>NW_027397133.1:4415321-4512596 GCF_003265705.2 Callorhinus ursinus
CTCTCCCCCTGCTCGTGCTCTCTCTCCATCTCTGTCTCAAATGAATAAATAAAATCTTTAAAAAAAATAAAATCTGGGTTTTTTTTTAAGATTTTATTTATTTATTTGGCAGAGAGAGAGCACAAGCAGGCAGAGTGGCAGGCAGATGAGAGGGAGAAACAGGCTCCCCACTGAGCAGGGAGCCGGATGTGGGGCTCGATCCCAGGACCCCAGGACCATGACCTGAGCTGAAGGCAGCCGCTCAACAGACTGAGCCACCCAGGCGCCCCCCACACAAAAAATCTTAAAAAAAAAGATCTGATATGAAAGTTCATGATAATGCAATTGACATGGAAATCTGGTTGTTTCTGTGACACATTTCAAGAATTCAAGTAATAGGGGGTGCCTGGGTGGCTCAGATGGTTAAGCCTCTGCCTTCGGCTCAGGTCATGATCCCAGGGTCATGGGATCAAGCCCCACATGGGGCTCCTGGCTCAGCGGGGAGGCTGCTTCTCCCTCTGCCTCTCTCCCTGCTCATGCTTTCTCTCTATCTCTGTGTCTCAAATGAATGAATAGAATCTTTGGGAAAAAAAAAGAATTCAAGTAATAACCTTATACCAGGACATATTAAAACTTAAGGAATTTCATATATTTTCTGGAATAGTTATATTACTTACCTATACAGTACAACCTAAGGCTTATCATTATTTCTTTGACATGCTTTCCAAGTAACTTAATGGGGGCGCCTGGGTGGCTCAGTCGGTTAAGCATCTGACTCTTCGTGTTTGGCTGAGGTCTTGATCTCATGGCTTGTGAGATCATGCTCTGTATCTGGGTTCTGTGCTCAGCGGGAGTCTGCTTGGATATTCTCTCCCTCTGCCCCATCTGTCTCTCTCATAAATAAATGTTTTTTCAAAACAAAACAAAAACCAAACCCGAGTAACTTAACATATCAAATAAACAAACCTGATTAGTCGAAAGGCATTCATTTAGAGTTTAAATCTCGGAATTTTGTGAAAGATCTCAGAAGGTTTTAAAGCACATGCCTACGGAGGGGAGCCGAACCATGAGAGACGATGGACTCTGAAAAACAAACGGAGGGTTCTAGAGGGGAGGAGGGTGGGGGGATGGGTTAGCCTAGTGATGGCTATTAAAGAGGGCACATTCTGCGTGGAGCACTGGGTGTTATGCACAAACAATGAATCATGGAACACCACATCAAGAACTAATGATGTAATGTATGGTGATTAACATAACAATACAAAAATTTTTTAAAAAAGCACATGCCTAAATAGGATTAGAGATCATTACAAAACTATATTTCACCAAGATGGCAATAAGGGATTCTACTGGAAGTTACATAGCTGTTAGCAAAACTCAGCTTCTTTAATATTGAGAAGTTTTAACTTTAAGTAATCAAAGACCTGATAAAGGCAAAAGATTGGGGCGCCTGAGTGGCTCAGTCGTTAAGCGTCTGCCTTCGACTCAGGTCATGATCCCAGGGTCCTGGGATCGAGCCCCACGTCGGGCTCCCTCCTCGGCGGGGAACCTGCTTCTTCCTCTCCTCCCCACCTGTGCGCTCTCTGTCTCTGTCTCTCAAATAAATAAAATCTTAAAAAAAAAAAATTCTCTCTCCTTCTCCCTCTGCCCCTCCCCCACCCCCTCTAAAAAAATTTTAAGGTTTTTATGTTTAATGCTGACAACTCTGCAGATATGTTTACCTTAATGAAACTGACAAACTTAAATTAGTTTAAATACTGAATATGTTGCACCTGGGTCCACCAAAAGCCAATCAGTTTGTCCCCCGTTGGTCAGTTTTAGCTGGGGCACCTGCGGGAAAATCTGAATTGGGAGGCTGAAGTCCAGGGAGGGGTGGTCTTGGCTCTTTGATAGAGAGAGGGTAAGAAGAGCAGGAGCCAATGGCTTGAGGCCCTGAGGATGGTAGAGAAGCCGGTTCAGCAAGCTGAGCACTTGGCGGTGCAGAAACAGGAATGGGGGGGGGCGGAGGCAGAATCGGTGAGGTGCCCCCAGCAAGGCTGGAGGCGGATAAAAGCCCAGAGGGCAGACAAAGAGGACTCCCGGTCCTAAAGCTCATCAGCTTGGACAGACGGAACAGACACACGTTTTCTTTCCAGCAGCAAAAAGTGAAAACAGGCAGTTCGTGACCCGCTGGAGAAGACAGAGCTCCTCCCCGAAACAAAAGGTGTTTCGGCAGCTCCTGGGGAATATTTCTTACAGGCCTGACTCCGCGGACGATTAGCTTGTTCTCCTGTCCGTTAGCCAGGCAACGAATGAGGGAGGGAACCTCACACGCAACAAGAGGCAGGCAGCATCCATGCAGCCCTCTCTATTCCAGACCTGACACACAAACGAAGAAGCAAACAAGGAGGAGACGAGTGACTCAGGAGAAACTAAGGGAGGCATGTACAGGACACGGTGGCGGGGCGGGGGGGGGGGGCGGCCGGCAGAGAACAGGACAGAACACGGGACATGGCGGAGGAATAGCAACAGAAGGGCCTGAGTCAGCTGAGCTGATGGCGGATTGAGGAGTAGAGGGTGAGGAGAGGGGTGTCCTCGGGGTGTCCTGAAAGAGTGTGGACAGATCAGGGTTTGGGCACAGGGCCATAAAGGCCTGACCAGAAGGGATTTCGGTCCATTTTTCTGCTCAGACGTTCCCATCCTCTAGCTTTTATCGAGGCCAACAGTGTTACAAAAAGAGTGGGAGACTCACCGAGGAAGAGGGTCCCTCAAGCCGCTGTTGGACCTTGTCTCTTCGTGGTCGCCAAAAAGATGTTGCCAGGTGAACAGACCCCAGGCCCCCCGGTCTTGACCTAGCCGGACCCAAAGGAGTCACCGAAGGTTTCTGGTCTTCTCATGAGAAGGAATTCAAGAACGACATGCAGCACAGTGGGAAAGGGGATGAAAGCGAAAAGTACACTCTCGAGATCTGAGAGCAGGTGTGCTCGAGTCACGTACCACCCCACCACCGCCCCCGGAGAGTGGGTTTGGTGCTTTTTCTTTTTCTTTCTAAGATTTTATTTATTTATTTGAGAGAGAGAGAGAGAGAGAAAAAGGACTAGCAGGAGGAGGGGCAGAGGATGAGGGAGAAGCAGGCTTCCCGCTGAGCAGGGAGCCCGATGCGGGACTCGATCCCAGGACCCTGGGATCATGACCTGAGCCGGAGGCAGACGCTTCACCGACTGAGCCACCCAGGCGCCCCCACTAGAAGTACTTTCAATCTGAGAGCAGGACCGAGAATGCCAACTAGCCCATGTATAAGGGCAAACGAGAGCCATGAAAAAAAACCCCAAAGGATGGAACTCCTATCTAATCCAGGCAACTTTCTCATGAGCTTTCTCCGTGGTCCAGCCCCAGGGAGCAGTCCCCCCGTTAGGTGAGGGCCCCACCTGGGTAATAGCTCCAATCAGTCCCTTTCTGGAAGCACGCAGTCAGATGTATCTTGGATTTTATGCTCATTGAGGGATCACACCTGGTTATTTGGAAGGAGACCTTAAACAGGAGTCTTAAGATCAGCCGTTGTAACGACATGTATGGCCGTCCCATGCCCAAGAAGAATACAAGTCTTAAAAGAACAGGTAAGGCTTAACCAGCTGAGCCACCCAGGCGCCCCAAATAAAATCTTAAAAAAAAAAAAAAACCAAACCGGTAAGACAGAGCCTGATTTCTGAGCCCAACACCATTATATAGCCAAGGTGGTGGTGTCCGTGGAGTGGCAGGAGCTTGTCCCACGGGCAATAGGTTCTCCCCTGACCACTCGAACAAGGCACATTCCAAAGGGTCATACTACTCAGGACACCTCCAGAAAAGAACAAGTAAGTAAGATTGGAGCTAAAGAAGACTTACCAAGCCCCACGGAGGCTCTCAGATTCATGCTGTAATCCCCGTACGGGCCACCAAAAATGTTTCGGGATCACTGAGCACGAAGGTCAAGAAAGAATACTTGAGGGGCGCCTGGGTGGCTCAGTCGTTAAGTGTCTGCCTTCGGCTCGGGTCATGATCCCGGGGTCCCGGGATCGAGCCCCGCATCGGGCTCCCTGCTCTGCGGGAAGCCTGCTTCTCCCTCTCCCACTCCCCCTGCTTGTGTTCCTGCTCTCTCTCTCTCTCTCTCTCTCTCTCAAATAAATAAATAAATAAAATCTTAAAAAAAAAAAAAGAATACTTGAGACATTTTATGGTGCAACTCAGTAAGTTTATTTAAGCAGCAAGGGGACAGGACCCCAGGGCAGACAGAGCGCACTTTTGCAGCTGGTGGTCATATGCCTAGTGCTCAAGGGAGACGGGGCGTTCAGGGAGTATTAGATCGTAAATGTTTTCTTTAAATTTCTACTCATAAAACTACTTTTCCAAGATTTCTCGCTGCTTCTTAAATATTTATTCGAGAGAGAATGAGAGACAGAGCAAGAGTGGAGAGGGAGGCAGGGAGCCCCACGTGGGGCTTGATCCCAGGACTCCAAAATCATGACCTGAGCTGAAGGCAGACACTTAACCGACTGAGCCACCCAGGCGTCCCTACGTCTTGTTTTTAATGTTGGAGGCACTTGGAGTTGCTTTGGGGATTTTTTTTTTTTCCTAAAGATTTTATTTATTTATTTATTTGAGAGAGAATGAGAGAGAGAGAGAGCATGAGACGGGGGAAGGGTCAGAGGGAGAAGCAGACTCCCCGCTGAGCAGGGAGCCCGATGCGGGACTCGATCCCAGGACTCCGGGATCATGACCTGAGCCGAAGGCAGTCGCTTAAACAACTGAGCCACCCAGGCACCCTGGGGATTTTTTTTTTCCTATTCTCTAGCTCAGTAGGTCTCAAAGTTGAAGGTGTGTTAGAATCGCCTGCAGGGTTTGTTAGAATGAAAATGCATTTTCTCCTAACCACCCATTCAGTTTCCACTTCGGTCAGTCTGGGTTCCTCCGGAGAAAATTCGCATTTCCAAAGAGTTCCTAGATGATACTGATGCTGTGAGCACCACACTGAGAACAACTGCTCTCATAGAAACATTCTAAGGTAGCAAACATATAGGATTTTCCTGGACAAAATAATACATAGGACTTTTGTGGAGGGGCTCCTGGCTGGCTCAGGAGAGCGTGCGACTCTTGATGTGAGGCTCGACAGTGTGAGCCCCACCTTGCGTGCAGAGATCACTAAATAAAATTAAAAAAAAAAGAATTTTGTAGAACATGACACATTTATGTTTCTGTTCCTTGTCTCAACTGTCAAGATGGTCTCGGGTCGGAAAGTTCAGAGCCTTATAGTTCCAGAGTGACAACTTCAAAAGTCCATTTCTTCCTAAAAGAGGAAAAAATTATTGCAGGAGAAGCCTGCAAAGGCCCCTTTGGCCAGTAAGGATTGTCCATGAGTCTCCGGAAACAGCTGCCTAACCTATAACATTTCCAATTTCAATACCCTTCAGAAACAACAGCCCCCCTGTACCAAACCTGAAATTCTCGGAGGGTGTTCAATCGTGCCAAAGGGTTCCATCCCTTCCATCTTTCTGGCCAAGGATCTGTCAACACAAAATGAACAAACCTTTTAGAATCTTTTTTTTTTTTTTTTAAGTAGACTACGCCCATTGTGGAGCTCAACGTGGGGCCTGAACCCATGACCCTGAAATCAAGACCTGAACTGAGAGCAAGAGTCAGACGCTCAACCAACTGAGCCACCCAGGTGCCCCTCTTTTAGAATCTCTAAAAGTAAGAAAGAGAGTTTTATTTGAGCCCAAGTTAGAACAGCTGCCTGGGAAACATGCTCCAGAGAATCAACAGTTTTTACAGGGTTATCTTCTTTACATCTTGCCAAAAGATTATAAATTAACATACAGGCTGGAATCACAAGTTTTGATGTCAAGGAATGAAGGGAGTAGGAACCCTGATCGGTATCTTAAGGACAAGATGGTTTTCCTTTAGGCCACTTGTTTGCAAAGCAGGTGCACAATGTATGCTTGATGAGCCATAAATCAGGCTTTTGGTCTCAACAAAGTTATCTATCATCACGCTGACTTAGAAAGAAATCTTAAAATCTTAAAGTGGCGGGGTGCTTGGCTCAGCCGGTTAAGAGTCTGCCTTCGGCTCAGGTCATGATCCCAGGGTCCTGCGACCGAGCCCCACATTGGGCTCCCTGCTGAGCAGGGAGTCTGCTTCTCCCTCTGCCCCTCACCCTGCTTGTGCTCTCTCTCTCTCTCAAATAAATGGTAAAAAAAACAACAACAACAAAACTAGAGTGGCTCCCCTTATATCTCAGGCCTTTAGAGAGTTTTTTCTTCTTATTGGATCTCAATTAATATGACCAGAAATCAATCATTCACTAACCCATTGCCCACGAGGGTGAGGATTTTGGCTAATTTTTAAGATTGTATCCCCAGTGCCTAGCACGGTGTCTAGCGTGTGGTAAATGCTTGACAAATGTATGTATTGATTAATGGGTGAATGAATTCTTTAATAGGGCAAGAAGCATATTTATTCTTTTTTCAATTTATTTTATTTTTATTTTTTGGCGCATATTTATTCTAGGCCAGGCCCTGAGCTGGGCAATGGTTGGACAGTGCTGAGTGAGACAGCCCCAGTCCTGCCCTCAAGGTACTCACAGTTCAGTGGGGAAGGCAGATCCATCCTCAGACAATGGTGACCCTGAGGGGGCAGAGGAAGAAGGGGGCAACCAGGAGGGCTTCCTGGAGGGGACAACCGGGTTGACTACTGAAGGACAAGGAAGAAATGAACCAAGTGAGGGGAGTGTTTCAGGTGGAAGTTCTGAGGGTTTTGTTCTCCCTCCTTCCTCCTATTTCCCCAACAAACTGTGACAAAGCCCCTCTGGGTTCCAGCATCCCCTCTGACCAGAGGGGTCACTGTAAGGGATAGATCTGTCACCCCCACAGAGGCTGCCAGCCCTGGGAGGGAAGGGCCACGGCTGTTGTGGTCCCTGTTGTGTCCCCAGAGCTGCCTAGCACAGCAGTGGGGGCTCAGGGAATGTTTGCTGAACGAATATTCGAGTTTTCTGTGTGTGTTGAAGTGTGTGAAAGAGTTGTGTCTTATATGAAGGGGATTGAAGTTCAAATGCCTCAAGCCTCAATTTCCCACCCTGAGAAATAGCATAACAGTGGTTAAAGCATTGGAACCCAGCTGCCAAAATTGCTGCCTTTTGACAACATCTGTGTGTCAATGTTCTCATCTGTGAAATGGCAACTCCCTGTAGGGTTTTTTGAAGATTAAATGAGATACTCATTCGAAGTGCTTACAATAGTGCCTGGAATGCAGTCAATGCTCATTGCATGTTAGCTGCCCGCCCCCCCTTAATCCTGTCTTCTTTGCTGTTTCAGCCAGAATCCTCTCGTGTCCCCATCTTTAATCTCCAACCATTTGAGTCACCCGTATTTGCCCTTCCCTGGGACATTTCGCGCCTCAGAGCCTCCGTACATGCTGTTCCCTCTGCACCCGCCTCGCCACGTCTGAACGCGTCCACTTGGAGAACTCCTACTCAGCCACCACCACTTCAGCCGTTATATCAACCCTCCAGATCTCCAGGTTTCAGAAGCCAGTTTGTGCCGCTCTCGGATCAAAGTCTCCTTTACTGTTCCCCGCCTTTTGACCCTTCTCAACGGTCCAAGTTCTGGAGGGGGGGCGGGTGCTAGTGAAGCATCCTTTTCATTGGTTTTCTTGGTGCTCTGTCGCCCTCTTGTGTCCAGTCTTAGACCTGCATGGAAGAAGAAATGCAGGCGATTCTCTCCCTGTGCACCGCCCCCCAGCCCAGAGTCACCCCCAGAGTCACTCTGAGCTTTTCTCTTCCTGCTCTGGACCTTGGGAGACTGCCCCGTGTGGACTCCATCCATGCGGCTCCCTTGCCCTCCACGTTCTGGTTGGGTTCTGCCAACTGGAGGCACTGACAGGAAATCAGAATGTAGGAGGAGAGAGGTGGGAGTATTTGGGGGGCCTGCCCTTGCATCCCTGCTGCTCTGAAAGTGGCTGTATTCTCTACCTAGAGTTATAGGTTCTATGGGCTCCTCTCCAAACTCCAGCTTCCTGCCCTAAGGGTGGTAATGGCTTGGATCTCCCTATGGCTGGTCCCTTGGTGCTGCCTCACACTGTGTGGGTTCCTTCAGCCTGCCCACCCCTCTGAAATGTCCCTTCATAAGTGCTCCCACGTAAGCTCTGAATGGCCACCTATTTCCTACCAGGACTGGATCAGCAGAAACCTAGGGTGAGCCCAAGAGAGAAGGGGATCCTCACCTCCCAGTGGACCGTTAGAATTTCTTTTTAGGAGGAGCTTGGAATGACCAAGGTTCTGACAGGAGGGCTCTGTGGGACTTGTCTTGAGACCGATAGGATGTGTATGGGGTTATATGTGGGGAGGGGCTACAGCCTTCCTGATCTGATACCTCCCTTCTTGCTTTCCCTGACTGTCTCCTTGAGGGAAGATGAAAGGGAAATGCCCTTATTTGCGTGTGTTTTGCTTGGGTGCTTAGTTAACTCTCTCACTTTCTGTGTCCCTCAAGAGCCCTGAGAAGTAGGTAATATGGTGCAGAGAGGTGAAGTCACTTGTCCAAGGGCACGCAGTAAATGACTTTAAGAATAGCTACCCTAGGGTGCCTGGGTGGCTCAGTCGGTTAAGCATCTGACTTCAGCTCAGGTCATGATCCCAGGGTCCTGAGATAGAGCCCTGGTCCAGCTCCCAGCTCAGGGAGTCTGCTTGTCCCTCCCCTCTGCTGCTCCCCTGGCACATGCTCTCTCTGCCTCTCAAATAAATAAATAAAATCTTTTTTTTTAAGATTATTTATTTATTTATTTGAGAGAGAGAGAGAATGAGAGATAGAAAGCACGAGAGGGAAGAGGGTCAGAGGGAGAAGCAGACTCCCTGCTGAGCAGGAAGCCCGATGCGGGACTCGATCCCGGGACTCCAGGATCATGACCTGAGCCGAAGGCAGTCGCTTAACCAACTGAGCCACCCAGGCGCCCTAAATAAATAAAATCTTAAAAAAAAAAAAAAGAACTTGTGAACGGGGGGGCTTGGGTGTCTCAGTCGGTTAAGAATCCCTCTCTTGGGGCACCTGGCTGGCTCAGTCATTAAGCGTCTGCCTTCGGCTCAGGTCGTGATCCCAGGCGGAGAGCCTGCTTCTCCCACTCTCCCTGCTTGTTTTCCCTCTCTCACTGTCTCTCTCTGTCAAATAAATAAAATCTTAAAAAAAAAAAAAAGAATCCCTCTCTTGATTTCGGTCAGGTCATGATCTCAGGGTAGTGAGATCGAGCCCCATGTCGGGCTCCACGTTCAGTGTGGAGTCTACTTGAGATTCTCTCTCTCCCTCTGCACCCCCCTCCCTGGCTCTTGTGTGCTCTCTCTCTCTAAAAAAAAAAAAAGAAAAGAAAAGAAAAGAAAAGAATTTGTGAACCCAATAGCTGTCATTTCTGAGTGCTACGTGATGCCAGGTCTGTCCATAGTGCTTTGATCAAGAATGAATTCTCACGACCAATTTATGAAGAATGTGATGATCATAATAAAAATCAGCAAATACCATTTTACCCTTATGTATTCACTCCCTGAAAACATGTGTCTTGCATACCTATCATGTGCCTAGCCGCCTTCCAGGCAACAGACACACAACAGTAAACAAACCAGATGCAGAAATGACTCCCCCCCGCTCTAGTGGGGGGACAGATAACTTAAAAAGTTCTGTGGGGAAAAGTATATAAAACGGGGAGGAATGGAAAGCACTGGGCGCGGGGGCGGGGGCATGTTTTATAGACTTGATAGTATTGCCGTTATGAGATGACATTCCCCATGACAGAGAGCCTGTGAGTGGCCACTTTGACAGAAGAGGAAACCGGGGCACAGAGAGGCCATTAGCCTAAGGTCTGGCTGGCCAAGAGACAGGACTCCTGACAGCGGCGGCCCTGACCCCAGGAGGGAGGACTTAGACTCGTTTGTTCTCTCCCTTGGGAAGGGAGGCATGCAATGACCAGAAAGTTAAGGACTCGGGTCTCAGAGGGGAGGAAATGGCTCAGCTCAAGGAGGGTCAAAGGCTGAGTGAGGGCTTGGTCAAGCAGGAGGTGTGGGGTTGGATGGAGGGGAAGCAAAGGGGTTAAGGAGATGGGGGCCTCCAGGCTGGGGACTCGGAGGCGTTGGGGGTGGTTGCTGCGGCAGCAGGTGAGGTTTCCCCGCGGCTGGAAGCCTGGAGTAGGGTGAAAGCCTAAAGGGGTTAAGGGGCGGTGCCAAGGGCGTGGTTAACGGGGGCGGTGCTGGCGGGGGGCGGGGCTTCGGCCGGCGGCTCCTGCCCCGGGCCGGAGCGAGTCGCCGCCGGGTCCCTGAGCCGCGGTAGAGCCCAGACGTCGCCGCAGACGAGAGAGGCGCCGCCCGCCCCGTCCAGCCGCCGCGCGCAGGTAGGCGCCTCTCCTTCCCCTGCCCGCGCCGGGCGTCCGGCCCCCGCGGGGCCCGTCCTTGGCGCTCCCCTCGGGGGCTCTGCGCCCCTGCGTCGGTGCCCCAGTCTCCCGCGCCGGCCGGTCCCCGCCCCTCTCCGGTGCTGGCGCTCCCGCCGTCTCCCCGCGGACCGTGTCTGTGGGTCTGTCTCCCTCTCTCCGCCCGTCTCGGATGGGTCTCTGTCTGCGGTCCTCTCTCCCTCTGGGTGGGCCTCTCCTTCTGCATCTCTGGATGTCTCTGTATCTCGTTCTTTCTCTCTGCTTTTCCGTCCGGCTGTGGCTCTGGCCCTCTCTCGGTCTCTGTACCCATTCTCCCTGTCTCGCTTTGCCTCTAACCCTCAGTCTCTCGAGCTCAATCCCTCTGCCTCCAACTCCGTGGTTCTCCCGGTCTCTGTGCATCTCTTTGCGCTTTCTCTTCCTGTCTCTCTCCTGTATTTCTGTCTCTTACTCTGCGTATCTTGAGACCCTCTTCTGGCACCTTGACCCCACTGTCGTCTCATTCCAAATTCTGGTGCATCCCCGAGCTTTCCGCTGGGCTGAGGAGCTGCTTGGGGGTGGGGGGCGGGGGGAGTAGGGTTGCCTTGGGGCAGGTGGACTCTGAGGGACACTGTAACCCCAGTACCCCCTTTAGAGAGTCACCCCACTGCTCCTGAGGTCGCACCCACCCCACCCTCCAATTTCAGGAATTCCTGGCTGGGGGGGTAGACTTCCTCCCCCACTTCCTCCCTTCCAGGATTTGGCTAGGTCACCATTAACTCCTTCCTGCCTCCACCTCTCTCCCCCCACCCCCTGCTTGCACTGGACATCCCACCACCCCCAACAAGGCTGAGGGGACAGCTCTGGAATTTCTGTAAGCCACTGTTCGTGGTGGGATGTGTGTTGTGTACTCAGGCAGGATGTGTGCTGGGGGATTTACTTGCTGGCACAGATGGAGATGATAGGGGCCACCCCCTAGCGCCCCCACACCACCCGACCCCCGCCACCAGCCCCCCTCCTCCTGAGCCCACCAAGAGGCTACCTCCCAAGCTCTATCTCTGCGGATGAACTCAATTTCAGGTTTGGGTTGAGGATGGGGAGGGGTCTTTCTGAGGGGGGTCCCAGTAGGAGGAAATGAGAGGGATGATGGGCAGCTCTTGAACTCTGGGAATCATAATCAAGAACCCTTGGGTGTGAAGGCTTTGAATGGAAGGATTCAGGATGTGAGAATGATCAGAGGGAGGACTGGGGCCCCAGAGCCTTCAAATCACAAGTCCTCAGGATACATGAATGCTTCAATCCAAAAAGATTAGTGTCGGAATCTTGGGCAGCTTTCAGTGTTCCAAGCAGAGAGAGCTCGAAGGGCTTACAGAGCCATCGAGGTCAAGCACCCATGTTACAGGTGGGAAAACTGAGGCCCAGGAGCCGAAGTCCCCACAGTGAGTCAGTCCATGCCATTTCAACTGAAGCCCAAATCCAGAGAGCTGGCTTCTTTTGCTGCCACTAAGTCGGATTAATTTGGGAAAAGAGGTCTTCACAGTGAGGAGGGAAGAATGCCAGGGTGAGTATGAAAAGCTGGAATCCAGAGGGGAGCCTTTGAGAAGCAGAGAAGAGAAAATATTTCCCAAACCGTGGTGCTGGGGAGGGGAGAGGGGACAAGGGTTGGTTTGGGTGGGAGGGGTGGAGTTTCAGAGAAGGAGGGAAGAGGGGGAGGGAAATGGGGGGGGGCAGGGATTAACTCCCACCCGCTTCTGTCTCCTGACCCTCCCCATGAAGCCCACTGCTCCCTTGGGACAGGGCCTATAATTTGGTTTGTGTCTAGACAAATAATAACTCAGCTGGTGTGTGAGCGAGCTGGCCGCGGGCAGGCCGGCAGGGCGGCAAGGCGGTGGAGGCAGCCTGGGCTTCTGGGGTCCTCGTAGCCCCCCCACCCAGGGCAGGGAGAATTTAGGAGCTGCGTGGAGGTGACAGCGCACTCCCCCCAACCTCCTGTGAACCCCCCATATTTTAGAATTCTGTGCCACCTTGGGCCTTCAGGCTGCTGGGCAGTTAACAAGCAGAAGAGATAAGGGGGGAAAAGGAAGTGGGGTTCACGGTATATAGAGTGTGTTCCCATTTCTGTAAAAAAAAAAAAAGAAAAAACAGGGAAATACGTATTCGTGTTTGCTGGGCCAAGATAATAATCACCGAGAGTTTAATAATAGATGATGAAAGTCGTAGAATGTTTAAAAAAAATCATAGAGCATTCTAACAATAGAACTTTAGAATCTTGGAATGTGAGACTCCTGGAATATTAGAAACTTGAAGGGTAAGGACATGGAAAGCCGCGAGGATAATAATAATAGAATGGAAGAAAGGTAAAGCTCTAGAATGTTACAATAATAGAACGGTAAACCATGAACAGGACTAACAATAGATCCTGAGGATTTTTTGAGTGCTGGAATGGACGGTGTCGGAGGGGTCGAGTAGGAGGACCCTGGTGTCCCTTCTGGGTGGTGTGGGAGCGGGGGGAGGGGGGGAGATGGGGACTCCTTCGGTAGAAATGGGGAAACTGAGGCCCAGCAAGGTGGTCACGGAGGCCTGACTGCCCCCTGGTTTCCGCCGGCCGCCAGGGCACCAGGTGGGGAGCGAGGCACGGTGATCACATTTCGTCCCCTAATGAGCAGACCGGAGCTGGCCTGTCCCCCGGGGCTGCCAAGGGGGTGGCGGTAAGCAGGAACCAACAGAGGAGGGAAGGGGGGCAGAGAGGCAGTCTGGTGGCTTCTAGGACAAGGCTGGTGAGTGAACCCTGAGGGTGGGCAGGGATGTGGTGGGGGGGGCTGCATCACCTCTCCGTCTGGTCCTCTCAACCCTCCAGAGTCCTTTAGCCTTGCTGGATTTAGGGGTGGCCCAGAGACTTACCCGGCTTGAGCAGCTGAGGCATAAAGCGGGGGCCGGGGTCTGACCAGTCCTTCTGGTCCTCTCACTATCACTCCACATTCGGGCTTATCTCTCTGCCCTTTCCTGGGAGGGGCTAGCAGGGTCCAAAGAAGGGGCCCTGGAGATAGGGAGAGCTGCTTTTTCAAAGATTTGGGGGTTGAATCCCGAATAAAGCTCAAGCTGAAGAGGAGCTGGACACCCCAGAGGCTGGGCAAGGGAGTCAGGTGTTGGAGGGGCACAAAGACACTGTGGTCACTTGCTTTTCGGTGGTGAGAAAGTCTTTCCTTGTATATTTTAGCAGATTCTCAAAGGGGGCTGACAACCCCAGAAAGACTTGAGAAACATTACAGGAGCACAGGGAGTGAGGAGAGAAAACATTCAGGGAAAGGGGAAGCTCTTGGGTTAAGAAAGACTGGAGATCTGCCCGGTCCTGACACATCACATGACTCAGACAAGGGTCTTGCTGCTCTGGGCCTCAGTTTCCCCACGTGTACCAGGAAGGGGTCAGAAATAGCCTTGCACTCCCAGTTGGGGCACAGAGACCTGTGGCATTGTGGAATTCTTAGGGTCTCCGTTCTGTGCTTTTGAGGGTTTGATGGTGGGCAGATCTCAGGTGGGGAGAAGAGAGGGCTGAGTACCCCTTCCTCATGCCCAGAAGCCCCAGGAAGCAGGTGGGTTGAGGAGGGACGGAGGAGGGTGAGGTGAGCGCCCAGCTGGTTCCCCCTCAAGGAAATTAGCCATGAGAAGTGTATTTCCTCTGGCTTCCGGAAATAAGTCTTATGCCTGCTGTACCCGCTCCAGCCTCAGCTGAACCCAGGGGGTCTGGACAGCGTGGGGCCAAGGGAACTCCCAGCCTTGGTTCCTTTCTGGTCTCAGCTCTCCTGTGCCCATGGAATAATAATAATTGTTCAAATGCTGCACATTTTGTAGATGATAGGATGTCCTATCAAGGATTTTCTTGTCTGTGATGTGAATAGTATAAAAGTTCTGCCCCCCCCCCCATACAGAAGGGGAAACTGAGACTCTCGAAAAAAAATGAATTTTCTCGATGTTACAAGAAGAGGGAGAGACAGAAGGTGAGAGAGGAGGAGACCAGGGGTCAGAGAGAAGGGGAGATTTGAGGGCAGAGAGAGGACTGTTTTTTGGTTTTTTTTTTTTTTTTTTTTTGAGTGACTCGGTCTGGGTGGGGAATATTCGAAGGGAGGGGCTGGATTGCACTGTTCAAGCCAGGGAGCAAGCTCTGTCTCCACCCTTTGTCCACAGGATCCAGGAACCTCTGTCTGCGAGTCTGGGGTGGGGGCAGCCTGGGGTGGGGGCAGCCGCTGGGTTGCTAAGGACCCCACAGGGGGTAGGGCTTACTAAGCAGGGACTCAGCCCTGACCTTTCAAAGTCAATTATGTAGTGGATAGATCCTGCCCTTTTCATTTTTTTTCCCTTCCAACCTCTTTCCGTGGGACCCTGCAGGGACTTCTTTGAACTTGTAGCTGCCTCAGGGGGAGAGAGAGCCTGCATTGCAGGATGGGCTGACCAATGCCTGTTCCTTCAACCCACAGTCATTTACTGAGTGTCTACTATATGCTGGGCCTCTCCTGGGTGCTGGGAGACAGCAGTCAACACAAGGTTACTGCCCTCCTGGAATGTCCATTTCAGACAGACAGACAGATAGATGGGAACAAGATACAAGGTGATGTGAGGAGAGAGCCCTGGGGGTGGGTGGGTGGGACTCTGCGGGTAAGTGAAGGAGGTGAGGGAGCTGAGTCCTAAGAAGATCTGAGAAAGAGCAAAGGTTTTGAGGCTGGAAAGAAGGTCATGGGTCTTGAGCCCGCGGGGGGGGGGGAGGGGGGGTGGGGGGAGGAAGTCAAGCAGTGCCTTATCACCCGGGGCAAGGAGTTTCGATTGTCCACTGGGATTTCAGGATTTCAGGATTTCAGGATTTCAAGCAGAGAAGTAATGAGAGCTGATTTTCATGTTAACAAGACCTTGGTGGCCGCCCTGTGGGAAGTGAGTTGAAGGAAGCCAGAATGGCAGCCAGGAAAAGCAGTGAGGAGCTACTGCAATGGTCCAAGCAATCGAGCAATTGGCAATGGTGGTGCAGAGCAGACACTGGCAGAGGGTTCCGAGAGACATGCATGGATTCAGGGTTTATTGTGGATGTAGAGCCAAGAGGACTTTCCCATGGAAAGATGCTTTGGCATCTGGGAGGTTCCCAAGAACCCAATGTGGGACGTTGGGCTCATCCCTTCCTCTCTCTGGGCCTCAGTTTCCTGATAAATCCAGCTGACTCAACCAGTGGTTTTCTAAGTGTGTCCTGGGGGATTCTTCGGAGGTGGCCCCCCTCCTCCCACCTGATTTCATTGAGAACACAGAGCAGCTTCTTTTTTCCACTTAGATGGCTTTCCAGTTTAAGATCTTATTTTAAAAAGATAGTAATAATAACAATAATAAAAGCGTTCACAGTTTAAAAAACATAAAGCTCTGGATAGAGTGGCTTCCGAAGGTGCCTCTGATTCAGGACGTCACTCCCCTACCCTCTGGGGCTGACAATGGTCGGGGGTTTGGTCCATGACTGTCCTTTGCCCTGTGTTTGCAGGTCTTCCCAAGGGGGTGACAGGCCCAAGGTTCTCACTCAGGAAAGTTGGGGTGGAGCAGAGGCAATGAGGGAAGTGGTTCCTGAGGGAGGGACTCCAGCCCTGTTGCCAGGGCTCCCCTTGCTGCCCAAATGGGATCACACCCAGCAGCCCCTCCTCTCTCCCCTCCCCGCCCCAGCCCAAAGCAGCTATGGTTCCCAGCCCCTACTGCCAAGCCCAGGGCCCCTTTCTGTTCAGTTATTCTTGGGTGGAAACATGCACAAGCTGGAGAAAAAGGGTGAGAGCAGAGATTGTCCCTCTGTCATCATCAGGACCTTGGAGAGGTCTTCAAACTGCCCTGTGACTCAGTTTGTCAAATAGGATAACGGTACTTTCCTCTTAGGGTTCTTGAAAATGTAATGAATTAATACCCATAAAAGTGCTTAGAACAGGGTCTGCAATGTAGAATAAATCAATAAACCTTAGCTGTTATTATCTGTCCTTATCATTGTCAAGAATGGGGTGTCCTGGGTTAGTAGTAGTAGTCCCTGTTATGTCATGGCCTTGCTGTGCATCCTTGATGGGAGCGAGCAGTCTTTCTGAGCTTCATCTCCATCTGGGAAATGACAGGGTTAGCATTTCCCAAAGCATGATAAAATACTTGTGCATTTTAGATGGTTTCTAGCTAAATTCTGAGTGGGGTCTTTATATGCTTTTTTTTTTTAAAGATTGTATTTATTTATTTGACAGAGAGAGACACAGCGAGAGAGGGAACATAAGCAGGGGGAGTGGGAGAGGGAGAAGCAGGCTTCCCGCCGAGCAGGGAGCCCAATGCAGGGCTCGATCCCAGGACCCTGGGATCATGACCTGAGCCGTAGGCAGACGCTTAACGACTGAGCCACCCAGGGGCCCCCTGAGTGGGGTCTTTAACATCTATCAGGGAAAATAGATCCAGACCCCCAAATCTGCATTTACACAGATCTGTTGCTTAGAATGAGGCTCAATTAGGTATCGCCAGGGTGTCCACCCTCCGCAGCCCACGGGTTACGGTGAGGGGTGTGGGGAGAAGGGGGTGTCCGTGACTCCCATCACCACAGACCTCTCTCCCCACAGGCACTGTAAAGTCAGCTTTGAACTGTGAGGCGGGCCACCTCATCCCAGCTGCTCAGCTCCCACCACGACCAAGCCGGAGCCCTCCCCCTGCCCCCCCTCAAATTCCTCACTCCATCTGTAATCCTCCTCCATAATAGCCCTTACTCACCTCCTTCCTGTTTCTTAAACACCCTTCCCGCATTTCCCAGACGGA
Organism: Callorhinus ursinus; assembly: GCF_003265705.2. Classification (NCBI taxonomy): domain Eukaryota; kingdom Metazoa; phylum Chordata; class Mammalia; order Carnivora; family Otariidae; genus Callorhinus; species Callorhinus ursinus. Next base: position 4,432,482 of record NW_027397133.1, read on the forward strand.
GGGTACCTCTTTTTCCATAATCTTCTCTTCATCAGTCAACTTGTTTCCTTCTTTCTTACTGGGGTCCTAGGAAGCGCCAGCGCCCCGACTGACCTTGCCTGGTGTTCTCCACCCTCCCTAACTGTAGTCTGTCCTGTCTCAACACTATTGCATATATTTCACGCATCTTCCACCCCCCCCATCACTTCACTGTGGCCACACAGCACGTTCTGCATCCTCTACAAATGTCTCCCTCTTCCTACTGCCCGCTGATGCCTTCGTCTCCTCCATAAACACCCCCCTCAGGCAATTCTTGTGCTACCCCACAACTGCCTCATTTACACTCTGATTGGGTCTATAAACACCCCCTTGACAAAGCTTTTTTTTAATCCCACCATCCCCTGCCCTGAGCCTCCCTCCTGTCGTAATTCTATCCTTCCTCCGACTTTTCCCTCTCAAGCTCTACCCTTCCCCGCCCAGGCTGGCCCACGATTCAGGGTCACCCTCACCTCTTCCCCGTGGGCTGCCCCCCACCATGTTCCCCTGAGCCTCCAAGGAGGGGGCTCAGGGGGCCCGATGGCCTCCCGCCCCCTGTGGCCCCACAGCCCCCGTGGGCCAGGGGAAGTGCCTCAGAAGGCTCAGCGCCCAGGATGGGCAACCGCACGTGGGACGGCTGCCACGTGGACTCGCGCGTGGACCACCTCTTCCCGCCATCCCTCTACATCTTCGTCATCGGCGTGGGGCTGCCCACCAACTGCCTGGCCCTGTGGGCAGCCTACCGCCAGGTGCGGCAGCGCAACGAGCTGGGGGTGTACCTGATGAACCTCAGCATCGCCGACCTGCTGTACATCTGCACGCTGCCACTGTGGGTTGACTACTTCCTGCATCACGACAACTGGATCCACGGCCCCAGCTCCTGCAAGCTCTTCGGGTTCATCTTCTACACCAACATCTACATCAGCATCGCCTTCCTGTGCTGCATCTCGGTGGACCGCTACCTGGCCGTGGCCCACCCACTGCGGTTTGCCCGCCTGCGCCGGGTCAAGACGGCTGTGGCCGTGAGCTCCGTGGTCTGGGCCACGGAGCTGGGGGCCAACTCGGCGCCCCTGTTCCACGACGAGCTCTTCCGCGACCGCTACAACCATACCTTCTGCTTCGAGAAGTTCCCCATGGAGGGCTGGGTGGCCTGGATGAACCTCTACCGGGTTTTCGTGGGCTTCCTCTTCCCATGGGCCCTCATGCTGCTGTCTTACCGCGGCATCCTGCGGGCCGTGCGGGGCAGTGTGTCCACAGAGCGCCAGGAGAAGGCCAAGATCAAGCGGCTGGCCCTGAGCCTCATCGCCATCGTGCTGGTCTGCTTTGCGCCCTACCACGTGCTCCTGCTCTCACGCAGTGCCGTCTACCTGGGCCGCCCGTGGGACTGTGGCTTCGAGGAGCGCATCTTCTCGGCCTACCACAGCTCGCTGGCCTTCACCAGCCTCAACTGTGTGGCTGACCCCATCCTCTACTGCCTTGTCAACGAGGGGGCCCGCAGCGACGTGGCCAAGGCCCTACACAATCTGCTCCGCTTCCTGGCCAGTGACAAGCCACAGGAGATGGCCAACGCCTCACTCACCCTGGAGACCCCGCTCACTTCCAAGAGGAACAGCATGGCCAAGGCCATGGCAGCTGGCTGGGTGGCAGCTCCGCCCTCCCAAGCAGACCAGGTGCAGCTGAAGATGCTGCCGCCTGCACAGTGACCCTCCACTCGTGCAGAACCCCCTCACTCCTCGAATCTTATCCCACACTCCCTTCCCTCCTGGTCTGATGTAAGCAAACTGTATGCAAATGAGGCCGTGTTCATAGTCATAAGAGTAGAAGAAAACGGGAAAACAGTGAGGCTGGTGGGTCACTGCTCGGTCATCATCCTCTACCACGACCCCCTAACAATTCGGCTGAACTGTACCTAGCACTGTGCTGGGTGGTGCTAGTGACACAGCGGTGACGAATGACAATCCTGGCCCTCCTTCACATGCTCCCACTCCAATGGGGGAGACAGACCTGTCCCCAGACAGGGATGACCCAGAGCGGATGGGGCTCATGCAGGGGTGCCCTGAGGGCATCTGACCCAGGCTGAGGGTCAGGGAGGGCTCCCTGGAGGAGGGGACAAGTAAATTAAGTCAAATATTCGGTTTCCAGAAGGTAACGACAAAAAGAAAGAGAAAAAAAAGGATTATTTCCAACAAGGAGGTAAAATTTGGGGACTGAAGGGGAAGATGGGAGAAGAAATTCACCGAGGCGTAGAGTGGTCATTTTCGCCCTTGGGAAGCCCTTAGTCATCTAAGGGAGTGAGGGCAAGAAGAGCGAGTGTGAGTTTCTAGATAAACAGCATTCTCCAAGTCAGGACTGAGGGGGGAGGCAGACTCAGAACCCAAGTGAAAGGCAGTCGGGGCAGACCAGCTGGAGGAGAGCTGAGCAGGGCAGGCTTGGGAAGGGGCTCAGGACAAGAGAAGGGTATTTATTCATTCATTCATTCAACAGAGATTTATTTATATTCACTCTTGGCCCAGCCCTGTGCTGGCTGGGGCTGGGGACGCAAGGGTGACCGAGACAGCCCAGGCCCCCACCCTCATGGGGCTCATGGTAAACGAGGAAATAAAAATAAATATAATGTTTGGAATTGACAAGTGTCCTGGGGAAAAAGAAAGCCGATTGAGGGGCCAGAGAATGACATGAACTTGGATCTAGAGGTCAGGGGAGGGCTCACTGGAAGGTGACACTGGAACAAAGAGCAGGTGTGTGTGTGGGGGGGTCAGCCCCGTGGCTGTCAGGGGGAAGAGGACTTTGGGCAGAGGGAACAGTAAGTGCAAAGCCTCTGGAGTGAGAGAGTACCTGAGTTTTGAGGGAGAGCAAGTGGAGTGGTGCAGCTGGAGCAGGGGGAGGCCGGGAGGGTGAGAGGAACGACTGATGACTGATGGGACTGGCAAGGTACTGGCAAGGGACCGGCCGATCTTTTGATCGGGGCTTTGTAGGTACTGGGGAGGACTTTGCCTTTTAATCTGAAATAAAGGAGAGCCACAGGAGGGCTCTTGGCAGGGGCGGGATGGGATCTGACTTAAATGTTAACAGGATCCCTGCGGCCGCTGAGTGGGAAACAGAATATGGGAAGGGCAGCAGCCTGGAGGCCAGTGAGGCCAGGAAGAGGTGACTGCAGTGGTCCAGGCGGGAGATGTGGGCAGCTGAACCGGGTGGGGGTGGGGTGGGGTGAGCAAGGAACAGTGGTCAGCTTTGGGATTTATTTTGAAGGAATACTTCAAAATGATGGAGGAAGCACAGGGCCTTTTGGGATTATGTAACACGAGCCCCTTGCCCATCCTGAGGAAAGGGTTGACCAGGGGGCCCGAACTGGAAGGACTTCTGGGAATGATCCCAGGCCCTATTCCAGGGCGGTCACCGGAGAGGCCAAATGACTAGGCCAGGGTCACACAGCTGGTGAGTCAGCGCTGGGGTTATCCTGGGCTCCCTCTCCCCTCTCCATCTCTGCCTCTATTCCCATGCCCCAGGGTGGCTGAGGCTGCCTGCCTTGGCTGATGGGGTCACGCTCCCTCTCTCCTGGCCCTCAGGGATCACCAGGAATGGGCATCCTTCCATAACCAGGCTGGAGAGCCAGAGCAGGCACCCAGCTCTGGACAGGCCTCGCCCTTTCTGACAGGTCACCTCCCTCCCTTCCTCCCAATGGATGTGTAACAGGCTCCAAGCTCCTGATGAGATGTGAAGATCCTCCTCCCCCACACACACACCCTCCTGTCCCAGAAGTTCCCAGAAGAGGTTTCTGGAAACCCTTCTCAGAGAAAGGAAGAGGAGGGAGGAGGGTAATGAGAAAAAAAATGAACCTAATGAGGAAGATGGTTTTGCAGGAGGGGGAGGTGACTGAGACGCAGGAAGTTGGGGCTTCGGTATTGGGTGCGGAGAGAAAAGAGGGAAGCCTGGGATCTATGGGGCTTAGTAATTTTCCCGCCCCAAAGCCATAAAGCTACTGGGATGGAGATGTAAGGCCAGAACCTTTTGGAACACAGTCCCCTCAGAGAATCAGATGAAAGCCTGAACTCTACTCCTCCACCAAATGCTCATTCCCATTCATTCAATAAATATTTATTGAGCATCTACTGTGTGCCAGGCACTGTTCTAGGAGCTGAGGAAACAGCAGTGAAATAAACAGGAAAAAAGTCACGTACAGTTTGGAAGTTTCCTAAATCCATGATGGGGACCCTAGTCCCCGAGTAGGCCCCTAGGCCCCTGACTAACACCCCAGGAATCAGGAGAAGACTTGGCTGGGACTTGAGAAATTCCAGCCTTGGCTCCATTCTGATTACTCCTGGAACTTTGGATAAATCCTTTTCTTCCTCTGGCCTCAGTTGGCCAGTCTGTAAAATGGGAAGGGGGGGTGTCCCAAGGAGATAATGGACCTTGAATAGGCCCCAAGCTCTATCACACCTTCAGTCCAGAAGGGATCTTGGGGAAGGGTTGTGGTTTTTTTTTTTTTTTAAGATTTTATTTATTTATTTGACAGAGAGAGACACAGCGAGAGAGGGAACACAAGCAGGGGGAGTGGGAGAGGGAGAAGCAGGCTTCCCGCAGAGCAGGGAGCCCGATGCCGGGCTCGATCCCAGGACCCTGGGATCATGACCTGAGCCGAAGGCAGGCGCTTAACAACTGAGCCACCCAGGCGCCCCTGTTTGTTTTTTTTTTTAAGATTTTATTTATTTATTAGAGAGAGAGAGTGGGGGCAGAGGGAGGGACAGAAGGAGAATCCCAAACAGACTCCTGGCTGAGCGCAGAACCTGACCTGTGGGGCTCGATCTCACGACCCTGAGATCATGACCCCAGACGAAATCAAGAGTCGGACTCTTAACTGACAGAGCCAACCAGGCGCCCTGGAAGGGTTCCTTTTATGGAGTCTTGGTATTTTAAGGAATTTAGAATATCTGGGTTCACGCATGTCAGTACCATCATTATTACTGATGGAGAAACGATGGTCCATCCGTGTCAGGGATTTGACAAAGGACACTAAAGGACTCCGAGTGGATGCTGAGGAAAGCCCTGGGTCCCCTGGAAACCCCCCCCCCCACTCTGCCTTCTGAACCGGTTTCCTCCTACACACCGCTCCTCTGCTCCTCTCTCCTCCCCGCTCCTTCTGCCTCTCCTAGACGTTCTCAATTACCCATCAAGACTCCGCCATCCAGAAATTTCTCTCAACCCCTTCCTGACCTTGTTTATATGATCTTGCTCCCTGCTGGCTAAAGGAGGACAGTCTGGGACATGTCCTTAAACTCTTTCTTGAGCCAGCTCCCTGGGGACCCTCGCCCACCAGAGGAGGAAGTGAGGCTGCTTGAAAACGGGTATGGTTTTATCAGCCAAGACGCCGGGCTATCACCTTCTGCGGGCTGAGAAACCTTCTGCCGGCCCCCGACCCCCTCTCTGGGCCTCAGCTGGTCAGTTACTCAGGAAAGGGCTGGATTCACTATTTCTGGGGATGAAATGCACCCTCAGGCTGGCGTTAGCGATAACAGCGTTCAGACCTGCAGAGCAATAAAGGCTGTTTCTCGGGGGCTTATTGTGACCGGCACCATTCTAAGCACCTATCATGGTTCTCTCACTGTTTCTACATTCGAGATTCTCATGCAAGCCTTACAACTGCCCAACAAGGTGTTAATTATAATTCCCATTTTGTAGACGGGAATACTGATGCCCAGAAAGGTTACGTCACTCGCCTAACATCACAAGCAAGTAAACGGCGGAGCTGGGATCCCAATCCAGGTCTGTATCACTACATGGTCGGTTTCTTCTTACTCCCAGTGAGAGCTCTAACCCGCGGGGAAAGCGTATTTGGTACTCATTAGCCCTAATTAGGACTAATTAAGAGCCTCCTTTAAGCGGGGAAGCCACCTAAGTACAAGACGTCACGAAGGAACACGGTGACAGCAGCCAAGGCGGGCGTGGGAATTCAACCACGCTCCCAACAGCCGTTTAACGGCACCGCCCCCTGACCCTCCTCACTTCCGCCTTATATTTGCATATTCAGCGATCGGACGCCAAGCGTCAGCGTCGACGCGATGACATCAGGGAGCGCCCCTGCAGTGCTCCACCCCCGAGCGTACGCACGTACGCACGCACGCAGACGAGAGGGCGGGGGAGGAGGGAGAGATCGGAGGCGCCCCGCCCAGTCAGCAAGGTTGCGCGTGCCCCGTGCGACCGCCAAGATGGTGGTGGGCGCGTTCCCTATGGCGAAGCTGCTATACCTGGGCATTCGGCAGGTCAGCAAGCCGCTTGCTAACCGCATTAAGGAGGGCGCCCGCCGAAGCGAGTTCTTCAAGACCTATATCTGCCTCCCGCCGGCTCAGCGTGAGTTTGACCCCACGTCCCTCCAACCTTTTCATTTTCCAACCCCTCTCTGGTGGTTGCTCAGGGGATGGACTTCTGTTTACAACCAATCACAGCCTGAACCGGCAAAGTCCTGCAGCCAATAGGGAGGGTTCCTGGAAGAAGGGCATGCGGGTAGCCCAATAGTACGAACAGGCGTGGGGCAGGGGGCGGGGCAGGGCGCCAGCGCCCGAGTGGGGAATACCAGCCAGTAGAGGAAGAGAGCGCTTGGAGACTGACGTCCGGACGAACCAATAGTTTGGGGGACGGGAGTAATATGGGTGGGACATCTCAGGACTGAGAGGCGTTAGGGGCGGGACCGCGGAGAGACTGCCCGGGTGGTTTGCCCAGCCATCCTTAGATAGTTTGGTTTCCAAAACCCAACCCTGTGCTTCAGTTGCCACTCCCCCCCCGCCCCCCCCCCCCGCCCTCGGTCCTGGGAGGTGAAGTGCCTGACCTGGCATGGCGTTTAGGGAGGGCTTCCTGGCAGAGGAGACCTCTGGGCTCGACCTGAAGGGTGAGGAGAATCTCCCCAGACAGCAGGGCTGATGTCGAGGGAGAGCGGGGAGCATGCTCAAAGGCTAAATGGCTAAGGGGAGCGTACTTTTTTAAAAAAATTGTTATTGTTATGTTAATCACCATACATTACATCATTAGTTTTTGGTATAGTGTTCCATGATTCATTGTTTGTGCATAACGCCTCGTGCTCCACGCAGAACGTGCCCTCTTTGATACCCATCACCAGGCTAACCCATCCTCCCCCCCGCCCCCGTACCTTTTTTCCTTATAAGTGTGGGTGCTTAAAGTTTGCAGAATCCTTGGTCCTTTGGTGTTTTGTGGGGCCTCTGCCAGAGGTGCAGATCCTAGAATGGCGAAACGTCGGATTTCGCAGTTACCAGACTGCCCTCCTATCCGCTCTCCTTTGACCCTCACTCTGTTTTTGTCCCCACGTTAGGGAGGGGAAATGACTTCCCCACTTTATAGAAGAGAAAACAGGCCTCGAGACCAGAAGTGAATTGCTCAGGTCACACGTGGAGTTTATGCCAAGAATCAGTGCCTGAGTCCTGCACTCTGGATTCCCAGAGCTAGTTTCTGTTTCCTGCCACTGCCTTTCCCCCAAACCTTAGCGCCTTGGTGTAGAAAGTGGCTTCTTGGGTCGGACTGACATGGATTCTAATCTGGGCCCCACGACTCCCTGGCCGAGTCACTTATCCCCTGGGAACTTCGGTTTTTCTCTTCTGTACAATGGGTATTATATAATAGCAACATTTAGTGGGCACTCGGCTTTGTGCCAGGCCGTATGCTAAGCACTTCACAGGCCTTCCAGCATTACATCCTCACAAATTATGAGGTAGGCACTGTTATTATTCCCGCTTTGTGTATAGGCTCTATGTGCATTTATGCTGTAAATAATACTTATGTTGTTGTGAGGAGTAAATGGATATAAAATGTTAAATCAGTGGGTGGCACCGAGATATGGCCGTTGTGTAGATGATGAGGATACAGAAAAGAAGAAAAGGCAAAAAATCTTGTCCTTGGGAATTTTACATTCTTGGGGCGGGGACGGGGTGGGGGGTAGCCAGCCAATAAACAAAATAAATAGTTAAAATATGAATTATATTAGCTAGTAGTACTTGCTCTGGAGAAAACATTAGGGTTGCAAAAAGAGGACTGTCTGGGGGAAGGTTGGAAGTTTAGATAGGGTGTCAGGGAGACCTCAGGGAGAATATGAGGAGGAGAGGAAGGAGCCAGCAGTGCAGGTATCTGAGAAAAAGCATTCTCACACACGCAAAGGCCCTGAGGTGAGAGTTTGCCTGGTAGGTTTGATGAATGGCGAGGAGGCCAGTGTGGCTGAGCAAAGGGGCTGAGTGGAGACTGAGGAGAGAGGAAGCCGGTGGAGAGAGAGGCAGATTGTGCAGGGCCTGTGGAACCCTGCGGTGCTTTGTTTGGCATTACTCCTGAGTGGATGGGACTCACTGGAGGGTATCAGCAGAGGGACAGGGTCTGAGGCATATGTTAATAGGATCCCTTTGGCAATCATAGGGTGAGGTTGGATGTAGGGAGGAGGTGACCCCAGTACTCCAGGTGGCAGGTGAGTGGGGAGGAGGGGTCAGTTTCTGGAGACATTCTTTCCCCCTTTTAAAAAAAGTGTCAGACCCTCAGAACAGTTGGAAGAAAAAATGGTATAGGGGAGCCTGGCTGGCTCAGTCAGAAGGGCATGTGACACTTGATCTCGGGATCATGAGTTCGAGCCCCATGTTGGGAGTAGAGATTACTAAAAATTAATAAATAACTCTGCCTCTCTGTCAAATAAATAAATAAAAAATATCTAAAAAAAATAAAAGGAAGAATGGTACAGTCATCAGTTACGTACCCTTCACCACCTAGTTCATCAGTTATTAGCTTCCAGCACATTTGCTTTGTCTTCACTCTCGGATATGGATGCGTTTGCATATGTATACACACACTTTTTTTTTTTTCTGAACAATTTGAAAGTAAGTTGTGGACATAGCACTTTACTCCTAAATATTTTAGCTGGTGTCTCCTAAGAACAAAGACATTCTCGTATATAACACAGCACCAATATCACACCTGAAAAGTTTAACATTGGTAATAATGGTATTGATACCAATATTATTTAAAATATAACTAATATTTAATATATAGCTCACATTCTGATTTCTCCAGTTATTCCCAAAATGTCCTTTTTAGCTATTTATTATTTTTTTTAATCTATGGTCTGTTCAAGGATCATGCACTGCATTTGATTATCATGCCTCTTTAATATCCTTTAATCTACAGTTGGCTTAGCAATCCCGCCCACTGCCTGTCTTTGTAAATAAAGTTTTATTGGCACACAGCCACACCCATTGGTTTGCATATTGTCTGTGCCTGCAGAGATGGGCTTCATGGCCCACAAATCTAAAATAATGACTCTGGGGCACCTGGGTGGCTCAGTTGGTTAAACGACTGCCTTCGGCTCAGGTCATGATCCCGGAGTCCCAGGATCAAGTCCTGCATCGGGCTTCTTGCTCAGCAGGGAGTCTGCTTCTCCTTCTGACCCTACCCCCTCTTGTGCTCTCTCTCTCTCTCAATTAAATAAAAAAATAAATAAAAATTAAAAAAATAAATAAAATATTGACTCTGTGGCCTTTTACAGAAGAAGTTTGCTGATCCTGCTCTACTGATGTTTTTTCTTGTTTTTTTTTTTGATGGCGTTGACATTTGGAAGAATCCAAGCCAGTTGTCCCATAGTGTCTCACAATTTGTAGTTTTCTGATTGCTTCCTCTGATTTGATTCACACTGAGCATCTTTGGCAAGAACACCACACACATGATGATGTGTCCTAAGGACATCACCTCAGGGGGCTCCTGATGTCTGTTTGTTCCGTCGTTTGTGATGGTAACTTGGATCCCTTGGTTAAGGTGGTGACCACTAACAGAACCTTTCCTTTTCCCTTCAGTAATGAATACCCAGTAGATTTGTTTAGAAGGCAGCACTGGCAGGATTTCCCCTAGATTGGGCGTGACATGGCCGACTGCAAGAGGGGTCCGTTTGGGATAGGTTTAGTTGGTGATGCTATTACATACTGGACTGCACTGACTTATTATATTTATGCTTTTAAAATTACGGTGTTACCATCCTCACGCTGCTATTTGCCCTTTGCCGTGGCTCCCTGGCCTGTGTGATTGGAATTTTCCAGAGCCTGTAGCAGCTGTGTGTTCTCCTGGGTCAGGCCTCCAGTGCTGACCAGCTTATCCAACATCTGTGCCTCTGGCTGAGGTTCTTTTGACTCAGCAGGGTAGGCCTGGCTGTCTTCCTTCTCACAGTAGAGGCTGGAGTGGTAGGTGTGAACAGTAAATGCAAGAAGCATAAATCATCAGTGATGTACTATGTTGGGGAGGCAACTCTTTTCTTTCTTTCTCTCTTTCTTTTCTTTTCTTTTCTTTTCTTTCTTTCTTTCCTTTCTTTCCTTTTTCTTTCGATAGAAGTTTATTGGATACACTGCAAGGGATGCCAAAGATGTCCAGTGTGAATCAAATCAGGACAGCAAAGGAGAGACTGTCTGCCAGGAGGCAGTGGTGGGGCGCTGTAGTTAAGGGGGGGTAGTGAGGAGGTAGGGGAACACGTGGAATTTTAGTTTTTTTGGTACCTGTGCCTGGTTGTAAGTAGCCCATTGGTTAGCTGGGGCTTATGGATATTTTGAGGTGGGTCCCCTAATGGGCCTGTTTGCTTTCAGCCAGGGGGTCACCATGGGCCCTTTGGCCTTACTTGGGTTTCCAGTGCTCAAGCCTGTTGCCTAAAAGCAGCCTCTACATTCCCCACTGACAGATGGACAGTGACAAATCTTTGGCCTTAGGGCAGAGATCTCATCTTCAGTAGCGGCTTCATGCTGAGGGGGGTGGGGGGTGGGGGCAGGGGTGTTGCCCCTCCCTAGACTTGTGGGTCCAGCAGGGATTTTGTGCAGTGACAGACCAGAGCATGGTATTAGATTAACGTGCTGGTAGGCGATTTGAGTGAAATTCCTTGGTGGCCCGGGCCATGGGATTTAGGGGGAGGGGACCCTCTGATGATATGGGCTGGAATTCTTGTTGAACCATGACTGGTATATGGAATTGGTGGATTCTCTCAGACGCATAGGAATGTGTTTTGTCTGTAGATCAAGATGGTGGCTGGACCCATGGGAACAAAGGGAAAAGGTGGAGGGGGGGGAGGAGCAAGGTGGCTGAGAGTCAGCCGGCATCAGGGTAGGGTCCCATCGGAGTCCGTAACATGTGCAGGTTCGCCCCAGATGCACTGCCCCTTCCAGCTGTGCCCCACATTGTGAGTGGAGACCGAGGGGGACAGAGTGGGAGAGGAGAGGAAAGAGGTCCTTCGCTCCCACAGGCTTGGACAGTCTGACCTGTTTGGCCTCAGGCCTTCAGACCATACTGGGGAGCCGCCCCTGGCCAGAGACCTTCAGTTGTCTGAGGGGCGTGAGGGTTAGGCTGTTGAAGGGCCAAAAAGAGAAAGGAGAGGGAGGGAAGGATCCCTCCATAGGGTAGGAGGGGAAATCCCACACCCTTTCCAGCAAGGGCTTTCTGGCTGGATCCCCCTGGGGCTTCAGATCCTCACCAAGGAGTCACTTCCCCAAGGATCGCTATAATCAGTCCACCGAGGGGAATTGGGGGAGAGTCCTTGGCTGTAGAGGGTCCCCGTGAGGGCCACCAAAGTGGGGCAGCCCCATCAGGTGGGGCCAGTGGCACTGGCAGTGAAAGAATCCCCTGGCAGAACAAAGGAGATAGAAGTGTACTGGATCCACCGCAAGGGAAGGGGGGGTGGGGCGGGACACTGAAGAAGGGACTGTCTGCCCGCAGGGATCTTTTTAAACAGAGTTCTGGGGGCGAAAAAATACAAGGTTGGTAATGCCGGCAGGTTGGGACCCCTCTTGCCGAGTGCCTCACGGTCGCTTCCAGAGGAGTCATGGGATGTCTCTGGGCAGTGGGAAAATTCCAGTTTGTTTCTGCTTATTCCTTTAGAGTATACTGGTCCTTTTCTAGTTTACTACTCATGCTAGGCAGATAATTGCCCCTCAAAGATGTCCGGGTCTTAATCCCAGGAACCTGTTGAATACGTTAACTTCCACGACGAAGGGGACTTGACTTTACGGATGTGATTAAGTCAAGGACTTGGGCCTAGGGAGAGTATCCTGGATTATCCAGGCGGGCGATGATGTAATCATAAGGGTCCTTGTAAATGAAAGAGGGAGCTGGGAAAGGGACCAATTTGAATCGTTCTGCTGCCCTGCTGGTCTTGAAGGTGGAGGAGGGGCCACAAGCCAAGAGATGCAGGCAGCCTCTAGAAGTTGAAAAAGGTGAGGAAATGTGTTCTCCCCTGCTGACACCTTGAGTTCAGCCTCCTGAGCTGTTTCAGACTCTGTGCCTCAGAGGTCTGATGGGAGGCTCTGTTGCACGCACGTGCATGAATACCCTTCGTGTAGGCCTGGCACATTCTCAGTTCAGGAAAGAGCAGTGTGGCTGAGCCACCAAGTGCTCCTCCTCTGGAGCTGGGCCGCCTGTGTGTGAATCCCAGTCCTGCCACTTTCTCTGTGACCCTGACCAGGCAACTTAGCTTCTTTGGGCCTCAGTTTCATTGTCTGTACATTGTATTGTTATGACGATTCCATGGGTTAATATCCCTAGAGCATTAAATGGTGCCCCAGCCGTGAAGTGCTACGTAACTGTTTGTCGAATGTATAGAAATGCCAGGGATCATGATTATGGAGTCTGTCGTCATCGTCATCATCATCATCTCAGTGGGAAACCTTCCAGTGTGATCCTTCTCGTTGTGCGCTCCTGGCTTGCTGTCTGGAGCAGGTGGCACTCCCCGCCTGTCGATGGTATCGGTTCCTCTGCCTCAGTCAGTGCTCACAGGCTTACCACGGGCAAAAGGGTCTGGGCTTGCCCAGGAACACTTCTCACTAGCATGCGGCAGTCACTGTGTTTGTCTGATTAGGAGCTGGGATTGGAGTTCTATCTGAGTCAGACAGAGAGAGGGCAGTATGGCAGAGTAGAGGGCCTCCCACTACCTCGTGCTTCACAGAATATTTAAAGCATCCTTTGCAATGAATGGTGTACCTGCAAGGAAGGAAGGAAGTTGACTCCTCCCAGAGTAAGAAGAAAGCAGGAGGGAGCAAGGAGCTAAGGAGGGGAGTAAATATTGAAGATGCCTTATATACTCCAGGGATATGGGCAGATTCACATGGCCTTGGGGACAGGGGCTATCCTGTGGGAACACTGGGCAGGAGACCATCTTGTGTAAAACCAGATCCCAGGAAAGGTACCCCTCAGGGACAGGGTGAACTAGGAAAAAAAACCCACCCTGCAAAGGCACAGCCTTAGGGCTGGATGGAGGTTGAAAATGTCTCTTCTGAGAACTTAGAGCCACTGCCTGTCCCTCATGTGGGTCTGGGGAACTGAATTATACTCTGAAGACCCTGGAAACAGCAAGCTGAGAATGAACCCAGGTCTGTGTGTACCTGACAAGGACAAACCCTCTGGAGGAGTGCTGCCTCTAACTGAGCCTTGGAGAGTTCCTTCAGGTGGAGTTAGGCACATCTCATGATAAAAATTTACGTACTGTACGGAAAAAGAGGCACCATGAGTGAGAGTCATCAGACACAAAACATGGGAGGTCAAGACCTGCAAACATTGTGGATATCAGAATGATCAGATGTGTGTATAAAATACCTCTGTTTATATGGGAAAAGGGTAAAATAGGAGGGATATGAAAACGTGAGTGCAATCAGAAATTACCAGGAAGTTGGAACAAGAACCAACTAGAACTTTGAGAAATGACACAGTTGACGTTCAGAGCTTAGTATAAGGACTAAACAAATACCAGATGAAACATAGCTGCAGAGAGGATTGGTGCGCTGAAAGACATCTAAAGGGGGAAAAAAAGTTTCGTGGGGTGCTCCCCTTAGCTGCCCAGGAGCGCCACTTGCAGGTCCTGATTGGGTCCATCTGGGGAAGGAAGAGCTGGACATTTTTATTTTTAACATTGTCCAGAGAGGATCCTCCTGTGCATGAGCGTTTGAAAAATCACTTCCCTGGAGTCTATTTATAATCTCCAGAGCACCACATGAGTTATGTTGCCTGACAGCCAGGCTGCTGCTGGTGACCTCCAAACCCTGCTTTTATTATGCTTTCCTGTTTAGGAAACATATTGCACATTCTCCGTGTGTGTGTGTGTGTGTGTGTGTGTGTGTCTTGTTAGCAGTCGTGTATAGAGCTGACATACAATACCATGACTATATTGTATGTGTTTAAAATGTTAAGAAATTGGAAGGTGTGGCTGGCGCCTGGGTGGTTCAGTCGGTTAAGCATCTGCCTTCGGCTCAGGTCATGATCTCAGGGTCCTGGGATCGAGTCCCGCATCAGGCTCCCTGCTCAGCGGGGAGCCTGCTTCTCCCTCTGCCTCTGCTGTTCCCCCTGCTCGTGCTCTTTCTCTCTCTTTGACAAATAAATAAATAAAATCTCTTGAAAAAATTGGAAGGTGTGGAATTAATATTTTAAAAATAAAATTACTAGTTTACGTATTCACGGCCGCCCAAATACTTTTGCTCTCGCTAAAAAATTTTCTTATGCAGACATCATCAAATACATTTGGAAACTCTTGGTGTAGCCCTCCGTGAGAGTCTAGCTTTGACATTCTTCATGCTGGGCTGTCAGAGCTGGCAAAGACCTAAGGGAAGCCCAGAGAGCCAAACGAGAGAAGTGTGTCATCAGCTCCATTTAACCCCGCTGCTCATTTTCCAGGCCCACCCTTCATAGGCAGAGACATTTGTTGGCATTTGCTTGAGCTCACATTGTTCAATCTTCAGTCCGTGGTTTCTGAGCAGGAGTCTTTTTTAGGAAGCTGTTTTGTGCGGGCTGGTTGAATCGCAGTTTGGGAATATCCCCGGGAGTCCATCTGCCTGGGCTGCACTACGCCCAGTGGCCAGGAGAGGGCGCTTGTGCCGCCCTTTCAGCATCTGGGGTTGCTGAGAGGCACTAGAAAAGCTTGATTTCTTCTTCTCTTCCTCCTCCCCTTCCCTCATCTTGTTACTCTTCCTTTTCCTCCTTCTCCCTTCCCTCCTCCTTCAAGACATAAGCATAACCAGAAGCTCTGGCATTTTCTTCCTGTGCCCTACTCCTCTGTGCTCAGCCCTCCTTAAGACTCTAGTCATTTCCTGAGAGGCCTACCCTGAAGGCCCAGCCACCCAGGATGTGCCTCTGCCCCTCACTGGAGTCCCATCCACCTTCTTCTAGCTTCTTGGCTCCTCCTCTTTTCCTGCTTTCCAGCTCCAGTTGGCCCCAGCTCACACCCCGAAGCCCCCGTAGCTGGTGATTTCCTCAGGAACGCCCTCAGTCCCCCTGTGTACTAAGCTGTCCCTCTGCTGTCAGACCCACCCAGGTCCTGCCTTTGTTGAGCATATGGCCACAGCAGCTACCCTCTGCTGAGGGCCTAGTATGCGGCCATTTTCTCTCTCTTTAAATTGAATCAAACTTTGTGTTACTTTGGGGTTTTAGGGTTTTTTTTTTCCTTTGAGGTTTTCTGAAGCAACTTACTAAATTTACAAAAGTCATATGTGCTTATTATGAAAGAAAGAACAAGATACAAATCAGTTTGTGCTCATCTGTGCTTGATTGAAAACCCATCTAGTAAATCTTAATCAAACCTAAATCAAAAGGATGTTTATTGTTGGGGCTCCTGGGTGGCTCAGTCGGTTAAGCGTCTGCCTTCCGCTCAGGTCATGATCCCAGGGTACTGGGATCAAGCCCCACGTTGGGCTCCCAGCTCAGCAATGAGTTTGCTTGGGATTCTCTCTCTCCCTCTCCCTCTGCTCGTGTGCTCGCTCTCTCAAATAAATTAATTTAATTTAAAAAGGATATTTATTGTTGGTGGAGGAAGGTGGCTCTGTGGTTGGTTTGGCGGCTTGGTGGTGTCATTAGGGACCTGAGACTCTTTCTGTCTCTGCCATCTTTGTGTTTAGGCAGTAACTCTCTCAGGGCTTCAGAGGGCTGCGGGAGCTCCAGACATCATGCCTTTATACAGCAG
This sequence comes from Callorhinus ursinus, assembly GCF_003265705.2. Classification (NCBI taxonomy): domain Eukaryota; kingdom Metazoa; phylum Chordata; class Mammalia; order Carnivora; family Otariidae; genus Callorhinus; species Callorhinus ursinus. Next base: position 4,448,443 of record NW_027397133.1, read on the forward strand.
GGTATAAGGAGGGAGTGTGTGTATTTGTGTATGAGGGATGGGGGAGGGGGCTGGGAAATGAGAGTGTGCTCTTCAAGTAGAAGAGTCTTTTCCCAGAAGCCCCCAGGACACTTCCTTCACTGTTTATTGGCCAGAATTGGGTTGCATACCACCACTTGCTATATGGGTGGTCAGGGGGGTGAATATTGCCGCCAGACTCTAATGGCAGGGGAGGATATTGTTAATAAGACAGTAGAGAACAGTATATAGTAGGAACGCCTGGCTGGCTCAGTAGAGCATGCAACTCTTGATCTCAGGGTTGTAAGTTCAAGCCCTACATGGACTGTAGAGATTACTTAAAAGCGAAAAAGAAATCTTAAAAAAAAAAAACCAATAATATAAAGTAGCCTTAATGATCATGAGCACTAAGGCTTAAGCATTAACAGTACCTTAATGGATGAAAAAATGGAGCAGAGCTGTTCAGTGACCTGATGTCAGTTCATGCAAAGCCCTGAATGTGCCAACTTCCCTACAAGCCAGGAAGAATGATCTCCATTTTGAGAAAGAGGAACTGGAGATGCCAAGAGGTTGAGAAATTCATGCAAGGTCACAGCAAGTTAGTAGCAGAGCCAGGACTTGAATCCAGGACCACCTGGCTCGAGAGCACCCGTAGCCTCTTTATGAGCTGCTTCCCTTGTGCCTCCAAAATTCCCGGATGCTGCTGTACTAAGTCGAGGTGGTCTCTCCAGTTATTGGTGGGGACCAGAGGTGGGATTGTTCTCTGGGACGAGGACACGTTTGTGTAGTCCACTCACTCAACAAATCCTTGCTTAGTGCCCGTTGTATGCCAGGAACTATTCTAGGAAGTTTGACTAACTCAACAGTCACCAAAACAGGCAAAAATCCCCTGCTCTCATGGAGCTCACATTTGAGGATATTAATTACCCGCCTGGTGACTCCAGGGCCCCGAGAGGTCCTTCTTCCCCACAGTCCTACCCAAATTCCCATGCTGAATCTTGGTGGTCCAGTTTAAGGTCACATCCCCATTTTTGAGCCAGTCACTGTAGCCTGAGGAATGCAGTCTGATCGGCCAGTCTGAAGGGCAGGGTTCACCACTACCGAATCCTTTGGATCCAGTGTGGGGGACATGGGATTCCCCCAGATGCTTAGTAGACGGAACCGATTGTGTCCCCTCTGGTCCCCTCCAGAGGCAATGATAGAGGAGGAGGGAGGAGGGAGGAGGGAGGAAGCTCGAAGCTCCTGCCTGCTTGAGGCACCACACATCTAACACCCGGAGCGGTGTTGGGGTGGGCTTGCAGCAGGCTGGAATGCCTCCAGGAAAGGGCATCCTGGGCAGGGACTGGCTTGAAGCTATTTACTCTTTATCATAATTTCTTAACTGATGATAACAGTTTTCATTCATTACGCTTTCTGTGATCTCAACAAATGATATTAACTACTTTATTAGGGAGTTTATATGATTGTCCTGGTTTTATGAGTGGGGAAGTATCTCAGAGCGAGAAGCAAGTTCCCTGAGACAACACAGAATAAGAAATCAGCTCCCAGATTCCTCTTACGTTTAATTATTATTTTATTTTTTGCATATTATTTATTATACAATATTTATACAATGCAATGTACCGATCTAAAAGATACAGTTTAAGGGCGCCTGGGTGGCTCAGTCCGTTGAGCATCCAGCTCTTGATTTTGGCTCAGGTCATGATCTTGGGGTCGTGGGATCGAGCCCTGTATTGGGCTCCATGCTCAGCGTGGAGTCTGCTTAGGGTTCTCTGCCTCTCCCCTCACCCCTCCCCGCCACTCGTGCGTGTGCTTTCTCTCTCTCTGAGGAAAATAAAATGTCTAGTTTAATGAGTACTGATAAGTGCATATACCCATGTAACCAGCTTCCACCATCTAAAACATTTCCATCACGGCTGGGGGTTCCTTCCTTTCCTGTTCTGTCACCTGTGTGACCTCTCTCACTATAGATCAGTTTTACCTGTTGTTAAGCTTCATATAAATGGAATCATGCAATATTAACTTAATGTCTAGCCTTTGTTCACATGATGCTTTAGAGATATTTCTGCTGCATGTATTAATAGTTCATTTCTTTTACTGCTCTTAGTATGTATTTTTTTTTAAGATTTTATTTATTTATTTGAGAGAGAGAGAATGAGAGATAGAGAGCACGAGAGGGAAGAGGGTCAGAGGGAGAAGCAGACTCCCTGCTGAGCAGGGAGCCCGATGTGGGACTCGATCCTGGGACTCCAGGATCACGACCTGAGCCGAAGGCAGTCGCTTAACCAACTGAGCCACCCAGGCGCCCTCTTAGTATGTATTTTATTCCAACATATGAGCATGCTGTACTTGGTTTATCTACTCTTTTAATGATGGACATTTGGACATTTGAGTGTCCTTTTTGTTGTTGTTATTACCAGTAAGGCTACTGTAAACATTCTTGTACAAGTCTATATAGGAGTATGTTTTCATTTATTTTGGGTGAATACCTAGGAGTGAGATGTCTGAGTTATATGATAAAGATAAAGGTATTCTTTTTTTTTTTTATTTAAAGATTTTTATTTATTTGAGAGAGAGAGGGAGAGAGCAAGGGGAGGAAGAGAGAGAGTGGCAAACAGACTCTGCCGAGTGCCAAGCCAGATGTGGGGGTTGATCCCACGACTCACATCATGACCTGAGCCAAAACCAAGAGTCAGACGCTCAACTGACTGAGCCACGCAAGCACCCCAAAGGTAAAGGTAGTCTTAATTTTATAAGAAACCGCCAAAGAGTTTTCCAGTGTGGGTCTAGTTGCTCCACGTCCTTGCCAGTAATCATTGTTTTCAGTTTAATTTTAGCCATTCCAGTTGGTGTAAAATGGCAACTCAGTTGCTTTTTTCTGATGAATTGTAATGTTGAGTACTTTTTCATATGATAATAAACATTTATTATCTCACACAGTTCCTGAGAATCAGGAATTTAGGAGTGGCCTTGTTGAGTGGCTCTGGCGCAGTCTCTCAAACAGAAAGCTCGCCAGGCGCTGAAAGGTCTGCTTCCTGGTTGACTCATTGACCTGGTCATTGGTAGGTCTCAAATTTTTCACTTGCTGTTGGGCCAAGAGCTCAGTTGCTCTGCCCATGGACCTCTCCTTAGGGCTACTCATGATCTGGCAGCTGGCTTCCCCCAAAGAGAGGGATCTAAGAGTGAAAATGACTAAGACTGAAGAGTCAGTGTCTTTATAATATTATTGTGGAAGTGACATACTACCCCTTGGCCATATTCTATTGGTCATACAGACCAACTCTAGCATAATGTGGGAAAGGACTACATGCCAGGAGACAGGGATTATCGGGGGATATCTTGGAGGCTGGCAACCACAGTTCTGTTGCTACCATGAATTAAAGTTATTTAGTTTTTTAAAGAATATTAAATCAGTCTTGTATTCCTGGATAAATGCCATTTGGTCATGGTGTGTGATCCTTTTTATATATTGGTGGCTTTGATTTGCCAATATTTTCCTAAAGATTTTTTTTAATACCTGTAGTCATGAGTGATACGTAATTTTATTTTCTTGTAATGTGTTTGACAGGTTTTAATATCATGGTTTTGCTGACCCCATTAAACAATTGGGAAAATGTTCCCTCATTCTCTACTTTCTGCAAGATTTTGTATAAAATTGAAATGATTTCCTCCCTAAATATTTGATGTAAATGTCCATCTGGGCTTTCAGTTTTCTTTAAGGGAAGGTTTTTAATAACATTCAATTTTCTGTCTTTGGAAAGGAGTTTTATATGCAGTCAGGATGGACTAAGATCGAAATGGATTTTAAAAGTGCACTGGTAGGGGCGCCTGGGTGGCTCAGTTGGTTAAGCCACTGCCTTCGGCTCAGGTCATGATCCTGGAGTCCCAGGATCGAGTCCCACATCGGGCTCCCTGCTCAGCAGGAAGTCTGCTTCTCCCTCTGACCCTTTCCCCTCTCATGCTCTCTCTCTACCTCATTCTCTCTCTCACAAATAAATAAATAAAATTAAAAAAAAAAGTCCTTTTAAAAAAAAAAGTGCACTGGTATAAGATTGAAATTCTGCTTTTCTCTCTTAAAAAAAAAAGACAAAGTTTTCTTGGATTTTTGGTCTGTTCTTGATAAGAAAATGTAAACAAAGTTGTTGTTTTTTTTCTCTTTTGACTGCCCGGGAAACTGAAACTTATGTTTTGTCTTTATCGGGTCCTTGATTATTTAAGTTAAAACTTCTCAATATTAAAGGAGCTAAGTTTTGCTAACAACTATATAACCCTACATATTTGCTTTTGGAATCTTATTGCCACCTTGGTTGAATAAATAATTAAGTTTTAAGTTTCATCATGATCTATAATATTATTTAGGCATGTGCTTTATAACTTTAGGAGGTTTTTTAACAAACTGCCCCAAGATTTAAATTGTAAACAAAGTCTCTTTGACTGATTAGGCTTGTTTATTTGGTATGCTATGTTCTGGTATAAGGCCATCACTTAATACTATGATTATTGAAGTGTTAGATGTCACAGAAATAACTGAATTTTCTTGTCAGCTATATTATAATAAACTCTAAACAGATCTTTAAAAACAAAACAAAACAAAAAAACCATTCAATTTTCTTAGTGCTTATAGGACTATTCAGATTTTCTACTTCTTTGTATCAGTTTTCATAAGTTATGTTTTTTAACAGATATAGGATTCATATAAGTTGTTGAATTTGTTGTCATAAAGTATTTCATAATATTCTTTTAGTACTCTTCTAGAGATTTTATTTTTTTAAGTAATCTCTACACCCAACATGGGGATCCAGCTCACGACCCTGAGATCAAGAGTGGCACACTCTACTGACTGAGCGAGACTGACCCTCCTATTATATTCTTTTAATAATTGTAGGATCTGTAGTAATGTCTCCTCTTTCATTCCGGATAGTGGTAATTTATGTTTTATTTTTTCTTTATTCTTTATCACTAGTCCTGCTAGTGGTTTATCAGTATATGTTTCAAAGAATCACCTTTGACTTTGTTATTTTCCTCTCATTTGTCTGTTTTCAATTTCATTGATTTCTTTTCTTTTCTTTCTTTCTTTTTTTTTTTTTGAGAGAGTGTGGGTGTGAGTGCGTGCATGCAAGTGGAGGGAAGGACAGAGGGAGAGGGAGAGAGAGACTTAAAGATTAAGTAAATAAAATCTAAATAAACACTAAAGATTAAACAAATAAAATCTTTTTTTTTTTTAAAGATTTTATTTATTTGACAGACACAGCGAGAGAGGGAACACAAGCAGGGGGATGGGAGGGAGAGAAGCAGGCTTCCCGCTGAGCAGGGAGCCCGATGTGGGGCTCAGTCCCAGGACCCTGGGATCATGACCCGAGCCGAAGGCAGACGCTTAATGACTGAGCCACCCAGGCTCCCCAATAAATAAAATCTTTAAAAAAAAAAGAGTCGGACGCTTAACTGACTGAGCCAGTTAAGTTTTCTTAACTATTTTCTATTTCATCGATTTCTGCTCTTATCCTTACTTTCTTCTATCGATTTATGTTGGGTTTAATTTGCTCCTTTTTAATAAGATAGAACCTTAGATTATTGCTTTTAAACTTTCTTTTTTTTTAATTTTTAAAAAGATTTTATTTATTTATTTGACACAGAATGAGAGCACAAGCAGGGGGAGTGGCAGGCAGAGGGAGAGAGAGATGTGGGGATTGATCCCAGGACCCTGAGATCATGACCTTAGCTGAAGGCAGATGCCTAACCGACTGAGCCACCCAGGCGCCTACTTTCTTCTTTTTTGTATATTTAAATATAAATTTCTCTCTCAGTGCTACTTTATTTTATTATTATTATTTTTTAAGTAGGCTCTGTGCCCACGGTGGGGCTGGAACTCATGACCCCAAGATCGAGTGTTGCATGCTGTACTGACTGAGACAGCCAGGTACCTCTCTAAGCACTACTTTAGCTGCATCCAACAGAATTTTATGTGTTGTGTCTACATTGTCATTCAGTTCTGTATATTTTCTAGTTTTTGTTGTGATGTCTTCTTTGACCCATGGGTTTTTCAGACATGTGTTGTCTAATTTCCAAATACTGGGGCCTTTTTAGATTTCTTATTGTTACTGATTTCTAATTCAATTCCATTATGAACAGCAATAGTGCACATGGTAGAAAAATTTACATGGTAAAAAAGGATTGAATATGGTGGAAAGTACATATGTTTCCCATCCTTGTCTGCCTGCCTTCCCATCTGCCTGTCTTCCTTCTTTTCTTTGTTTGTTAAGAAATATTTGCTGAGGGGCGCCTGGGTGGCTCATTCGGTTAAGTGTCTGCCTTCGGCTCAGGTCATGATCCCAAGGTCCTGGGATCAAGCCCCGCGTTGGGCTCCCTGCTCAGCTGGGAGCCTGCTTCTCCCTCTGCCTCTGTCTGCTGCTCTGCCTATCTGTGCTCTCTATGTCTCTGTCAAATAAATAAATAAAATCTTAAAAAAAAAAAATATTTGCTGAATGCCTACTTGCCAGGCACTAGGGCTGTATCTGTTTAGTAAGAGACCCAAGTCTCTGCTGTCCCTATAGAATTGAGATTCTCCTGATAGGAGAAAGATACTTAACAAGTTAAGAAAGTGAAATATATTCTCTGTCAGGTGGCAATAAGGAAAGAATGAAGCAAGGGAGAAGGATTAGGTGTAATGGGAGAAGGTAAATGCTATATGAGGTTGGGTTTAGGAAGGCCTCTCCGAGGAGGTGAGTGTTTGATTAGAGACTTGAGTAAAGTGAGGGAGTGTGGATATTTGGAGAAGTGTGTTTCAGGCATAAGGCATAGTAAGTGCAAAGGCCCTGAGGCCAGAGCATACCTACTGGGTTTCAGGAACAAGGTGGAGGCTTATGTAGCTGGGCCAGAGGGTGAATGGAAGAGTAGGAGGTCAGAGGTCAGAGAGGGAGCCACCAGAGGTCACCCTGAGCCACCTTCTAGAAGTATTCTACGCATAATCAAGCATAGTCTAGGTATGTATGTGTTTAATTCACATAAATGGCAGTATATTAATTCACTCTGTTTTGTGCCCAGTTTTTTTCTTCTTTACAGCATACCTTGAAAATCCATCCCACATTCTTTTTCATAGCAGTTAGTACATAGTGTGAATGTACCAGGGCCCTGTTGGTGGACTTTTAGGTTATTTCTGGGTTATGCTTATCCAAAGGATGCTGCCGTCAGTATTCCAGCTTATGTGGCACTTGGCAGGCAGCCTTCGCACCAAGGTACATGCCTCTACATCCACCCACCCCCGCATGGAAAGTTTTAAGGGACTCCTTTCCACATCTCCAGTTTCACCTGACTTGCCTGAGGAATCTTCTGGGTTTTCCGTCCTTTCTTCCCTTTCCAGTGGCTCTACTCTCTGGAATAGATATGGGGGAAATCAAGTATGAAAAGAAATCTCTTCCTCTTTTCTAGTCATATGATGATGCATGTAGCACGTGTAAAAACCTCAAGAATCACAAAAGAATAATTTGAGATGTCGATGACAGAAACACATTTTTCCGGCCCACCTTATTAAGGCATGCGACTCTGGTCAAAAAAACTGGGGGGAACGAGGGTGCCCAGCTGGCTCAGTCGGTAGGGCATGCGGCTCTTGATCTCAAGGTTGTGAGTTCAAGCCCCATGTTGGGTGTGGAGCCTACTTGAAAAATAAATAAATTTTTAATGACTGGAAGTTTGTACCTTTTGACCCCCTTCACCCCTAAAAATTTACTCTTTATATTTTAATAATTATGCATCAAATTGTGTAATAATGCTGTTTTGATCACTGATTTACTAATGGTAATTATAAGGATAACGCAGTCTGAAAAAAAAATTTTCGCTAAGATCACAGTTTCATTCTAATTTATAAACATATTTTTGTTTCAGAGAAATATAATAGGGCATTTGAGCATAAAAATACGTTAGGGTAAAATTTTGTCAAGAAAGCAGAACGTGGATTGAACTTTTAAGAATAAGGAGCCCATGCAAGCACAGTTAAGGAAGAGCTGATTGGCGCATCCTTAAGATGACCAATGGTGGTTGTTACATTTCTGGGGGCTCATTAGCCCTTTGCATATGCTAAAAAGAACAATGCAGCAGATTTGTTTTAAAATGTCAATATCTCTCATATGCCAGAAGTTCATGCTCTTTGCAATTATTTCGACTTAGGGTGGAAAAATGGATGTGACAATTTCAAAGTTTATAAAGAGTGTGTTTAGTTTTTTTGGGAAAATTTGCTAAGAGCATACAGGAGCAACAAGGTATGAAGGACGTTAATTTGGCTACCATGCAAGGGTGTCTCCCCGTAATTATTCCTGGGTGTGGATCTCTGGGAATGTGAGCTGTGTCATCGCTGCTTTCCACCTGGAGTCACCTCCTCATCTAGCAGCAAGGTCCCCTCCCTTTGCCCACACACAGGACTAGGCCGCTTGTTGATCTCTTCCAGTTCGAGAGGTGGAAATCAATTTCTCGTTTGTACTTTTAATTTGTTGCTTGCGAACAAAGTTTTATGTCTTCTCATCTCTTTAAGAGCCATTTGAATTTTTCAGTAATCACTCTAAAATCTTGGTCCGTTTTTCTAGCAAGTTCTTGGGATCTTTGTCTAATTAATTTATAGGAGCTCAGGGTGCCTGGGTGGCTCATTTGGTTAAGCATCTGCCTTCGGCTCAGGTCATGATCCCAGGGTCCTGGGATCGAGTCCTGCGTCGGGCTCCCTGCTCAGCGGGGAGCCTGCTTCTCCCTCTCCCTCTGCCCTTCCCCCTGCTTGTACTCTCTCTCTCTCAAATGAATAAATAAAAATCTTTAAAAAAATAATTTACACGAGCTCTTTCTGTGAGAAAATTAGCAAATCTTTTCTTCCAACATTGTCATTGGACTTTGTTTATTGTGTTTTTGTTTTTTAGCATGTAAAACCTTTTTTTTTTAACCTTAGTCAAATCCATTCATTTTTTCTCTTATTGCCTTTAGGTTTGTGGCATAGTTAGAAAAAATTCTAGATTATAAATGATTTATGTTTTCTTAAGGCTTTTATTTATTTGAGAGAGCGAGAGGGAGAGACAGCACGAGCGGGAGGGGCAGAGGGAGATGGAGAGAGAAAATCTTAAGCGGACTCCACACTGAGTGTGGAGCCAACTCGGGGCTTGATCCTAGGACCCTGAGATCATGACCTGAGCCGAAACCAAGAGTTGGATGCTTAACCAGCTGCACCACCCGGGCGCCCCTCTTCTAGTAGTTTTATAGTCCTGTTTGTGTACATGTTTAAGTCTTTGATGCATCTGCAATTTATTTGGAGTACTGGGTGTGAGGTAGGGATCCTTCTTATTTTCTCTTGCAGTTGGCTGTCCACTTGTTCCAACAGCATTGATTGAATAATGTGTCTTTTTCTCACTGAGCTGATATTTTTTATATCTCAGACTTTTCACTTTTGGTCTCATTCTTTCAGCATACCTCCCACGAACAGTTTTTTATTCCATGCTCAGTGCTAGGTGCCTGAGACACAGGACTGAAACAAACCCTGTCCCGACCTGGTTTATGCATCTTTATCTCATTCATCCATCTAGTACTTCCTGGAATCTCCTCCTTGTTGGGTCCTGTGCTAGGTAGTGGTCCCTAGACAGGTGGTCAGTGCTAGGCTGGGGGAACCTTGATGGGAGGGTCTTTAGTCAGTCTGGGGCTTGGGGAGGGCCTCTAGGAGAAGCAGATGGCTCAGAGCTCAAGGAAGAGTGAGCCAGACAAAGTGGAAAGATGGAAGCATAGGTAATAGCATGTGCCAGGGTCGAGGGGTAACAGGGAATTTACGGGAGGCTGGCACAGCTGAAAAGTAGATGGTGGGACCGGAAGTGGCAAGAGAAGAGCCCGGATGGGTGTTCGGGGACAGAGCACACTGGGCCATGTTAACACATTTAGACTTGATCCAGAGGGCAGCGAGGACCCTGTGTCATGGTCACAAAGGAAACTGAGGACAAAAAGGAATTAAAGGGAAATTGCTTTACTGTTTCTCAGAGACAGTTGCTCTTGCTCTGTGCAGAAGACCTTACCTGTGTTTGTCCTTCTAGCCTTTTTGCTGGGATGTTGGTGTCCTGTTCTGCAGACACCCACTCACGCGTGCGTGCTTCTGGGCGTTTCCCCTGCAGGGCTACCTGCAACTCCTGTCTCTTGCTGTTTGTCAAGAAGGGTGATGACCCCACCCTGGGCTCCTCCCCCAGCTCTTATTTGCAAGCAACAGAATCCCGCTGTACTGGGCAGATGCCTAAACACTCTGGAAGTATCTGGCTTCAAGCTCAGCTTGATTCAGGAACTCAGACAATGCCTGGAAGTCATTGTCCCATCCCTGGGCCCTGTGTTTCTCTGTGCTGTCTTCTTTCTCAGGCCAGCTCTGTCTTTTTGGGGGACAAGATGGCCTCGGTAGCTCCAGGTTCCCATCCTGTTCACTAAGCAACCCCAAAGGAAGGAGAGGACAACCTCTTTTCTGACATTCCAGGAAAAATCCCAGGGCTGAATGCCAACACCTAAAGTTGGGGGTGGGCTTGGCCTTCCCTGAACAAGGTGGAGGAACGGTGGGGGATGGGCTTCCCCCAAAGAGAGGCAGTTTCCAGAGAAAGGGGAGTGGATGCTGGGCCAGCAAACCCAGCAAATACCCACTGCACCGTGGCTTTGGAGGGAGAGAGGGGAAGGGTCCCTGTGTTCCTGAAGAGGGGAGCAGGGTGTGGAAGCCACTGAGATGATCTTGGCCCAGTCTTTCCCAGCCCCTGGGATGACCGAGGCTCACAGTCAGGAAGAGCCCCTTTCTGTACCTCGTGGAAAGGTGTGGTTTCACCCCCAGCAAATCTGTGCAGGGTCACTGAGATTGAAGTCCAAGGTCTAGCAGACTCTTGACCTCTGTGCATTGGCCACCAGCCCCATGCTGGAGGGGCAGGCCTGTTTTCAACATGGTACCCCACCCCCAGCAGTTCCTGGAGTGCCCCTGTTTCACCCTCTGTCAGGCCAGGAAGAGTCCTGGGGCTCCCCAGCTTATCCCCACTCTCAGAGTGACCTGGTGCCTGCTCTGCTAGTCTCTCCGCTCAGCTGCCTCTCGTCACCCCCCACCCCTCCGTGGGTGCCCAGGCTGGCCTCCCTTCTGGATCAGTCACCTTGCCACCCTCTGCGTCTGCTATGCCTGTGGATTTCCTCCCCTTCGCTTCCCTCTTTTTCCCCTGTGTTCTTGTGGCTTCTAGCTTCTTTCTACCCGACTGTCATTTTTGAGGGCTTGAGGAGAAAGTAGAGTGTTCAGTCTAACAGGCTCGACCAGGAATCCTGGATTCTGGGTGGCTTGTTTGTTGATTTTTTTTTTTTTTTTTTAACGACCACCTGTTTAAAAGGTAGTGAGTTCACATGTCTTAAGGGTCAAAAGGAATGTGGGGATAAAGTCTCTCTCCACTTCTGTGCCCTGGGTACCCTGTTCCCCTCCATGGAGGCAAACCACTCTTACCTTGTGTGTTTTCTGGAAAAAACAAAAACAAAAACTGCGTTTCTAAGCAAGTGCTAATATGCACCCACCCCCACCCTGCCTGTTTTCCCTGAGTAGCAAACAGTCTACCCCATGCTAGACCTTACTGCTTTTCACTGACATTATCCAGGAGAGAACACCGATCAGCACATAAAAAACTTCCTTACTCCTTCGTTCAGCTGCTCACAGAATTATTTCAATTTAGGAGGCCGTCGGTAGTCTTGTAGGGTCTCTGCTGGCTTTTTTTTTTTTTTTTTTATTACTATAAACAATGCTGCAGGACTAACGTGCCAGGCAAGCCTTTCCCACTTGCGCGGGTATATCTGGCATCCATTCCCAGAAGCAGAGTTACTGACTCAGGGGTGTGCAGCGTGCTCACACCGGCAGCGTGCTCACACCGGCAGCAGCGAGTGGGAGAGGGTCCCTGTCCTCACTGACTCACCACCTGGAGGCTCTTTCTTTTTTTATCTCTTTACTCCCAGCGAAGTTGAGATTTACAGAAAAGTTGTAAAACCGGTACAGAGAGTTCCTACATCCCTTTCGGTCCGCCTCCCCCCATGATACATCTGTGTATAAACACAGAACCGTGAGCAAACCCCAGGAAGCAAAAGAGGCTCAGTGCTGTTACTGCAACGACAGACCTCGTTCACGGTTTATCAGTTTTTCCACCAGGGTCCTTTTTCTGCTCCAGGATTTTATCCAGTATCCCGTGTTGTATTTAGTAGTCATGTCTCCTTGGTCCCCTTTAATCTGTGACAATGTCTTAGTCTTTGTCTTTCGTGACCTTGACTCTTTTCTTTAAGTTTTTAATTTTAATTCCAGCAGACCTAACGTACAGTGTTGTATGTCTCGGGGGTACAAGGTAGTGACTCAGCACTCCCACACGCTGCCTGGTGCTCATCGTAAGCGCACTCTTCCCCCCGTCACCCTTTTCACCCATCCCCCCACCCACCTCCCCTCTGGTCACCATCAGGGTGTTCTCTGTAGTTAAGAGTCTGTTTCTTGGTTTGTCTCTCTTTCTCTCTCTCTCTCTCTCTTTTTTTTTTTCCTTTGCTCATTTGTTTTGTTTCTTAAATTCCACATGAGTGAAATCAGATGGTATTTGTCTTTCTCTGACTGACTCATTTCACTTAGCATTATACATACCCTCTAGATCCATCCATGTTGTTGCAAATGGCAAGATTTCATTCTATTTTATGGCTGGATAATATTCCACTGTATATACACACCATGTCTTTTTTTTTAATTTTTTTAATTAACGTATAATGTATTATTTGTGTCAGGGGTACAGGTCTGTGATTCATCAGTCTTACACAATTCACAGCGCTCACCATAGCACATACCCTCCCCAGTGTCCATCACCCAGCCACCCCATCCCCCTCACCCCCCTCCACTCCAGCAAACCTCAGTTTTTTTCCTGAGATTAAGAGTCTCTTATGGTTTGTCTCCCTCTCTGGTTTTGTCTCATTTCATTTTTCTCTCTCTTCCCCTGTGATCCTCTGCCTTGTTTCTCAAATTCCTCATATCAGTGAGATCATATGATACTTGTCTTTCTCTGATTGACTTATTTCGCTTAGCATAATTCCCTCTCGTTCCATCCGGTTGCAAATGGCAAGATTTCATTTTCTGATGGCTGCATAATATTCCATTGTATATATGGACCACATCTTCTTTATCCATTCATCTGTTGATGGACATCTAGGCTCTTTCCACAGTTTGGCTATTGTGGACATTGCTGCTATAAATATTGGTATACACACCACATCTTCTTAATCCATTCGTCTCTTGATGGACACTTGGGCTGCTTCCATAATTTGGCTATTGTAAATAATGCTGCCATAAATATCAGGGTGCATGTGTCCTTTTGAATTAGTGTTTTTGTATTCTTTGGGTGAATATCTAATAGTGCGATTACTGGATTGTTGGGTAGTTTGTTTTTAACTTTTTGAGGAACCTCCATACTATTTTCTACAGTAGCTGCACCAGTTTGCTTTCCCACCAACAGTGCAAGACGTTTCCCTTTTCTCCACATCCTCGTCAACACTTGTTACTTGTGTTTTTTATTTTAGCCACTCTGACAGGTGTGAGGTGATATCTCATTGTGGTTTTGGTTTGCATTTCCCTGATGATGAGGGATGTTGAACATCTTTTCATATGTCTGTGGCCATCTGTAGGTCTTCTTTGGAGAAATGCCTGTTCATATCTTCTGCCTGTTTTTTTTTTTTTTAAAGATTTTATTTATTTATTAGAGAGAATGAGATAGAGAGAGAGCATGAGAGGGGAAAGGGTCAGAGGGAGAAGCAGACTTCCTGCTGAGCAGGGAGCCCGATGTGGGACTCGATCCCGGGACTCCAGGATCATGACCTGAGCCGAAGGCAGTCGCTTAACCAACTGAGCCACCCAGGCGCCCCCTGCCCGTTTTTAATTGGACTATTTGGTTTTTGGCTGTTGAGTTATATAAGTTCTTTATGTATTTTGGATACTAACCCTTTATCAGATATGTGATTTGCAAATATCTTCTCCCATTCTGTAGGTTGCCCTTTAGTGTTGTTGATTGTTTCCTTTGCTGTGCAGAAGCTTTTTATTTTGATGTGGTCCCGATAGTTTATTTTTGCTTTTATTTCCCTTGCCTCAGGAGACATATCCAGAAAAATGTTGCTACAGGACCTTGACCCTTTTGAGGACTACTGATTATTTTATAGACTGTCCTTCGGTTTGAGTTTGTCTGATGCCTTCTCATGATTGGAAAGAGGTTCTGCACTTTTGACAGGAATGCCACAGGAATGATGCTGTGTCCTCCTCAGCACACCACAGCAGGGCATCACGATGTCAGTTTGTCTTATTTCTGGTCATATTGCCCTTGGTCATGTGGTTAAGGTGGTGTCTGCTAGGTTTGTCCACGGTATTATACTTTTTTCCCTTTGTGAGTTAATAAATACCTTGGGGAAGAGACCTGGAGACTATGCAGATATCTTGTTTCTCCTCAAACTTTTGCCCCCTAATTTTAGTATCCCTCAGTGGATCTTTCCGTGGCAGTTTTATTGTAGTATTTGCCTGGTGTTGATTTCTGTTTCCCTCTTTCCTTCTCCATGTGTTAATAGGAAGCCTGATGTAAGGAGAGCTGTCCATTCTACTCAGAGGCTGTTTTCCCATCCTACTGGTGCGGGAAACAGGGCTCTTGGAGGAAGTGGAGACTGGGTCTGAGTCCCGGCCTGGCCCCTCCCAAGGCTGTGGTCTTGGCAAGTCCCAAGAGGAGAGAGGTCCCTCTGGATATTGCTCAGCTCCCAAGCCTCCAGGAGCACACCCCGTGTGTTTTCTGCCCTGTTCCTGTACACCAGATGAAAGCTTTCAGTTTTGAAATTCAGCAGTCCCACCCTGAGCCTAATTAGAACAACAGTGGCTGCTCTTTACTGAAACCCCCAGATGGAGCCAGGCAACAGTCTTGTTGGATCTCACATAACCCTGTGAGTGAGGATTATTATTAAACCCATTTTACAGGGCACCTCGGTAGCTCAGTCGGTTGAGCGTCCAACTTGATTTTGGCTCAGGTCATGATCTCAGGGTCGTGAGATCAACCGCCATGTCTGGCTCTGCACTGGGCCTGGAGCCTGCTTAAGATTTAAGATTCTCTTTCTCCCTCTCCCTCTGCCCCCCCCCCAAAAAAAACCCCAAAACAAAAAAAAACAAAAACTACAATGTTACCAAACCCATTTTGTAAAGGAGGAAACTGAGTCTTGGAGAGGGAGTGTTGTCACGACTCCAGCCTGGGATTCCCTGAGTCCCACTGACTCATAACCAGCATGTTCTTCTGCATAAGGGACCCCAAGGGAGTGCTTCCCACCTTCATCGCAGGCCATCCGGGGAGGGGAGTCAGAAATCCAGTGACGCTTGAGGCCCCTATTCTTGGAGCCTTAGCATTGCACCCAATTCTGCCTCCGTTCCTGGGCAGATTTCTCTCTCTGCTGGGTACCTGGCCGAGGCCAAGACAGCTGCTCAGTTCACCTGTTACATTTCCACATCTGCCTTACAGAGCTCTCATCATTTCGGAGGTCCACTGCATCATCAGGGGTCACCTGAAAAAGAAAACATTCTGGCTCTTCTAACAAGAAAGGATTTTTCTCATCAACATTTTATTACGAACATTTTCGAGCATACAGCAGCATTGAAAGAATTTTATTTTATTTATTTTTTTTAAAGATTTTATTTATTTATTTGACAGAGAGAGAGATAGCGAGAGCAGGAACACAAGCAGGGGGAGTGGGAGAGGGAGAAGCAGGCTTCCTGCGGAGCAGGAACTCGATACAGGGCTCAATCCTAGGACCCTGGGAACATGACCTGGGCTGAAGGCAGATGCTTAACGACTGAGCCACCCATGCACCCTAGCGTTGAAAGAATTTTAAATTGAGCACCCTCATACCCACCACAGAGATTCTCTCACTAACATTTTACTGTGGTTGCTTTATCACACTTAAGTGCATTGGTCCATCCCACTATCCGTCCATTGATCCATCTTATTTTTTTAATTATTTTTTTAAAGATTTATCCGTTTGACAGAGAGAGAGGGAACACAAGCAGGGGGAGTGGGAGAAGGAGAAACAGGCTTCCCGCTGAGCAAGGAGTCCGATGCGGGGCTCGATCCCAGGACTCTGGGATCATGATGTGAGCTAAAGGCAGACGCTTAACGACTGAGCCACCCAGGTGCCCCATTCCATCTTATTTTTGATGCATTTCAAAATAAATTAGGCAGAATGCAATGTAATGCAGAGAGTGAGGCTCGCACAGTCATCAGAAGGGCTGGATGAATCGGCTCTTGGCCGGGCCTCCAGAATGACACTGCAGGACTGACCCACCATGGGAGCCGCTGCTTTTGAGGCCGCCCACTTAAACGAGTTGAAGAACACATCAACGTAATGCCGTCCAGGGGCCAAAAGCCACGACATCCACAAAATTGGTGATAGGACACTGGAAGTTCACCTGGGAAACCGCAACTGTCCCCAGGCCAGCCTTGCCTGCAGAACCCAGCCAAAGCTGCAGTTGGGGGGCCCGGTCTCTCTCCTTCCATCTTGCAGATCCTGGAGGATGCATCTCATTGTTTGGTCCCCTCTCACACGTCCTGGGCCTGTGTGGCAGGGCACTTGGAGAAGTACCCTTTAGAGCACTGCAGCCTCACAGGACAGGAAGGCCCAGCCGCAGGGGACTGTCGTGTGCAGGAACGGAGAATCGTCTGCTTCCAGCCGGTTGGGTTCTTTCCCCACTTCACACTGCTCTCAGCCTTGCTGTGGCAAACACCCTTGAACGCCCAACTTTACTCTCTTGGACCTGTTGCCTCTCAGGTGCAATGAGGATGACCGGGGAGAGGCCCCCAGCTCAGGAGAATTGCCAGGAAGGAGGAGGTGCAGAGAGAAGTTCCTACACCACACTGGGGTGAACTCAGCCTGGGGCCTTCAGCTCAGCCTGTGCACTTGCTAACAGAAGGAAGTCTCCTCTGCCACAAAGAACTCTGGGTAAGGGGTTCCGGAACTGCATGCTTCATCTTCCCTGGCCTAAAGGCCATCATCCTTTCCCCACAACCAGAGCAGGAAGCTTCTCTGGTTAGGTCTTTTTTGCAGACAAGGAGCCTGAGGCCCGGAGTGACTTACCCAAGGTCATACTGTGAGAACCTGTAACCTATAACCTAGATTCTTGGAAAGAAGGGGCCACTGGGTATGTCCCGAGTCCTCAAAAATGGAAGGTTTAGGGGGAGCCTGGGAGGCGCAGTCAGTTGAGCGTCTGACTCTTGATTTCAGCTCAGGTCGTGATCTCAGGGTCGTGAGATCGAGCCCCATGTTGGGCTCCATGCTGTGCGTGGAGTCTGCTTGAGATTCTCCCTCTCCCTCTGCCCCTTCTGCTCATGCGCACTCTTTCTCTCTCTCTCCCTCTCTGAAATAAATAAATCTTTTAAAAAAATTATCAAAAAAAAAAGTGGAAGGCTTAAGAGGAGAGAGGAAGAGTGGGGGTGGAGGGGGAGGATGCTTCCCAGGTCTCAGTCGTTCTTCTCGTTGTATTTCCTGCAGTCGTTGTATCTGACTTGGCATTGACCTTGGGGATGGCCAGGACTCCATCTCAGCTGCCCAGGCCCACTGAGAGCCACCCGAGGCAGCCCCGCATGCTGCCCCGGGGCCCAGGCCTCCGTATGGATCACCAGCACCACACACGGGCTACCCTGGGACCCCTCTCCTCTCCTCACTCAAGCTCAGCTCTTCTGTCTGTCTGTTTAATAGTTTTCCTGTTTTGTTGAACAGATCTACGTTTCGCCATTAAACACTGAGCCTAAGTATATGCTAGCCTTGTGTCGGCATTTCTGAAATGTGAAGCTCAAATGGTGCGAAGTAGATTAAAGCACCAGAGCATCTAGGGGGTGGTCAGTTCCGTCATACATTTACACACTTAGTGGCACAAGTAAACTCTAGGGAGAGAAAGATGTACGTAAAACTTCAGGTTGCAATGGGCAAAAAACCCTTTCGTTGCCGACAAGAACCTCCCCTTGACGGTAGGCAGACTGAAAGAGTCTGTCAGTTGACAGAAACCACCGAATTGCACAAAACCTCCATCAGGCAGGAGAAACAGCAGCTGGAGGAACGGGCTCACGGCCTGCAGAGAGCTGGCTGGGCTCGCGGTCGGAAAGCCGGCCCGAGCGGTCATGGGGGCCAGGGTCGGTAGGCTCCGAGTGCAGGCTGGACAGACGAGAGGCGGAGCGGCTGAGTGTATTCCTCAGAAGTCCAGGCCTTCCGAGCCCCTGGGAGGCTTTCCTCAAACAGGCTCAAGTGGAGCTCTTATCTCCCTTCTGGGAACGGCTCCTCATCCCCCTGCCAACACCAACTCCTCTTCCTTCCTGGCTGGCATAGTCCATCCGGTTCTCTTTTATTCCCTTCTGTTTCTTTTATACTTTATGGCTTCATTGAGGTATGACTGACATGCAGCAAACTGCACGTATTTAAAGTATATAATTTGCTAAGCTTTTATTAAGATTTTATTTATTTGAGAGAGAGCACGTGAGCTCGAGCGGGGAGGGGGAGAATCTCAAGGAAACTCTGTGTTGAACGCAGAGCCCAATGTGGGGCTCATTCCCATGACCGTGCGATCATGACCTGAGCCAAAATTAAGAGTTGGATACTTAACCAACTGAGCCACCCCAGCGCCCCACAATTTGATAAGTTGTGATCAACACGTATACTCACAAAACTATCACCACAGTCTAGAGAGTGCATGTATCTGGCACCCCCAAAGTATCCTTGTGCCCCTCTCCCCGACCTCCTGGCCACCACTGACCTGCTGGAGATTAGTTTGCATTTTCCAGAATTTTATATAATTGGAATTATACAGTGTGTATTTAATTTTTTTTTCTATAAAGAGTTGCTGGTCATCACACACAAGATCAGTTTTGCAACTTATGATCATAGACCTGCAGTTTAAAAACTCCTGCTCGGACTGTCGTCCCCCACCCCACGTCACGTGTTCGCCTCTCCTCAGAAGATCCCAGCCTTCACACCTCCTCACCCCTGTACCCAGCTTCGGGTTCTAGGCTCAGAGAGGGCAGGGCCCGGCGCAGGTAATCCATCAGAGAGTAGCCACAGCGGGAGGCAAGGGATTTCAAGGGAGAGGAGAGTGAGGGCTGGGTGCAGGGGTCGACAGGTGAGTGTAGGGGCCCAGCACCCGAGCTGAGGAGCCAGTTTCTCTGTCTAGCTGGAGCAGGCCCTGGGCCCCAGTGCACTGGCTGCCGGCAGAGCCCACTGCCGTGCTGATACACGCCCACTCTGTGGCGGCAGAGCTTCCTGACAGAGATCCAGAGGCTCCTCACATCCCACCTGAGATACTTCCCGATTAACATCCCAAAAACCCATCATCCTGATGAGGATTATTCACAGTGACCTTGTCATGTGGCCCTAAGACCTTTGGGTCACCAGATAGTGCCATGCACCTCTCACGTGCCTCTTGCCGTACAAGGCCCCCATACGTTCCCCTCCGCCGAGCCCCAGCAGTCCTGTAGGTCAACCTCTCGGGTGGCTGGTGCCAGATTGCATCCCCCTCCACTAGTGGCTGAGGGCAGAGCAGGTCCCTGGCCTGGAAGTTGAAGGAAGCTCCTCGCTAAATGGGCCAGGCATGTTGGGGGAAGGGGTATGTTTCTCTGGTATCTTCCTATACTTTATATAAATCCATACCTCCTGGAGGCGCCTGGGTGGCTCAGTCGGTTAGGTGTCTGCCTTTGACTCGGATCATGATCCCAGGGTCCTGGGATGGAGCCCCACGTCAGGCTCCCTGCTCCTCTAGGAGCCTGTTTCTCCCTCTCCCTCTGCTGCTCCCCCTGCTTGTGCTCTCTCTCTCTGTCAAATAAATAAATAAAATCTTTAAAAAAATGATAATAAATCCATGCTTCCTTTCTTAGAGAAGAAAATGATAAACTCCCTAGAATCAGAACTGTGGTTCCAAGGCTATACAATTAGCATTTTTCCGTATTTATTGTAGAAATAGAGGAGCAATCCATATTTATTGTAGAAAAAATTTAAAATATAGATAAGAAAAAAAAAAGAGCCCCCTCTATATACTAGTGCTGACTGATAACCAAAAGTTAATTTTTGGTGTGTTTCCTTCATTTCTTTTTGTCATTCCCTGAGCCCTCTGAGTGCTCACTCTGGGTCCAGTTTTGTGCTGGGCAGCTCTGGGGACACAACAGCAACCCAGACAGCCTTGGCCCACTGTCCTGGTACTCAGAGTCTGTTGGAGGAAACAGACTCCTCCTTAGACAGTGATGGCCCCAAGTGAGCATAGCTGGGCTGGGGAGCTCAGGAGGCTGGGAGAACCCAGAGGGGCACCTGACCTAGCCTAGGGGTCAGGGAGGGCTTCCTGGAGGAGAGGCCCCTAAACTGAGCCCTGGGCCGAGGGAGCACACATATAAAAATGTTTTGAACACTGAAAGTAATTCCGCACATATGGAGGACTGATAGTAGAAGATATGCTGATATATGGGACCTGTAGGTCATTTTAAGGAGTCCGGACTCTATCTTAGGGTCAGTAGAAGCCATTGAAGGATTTTAAGCCAGAGACTACCTTGATCCGACGGTCATTTTAATATGGTGACTTCGGGTATGGAACGTGCATGAGGATGGGACCAGAGATCAGGGCAGAGGCCTGGAAACCCAAACACAGTGTTTACCTTTCTGGCTTGGACAGGTTGTTTTGTTTTGTTTTGTGTTACATTGAGGTGTAATTGACATAACACATATTAGTTTCAAGTATAAAATACGATGATTCGATATTTGTGTGTATTGCAAAATGGTCTCCACAGTAAGTCTAGTTAATACCTGTCACCATGTGTAGTTATAGAATTTTTTTCCTCATGAGAACTTTGAAGATTTGCAGCTTGCAAATTCGCAGAACAGTATCATTAAACTGTAGTCATTGTGCTGTACATGACCCCCCCCATGACTTATTTATTTCATAACTGGAAGTTTGTTCCCCTGAACTCTCTTCACCCACTGGCCTCCCCCCTGCCCTCTACTTCTGGCAACCACCAGTCTGTTCTCCATATCTATGAACTTTTTTTTTTTGGCTTTTGTTTTGGATTCTGCCTACAAGTAAGATCATATAGTACTTACCTTTCTCTGATGTGTTTCACTTAGGATAATGTCCTCAGGGTCCATCCATGTTGTTGCAAATGGCAAGATTTCATTCTTTTATGGCTGAATCATATCCCATTGTCCATATCTGACACACTTAACCACATTTTCTTCACCCATTCATCTGTCGATGGACACCAGTTGTTGTTTCCATACCTTGGCTATTTTAAATGATGCTGCAGTGAACACAGGGCACATATATATTTTAGAATTCGTATTTTTGTTTTCTTTGGATAAATACTCAGATATGGAATTGCTGGATCATAGGGTAGTTCTATTTTCAGTTTTTTAAAGAATCTCCATACTGTTTTCCATAGTGGCTGCCCCAGTTCACATTCCCACCAACAGTGCACAAGGATTCCCTTTTCCCCCACATCCTCGCCAACACTTGTTATCTCTTGTCCTTTTGTTTGTTGAGAGGTTTTTGATTACCGATTCAATCTCCTTACTGATAATCGTTCTAGTCAGATTTTCTCTTTCTTCATGGTTCCATTTTGGAAAGTTATATGTTTCTAGGACTTTATCCATTTCAGGTTGTTCAGTTTGTTGACACATAATTATTTGGAGTAGTCTGTATTTCTGTGGTATCAGTTGTAACGTCTTGTCTTTCGGGTCTGATTTTGTGTTTGCTCTTTTTTTCATGGTGAGTCTAGCTAAAGGTTTTTCAATTTTGTTTATCTTCTCAAAGAACCGGCTCTTGGTTTACTTGTTTCTTATATTGCCTTTTTAGTCTGTATTTCATTTATTTTTGCTCTGATTGTTGTCATTTCCTTCCTTCTGCCAACTTTGGGCTCTCCACTTTTTCTGGTTCCTTGATGTATAAAGTTAGGTTGTTGGTTTGAAATTTTTCTTGTTTCGGGGCCCCTGGCTGCTCAGTCAGAGGAGCATGCTACTCTTGACCTCGGGGTTGTGAGTTCGAGCCCCATGTTGGGTGTAGAGATTGCTTATAAATAAAATCTTTTTTTTTTTTTTTAAAGGAAAATTTTGTTTCTTGCTGTAGGCATTTATTGCTGGGAACTTCCCTCTTAGAACTGCTCTTGCTGCATCCCATAAGTTTTGATACATTGTATTTCCCTTTTCATTTGTCTCAAGGTATTTTTCATTTCTTTTTTGATTGCTTCATTGGCTCGCTGGTTGTTCAGTAGCATGTTTCATGTTGACGTATTTATGAATTTCTCAGTTTTCTTCTTGTAACTGATTTCTAGTTTTATACCACTGTGGTCAGAAGTCTGATTTGATTTCAGACTTCTTAAATTTGTTTAAACTTTTTTGTGGCCTAACGTATGATCTTGGGGGTCATAGGAGGGTCTGAGTTGCTCCTGGAAGTGGACGTGATGCAGAATGTTCCATGTGCACTTCAGAAGAAAGTGTATTCTTTTTTTTTTAAAGATTTTATTTTTAAAGTAATCTCCCACACCCAGCATGGGGCTCAAACTCACAACCCTGAGATCAAGAGTCACGTGCTCTACCCACTGAGCCGGCCAGGCGCCCTGAGAAGAATGTGTATTCTGTTGCTTTTCGATGGATTGCTTGGCTTGGGCAGGTTTTTAAAAATGTGTTTCTGTTTTAAACATTACATTAATTACTAATGTTGTCAAAGGAGTACAAGTACTTAGTTTTAAGAGTCAAATACATCTGTGATTTATGATAAAAAGAAGAAAATGCAGGGGCGCCTGGCTGGCTCAGTCAGAAGAGCATGCATGCGACCCTTGATCTCAGGATCCTGAATTCAGGCCCCACGTGGGGTGTAGAGATTACTTAAATAAATAAACTTTAAAAAAAGGAAAAGAAGAAAATGCAGCCATTTCCTTCCCCACCTCAATTCCTGCTCCCCACAGGTAACTTTAACTCTTTCAGCTGTTTTTTGTGTTTACCACCATATTTCTTTTTTTTATTTATTTATTTGACAACGAGAGAGAGAGAGAGCAGAAGCAGGGGAGCAGCAGAGGGAGAGGGAGAAACAGGCTCCCTGCTGAGCAGGGAGCCCGATGCGGGGCTCGATCCCAGGATCCTGGGATCATGACCTGAGCCGAAGGCAGACACTGAACGGACTGAGCTACCCAGGCGCCCCTACCACCATATGTCTAAAGAAGGTGCTAACACTCCTAGTTTTTAAAATTTTCCTTTTTTTTTTTTTTATTAACCGTTGACCTCCTAATAGGGAAGATAAGGATTTAGTGCTTTTATTCCCCCCATACTTAAAAAAAAAGAGCTTCCCTCTCAAACAGTTAACTATCCCATTACCTGTGACATCATGTTTAACAGTTCAGTACTTATTGTCCCCGTCATGGCCCTTCCATCACCCTGGGCTAGATGAGTAGTAGGTAGGTACACTTAGTAGGCAGTGTGGTTACGATGACTCTTACATTGCTCACAGTGGAGTGATGGCCCATATTAGGAACCCTTTCCCTTTATTTTACGAGGAAGCAGTCACCGTGTGCATGCAGACGTGTTTCCAGTAGTGGGGAAGAGTTGCTTGGTCCTGTCCCGTGTCTGTAAGCTCCAGAGGCGCCTAGCCCCCACTGTGGAGGAAGAGGGGTCCTTGTCTTCGCAGCACAGTTTCCTGAGGAAAGAGCTACATTCCAGCCACCTGCAGTTCCGTGCTTAGGAAAACACTTTCACAATGGTTAGCTGTGGCCAAGTACTTCATTTTGATGGACTCAGTGGGTTAACATAGCCTTCCTTTCCCCTGGAAAACTCCTGGGGGCTGGTCAGCCATTGTGCTGTGGCTGGGAGAGTCTGAGGTGCCCAGGGCCTGGAGCTCTGGGGCTGAAGAGGGAGATCCAAGCCCTGGAGTTGGTGTCAGGAGGGTCTGAGTGGGGATGTGATGGTTGAATGAGAAGAGGACCTTGGGCAGCAGTGTCCTGAGAAATACCAGCCCCTAAGGCCAAGGAAAGGGTTCTCGCAGGAGACAGATGGGCAGATGGGGCAGCCTGAGGGGTGAGGGACTGGAGCCAAGAGAAGCAAACACCTCCCAGAGGGGTGGGTGCTGTGCAGTGCCTCCTTGTGTTGAGGGGACAGATGAGCTGGAAAGCAGGAGGGGCGTGGGTAGAGCCAGGTGAGAGGGAGCCATGCCCGGGGTCCATGGCTACCTCCTGTGGACTTACACAGATCAGCCCTTTCATTGAGTACCTGCTCTGTGCCCCGCCCAGGGCGGGGGACACTGCAGTGATGGAGTCAGCCCCAAGCCCTGCCCTCATAGTGCTCACAGTCCAGTTGGGGAGATAGGTTTGTCACCACACAGTGATTACCCAGAGTGGTCAGAGCTTTGGCAGGGGAGCCCAGGGCTCTGGGAGTCAGGGCAGGCTTTGTGGAGGAGAGGATGTCTGAGCTGGGATCAAAGGGCAGATCAAAGGGAACAAGACCAGGAGACAGAGACCAGTGAGGAGACCGAAAACTATTTTATGTAGCCCAAGATCCAAGCTCAGACCAGTGGGTAGGACATATTTCCAGGAATGAAATTCCAGACAGGAGTCAGAAAGAGGATGCTAGATTCACATTTACTAAATTGAGCGATTTCTCACTTAGTCTCTCATTGCCATTCTCCCAATACTGACAGTTGGATATTTTGATCCCCAGTTTACTGTTGGGGGAACTCAGGCTCAGCTGGCGCATCCAGAAAGTGAGAGAGCCGAGATTTGAGTCCAGCTCTGTATGACTCCAGAAGCCTTGCTGCCTTTTATTAAACCTGGCCCTGAACTGAGAGGTTTCTGCGTGATCTCATTTCATTATTGCAGCAGTCCTGGCGCACAGGTAGAAGGGTCCTCATTTTGAAGATGAACTAATAAGGCTTAGAGAAAAGCACTCCTTTGCCCACAGCCAAATGGCAGAATGTGGCCTGCGTGCCTCTTTATCAGGTACGCAGGCAGGAAGTGAAAACAGCATGCAAGGCGGGGGTGGGGGGGTGGGGGGGAGTGTTGTTAGAAGTCCCAGCAGGGTGACTAAGGGCTGATGAACAGATTAGACAAGTATTGCCTTTTCGAGGGCTAAAGCAGCCTGTTCCGTCCTCTCCCCCTCTGGAAAAGCAGCATTCTTTTGATTCTTTGGAGGCAAGCTAAACATCAAACTTTAGTAAAAGTATAAAATCAGTAACAGACAAGAATGTTTTGACAAAATTTGGATGCCAATAATGACATTATACACAGCAAATTGGAGGAACCTTCAAGGAAAATGGGCTGTTCATCCATTCATTAAACATTCCCTGGTGCCTTCCTGATGCCAGTTCTGGGCTGGGTATTTCTGGGAACCTGTCTGCTCTTAAGGAGCTCACAGTGCAGTTTCCAGGCAGTGACAAATAAGTTACCCCTGCAGCAGGGAGAATTTGCCAGAGGCCTCAAGGAACTTGAAAGCAGTGAAACCAGCATTTGGGGGTGGTAAGATACATAAGGCTAGTTGAAACATTTTTTTTTTTAAGATTTGATTTATTTATTTGACAGAGAGAGAGACAGCAAGAGAGGGAACACAAGCAGGGGGAGTGGGAGAGGGAGAAGCAGGCTTCCCGCATAGCAGGGAGCCCGATGTGGGGTTCGATCCCGGGACCCCGGAGTCATGAGCCAAAGGCAGACACTTAATGACTGAGCCACCCAGGCGCCCTTAGTTGAAACATAGTTATATAACTATTTTAAGAAGGAGAGTCTGCATCATATTTTAAAAATAATTTAACCCAGGGGTGCCTGGGTTAAAAAAAAAATGTTTAAAAAAAATAATTTAACCCAGGGGTGCCTGGGTTAAAAAAAAAATGTTTAAAAAAATAAAAAATAATTTAACCCAGAATAAACGGTGTTGTGATGAGGGCAGCCCAGGGAGTTTGGGAACATTAGAGATTGTGTATGACCCAGCCTAGGGATCAGGGAGGGCTTCCTGGCGGAAGGGACACTCCAGCTGAGACCTAAAAGATGAATTAGGGCAAGGTAAGAAAAGAGGAGTTGGGGAGTAGTATCCCTGGCAGAGGTGAATTTAGGTGTGAGATGGAAGGGTGAGCCCAGCCCTTGCAGCGCTCATGATCCAGTGGGGGAAACAGATGTCACCAGTGACACCCAAGATTGATCAGGGCTGAGATGTAAGAGCCCAGGGGGCATCTGACTCAGTCCCAAAGAAGGAAACACCTGAGCTGCATCCTTGCAGGGCAACTAGGACTTAGCAGACAAGTAGTAGAAATGCAACAAAACCAAAAGATGGTTCTTTGAAAAGATTAATACTACTCAAAGGGGAAAAAAAGCATAAATTTCCCTTAAAACGAATGAAAAAATGAGGCATCAGTATGGATCCTAACTATAGGGTGACAAAAGGATACCAATGAACTTTAGCCAACAAATTTGGCAGTGCAAAGGAAATGGACGGTTTCCTTGGGGAAACACAATTTAACAACATTTGACACAAGAAGAAATAGAACATCTGAATAGTCGGGGTGCCTGGCTGGCTCAGTAGAGTGTGTGACTCTTGATCTCGGGGTTGTAAGTTTGAGCCCCACGTTGGGTGTAGCAATTACTTAAAAATAAAGTCTTTTAAAAAAAGGAAATCTGGGGACGCCTGGGTGGCTCAGTCATTAAGCATCTGCCTTCAGCTCAGGTCATGATCCCAGGGTCCTGGGATGGAGCCCCACATCGGGCTCCTGCTCTGCGGGAAGCCTGCTTTTCCCTCTGCCTCTCCCCCTGCTTGTGTTCCCTCCCTCTCTCTCTCTCTCTCTCTCTAATAAATAAATAAATAAATAAATAAATCTTAAAAAAAAAAAAAAGGAAATCTGAATAGTCCTGTATCTGTTAGAGACATTGAATCGATAATTAAAGACCTTCCCATAAAGAAAACTACAGGCCCTGGGCACCTGAGTGGTTCAGTCGGTTAAGCATCTGACTCTTGATTTTGGCTCAGATCATGATCTCAGGGACGGAAGATGGAGCCCTGTGTTGGGCTCCATGCTCAGCGGGAAGTCTGCCTAAGATTCTCTCCTTTTTTTCTTTTTTTTTTTTTAAGATTTTATTTATTTATTTGACAGAGAGAGAGAGAGCACAAGTAGGCAGAACAGCAGGGAGAGGGAGAGGAAGAAGCATGCTCTCCGCTGAGCAGGGAGCCTGACGTGGGGCTCGATCCCAGGACCCTGGGATCATGACCTGAGCCGAAGGCAGGCGCTTAACTGCCTGAGCCACCCAGGCGCCCCTCTCTCCTTCTGCCCTTCCCCTACCCTGCATGCACTCACTTTCTCTCAAAAATAAATAATTTTTTAAAAGAAAAGAAAACTACAGGCCCAGATGGCTTTGCTGGTAAATTCTTCTAAACATTTAAGAAAGAAAGAATACCATTACCTAAACTCTTCTAAATAATAGGGAAGGTGGGAATACTTCCTTGTTTAATGAGTTCAACAGAATACTTTAGCAGCAACCTAAGAAAGTCATTTACAAGAAAGGAAAAATTGAGGCCAAGATCTCTTGCAAACATGGATTCCGATATCCTAAACAAAAATATTAGCAAATAGAATCCAGCAATATATAAGAAGGATAATAAACCACGACCTAGTGGGATTTATTCTAAGACTGCAAGGTTGGTTTACCTTTATTTGAAAAGCAGTTGATGTAATTCACCTTAGGAATGGGAGAAATGAGAGAAACCATATGATCATATTATACAGGAAAAGCACTTGATAAAATCAACACCTACTCATGATATAAGCACTCCAAAAACTAGGAATAGAGAGGAACTTCCTTAATCTGACAAAGCTTATCTTATTAAAAGAGTTCAGTTAACACCATATTTATACTTAAAGATTAAAATGAACACTTTTCAGCACGCCTGGCTGGCTCAGTCACTAGAGCATATGACTCTTGATCTCAGGATATGAGTGTGAGCCCCATGTTGGGTATAGAGATCACTTAAAAAAAAATAAAATCTTTAAAAAAAGAGAGAACACTTCACCCCCAACGTTTGCAATAAGACAAGTATCACCTCTTTAGTCAACATAATGTTGGAGGTTGTAGCTACTATGAAGAAGTACACACACACCCAGAAAATTAAAATTTTAAAAAGCTGATTAAGAAAAATGAATTAAGGGGTTCCTGGCTGGCTTAGTCCCTAGAGCATGTGACTCTTGATCTTGGGGTCATGAGTTCAAGCCCCATGTTGGGGGCAGAGTTTACTTAAAAAAAAAAAAAACAAAAGTGTAAACATTGAGGGGCGCCTGGGTGGCTCAGTTGTTAAGCGTCTGCCTTCGGCTCAGGTCATGATCCCAGGGTCCTGAGATCGAGCCTGGCATCAGGCTCCCTGCTCCGCAGGAAGCCTGCTTCTCCCTCTCCCACTCCCCCTGCTTGTGTTCCCTCTCTCGCTGTGTCTCTCTCTGTCAAATAAATAAAATCTTTAAAAAAAAGAGCATAAACATTGAAAAAGAAGTAACACTGGTTTTTGGCTGATGATATGACTATGTGCATAAAGAAGCCAAAAGAGACTAAAAACAAACCATTAAAATAAATAGATCATTTTTGTTAAGATTGCTGGATACAAGATGAATATATAGAGATCGGTTGTATTTCAGTAAGCTGCAAACTAACAATGGGACAGTAGATTTTAAAATACCATTCACAATAGCACCAAAACTCTTCAAATATCTAGAAATAAATTTGACAAAAGATGTGCAAGAACTCTACTCTGATAACCTAAAATATTGTTGAGAGGAATTAAAGATACTTATAAAAAATAGATAAAGAGGCAGCTGGCTGGCTCAGTTGGTAGCATGTGACTTGATCTCGGAGTTGTGAGTTCAAGCCCCACGTTGGTGTAGAGATTACTTACAAAGAAAATCTTAAAAAAACAAACAAAAAAACCCACCAACAACAAAACAGAGAGCGATTACACCGTTCATGGATTGGAAGACTCAGTAATGCTATTAAGGCTCTCAGAATTGAACTATGGATTCAGTGTCATCCCAGTAAACATCCTCACATGCTTTTAGTTGTCAGGAACAAGTTGATTCTAAAGTTTGTAAGAAAGGTAGAGATCCTAGAATAGAAAACCTCAAGGAAGAATAAAGTTGGAAGATTTACACTATCAGGTTTAAAGACTTAACTGTAAAGCTAGAGTATTGGTAAAAGACGAGTAGGGACAGGACAGACTTGTCTAAAATTAGACCCACACATGAGTGGATTTCCAGCAAAGGTAGCTCTCCCGCCCAGTGGGGGAAGGATGATCATTCAGTAAATGGCGCAGTTGCATACCCGTGTGGAAAAAGCCTTGCACCCCTCCTTCCCTTGGACATTGGCAATGTTGAGAGATATGTTTGGTTGTCAGAACTTGTGGAGGACCACTGGACGGGAACGGGGAGCAAAATCACCCCCAGCCGAGAACCCCTGGAAGTGTAAAAAGTCACGGAGCTGAACTTAATGGTTCCTTTTTTGTATATCATTCCTCAACTGAAAAGTTAAAGCACACACTCACACAGACACACCTCTTGCTAAAAAGCAGCCCCTGGGTGGCTCAGTCGGTTAAGCGACTGCCTTCGGCTCAGGTCATGATCCTGGGGTCCCGGGATCGAGTCCCGCATCGGGCTCCCTGCTCAGCGGGGAGCCTGCTTCTCCCTCTGACCCTCTCATGCGCGCTCTCTATCTCTCATTCTCTCTCTCTCAAATAAATAAATAAAATCTTAAAAAAAAAAAAAAAGCAGCTCCTTGGTCTTAACTGTAGAGAACAAACTCATGGTTACCAGAGGGGAAGTGAAGGGTAGGGAATGGGTGAAATAGGAAAAAAAAAGCCATTTTGCATCTTCTATAATTATACATCAGCTTAAATTAGACTAAACTAAATCAGAATATTTCCTTCAAGAATTTGGATTTATGTCTTCTAAAGATATCACCACAATTCAAGGATACAGAAAGTATATTCATATTTTCTGTAATCAGATGATAAAAAGTGTTCCACTTTGTACATACTAAACACACCAAATAAAAGAGAGCTTTAATTTATGAGGGCACCTGGGTGGTGCAGTTGGTTGAGGGTCCGATTCTTGGTTTCAGCTCCAGTTCTGATCTCGGGGTTGTGAGATCGAGCCCCGCCCGCATCAGGCTCCCCACTCAGCGTGGAGTCTACTTGAGGTTCTCTCTCTCCCTTTGCCTCTCCTGCTCGTGCTCTCTCTAAAGTGAATGAATAAATCTTTAAAAAATAAAAAGAGAGCCATATACTTTAATTTGTCTGGTATTGAACGAGCTGGTCTGTCTCCACATCACTAAAATTTATTTATTCATTACCGGGGCACCTGGGTGGCTCAGTCGTTAAGCGTCTGCCTTCGGCTCAGGTCATGATCCCAGGGTCCTGGGATCGAGCCCCACATCGGGCTCCCTGCTCGGCGGGAAGCCTGCTTCTCCCTCTCCCACTCCCCCTGCTTGTGTTCCCTCTCTCACTGTCTCTCTCTGTGAAATAAATAAATAACATCTTTAAAAAAAATAAATAAAATAAAATTTATTTATTCATTACCAACATTTTACTTCATTTTGTGACAAACCTTTCCTCTGCTTTTTATTTATTGACAACCTCAAGAGCATCAATTGTGATTCCGGCCATGATAAGAGAAAATAGCTAATAAAACATATCATATGAATTCAAAAGAGAGAGAGAGAGAGAGAGAGAAAGAAAGAGAAGAGAAGAAAGAAAAAGCAGCCCCTTGGACCCTCTAGAACTTACCTGGGAGGCAGCAGCGAAGTGTCTTTGTCACTAAAGACAGACAGTGAGTGGGGCACCTAGGTGGCTCAGTCAGTTAAGAGTCTGCCTTTGGGCCGCACCTGGGTGGCTCAGTCGTTAAACGTGTGCCTTCGGCTCAGGTCATGATCCCGGGGTCCTGGGATCGAGCCCCACATCGGGCTCCCTGCTTTGCGGGAAGCCTGCTTCTCCCTCTCCCGCACCCCCTTGTTGTGTTCCCTCTCTCGCTGTGTCTCTCTCTGTCAAATAAATAAAATCTTAAAAAAAAAAAAAACCCACAAAAACAAACAGTGAGTTGTGGCACTTTTCACATCTCCGGACAACCCCAGCTAAAAGGCCCCCCTCCCTGGCTGCTATCCCAGGCTGTGTGAGTCAGTCAGCTGATGGATGAAGAGTGCTGCTCCCCATTTCCCACCTCCTGGGTGAGGCAGTGTCCTGTGACTCAGCCTTTTCACTGCTGGGAAAGCCGCCACTCTAGGCTCCCTGAATGCCTATGGGCAGGGCATGGGAGGCCCGACTGCTCCATCCGCACAACAGGAGACCACTCTGTGATAAAAGGGAGCCATGGAAGCCTGTGACAGTGCTAGAGATCTTATGACATAATGCTGAGCACAAGAGGATAGAACAGGGAGCACAAACAATTTACTACAAAGAAGTCAGAATAGGACTTAAAGAGGATACATATATCTATCAAGAGAGGTCAGATAGTAGTTTTGGGGGGTACTGGCCAGAAGAGGGCTTAAGGGTGGGAGCCCTTCGGAGTACGGGAATATTCTAGATCTTAATCAGGGGGATGCTCAGTCGGTGGAGCGTAGGACTCTTGATCGTAGGGTTGTGAGACTGAGCCCCACATTGAGTGTAGAGATTATTTAAAAACAAAATGTTAAAGAAGTTTTTAAAAAAATCATCCCACTCTACACTTGCTAGTTGTGTTTTATGTAAGTTACGTTTCATTAAAAAGGAAAAAAAAATGAATTTAGTGAGGTCATTGGTTTAAAAAACCCATTTACATAACTCAGTTGTATTTTTAAAGATTTTATTTAAAAAAAAAGATTTTTATTTATTAGAGAGCGAGAACATGAGCGGGGGAAGGTGCAGAGGCAGAGGGAGAAGCAGGCTCTCCGTTGATCAGGGAGCCCGACGCGTGACTCAATCCCAGGACCCTGAGATCATGACCTGAACTGAAGGTAGACGCTTCGCCGCCTGAGCCACCCAGGCACCCCTGAAAATGGAATTTAAAATGCCATGAATAATGTCAAAAAAAATCAATACCTAGGAATAAATACAATCAAAGAGACTTGCGGAGAAAAATTACTGTATTATTTTTTTAATTTAAGGAGTCTCTACACCCAATGTGGGGCTTGATTGAACTCACAACCCTGAGATCAGGAGTCATTTTTTCTGACCAAGCCAGTCGGGTGCCCCAAGATTTGCAGAGAAAGTTAGAGACTAAGTGGAAACAGATACTACATTTGTGGATTGTGGATTGAAAGACTCAACATCGGGGAGATGGCACTATCCTGGAAATGATCTGTAGATTCACTGGAATTCCAATCAAAGTCTAGGACAGTGGCTTTCAGCCTTTTGACTGTGTTCCAGTTACACACACAGTCACGCACAAAACAAGAACAAAAGTTTTGTGTAACCATACTTGTCCTGACTACTTAAGATTGCCTTTGATGTTTTCTGTTATATTCTAGGGTTTTTTTGTTGTTGTTGTTGTTCATTTGTATCCATGAGCTTGGTTTTGTTGTTGTTTAATTCCACATATAAGTGAGATTATATCATATTGCCCTTTCTTGGACTTATTTCTCTTAGCATGATGCCCTCAAGGGCCATCTGATGATTTCTGTTATATTCTCGATCATATTTTTTTTAAAGATTTTATTTATTTATTTATTTATTTATTTATTTATTTATTTATTTATTTGACAGAGACACAGCGAGAGAGGGAACACAAGCAGGGGGAGTGGGAGAGGGAGAAGCAGGCTTCCCACAGAGCAGGGAACCTGATGCGGGGCTCGATCCCAGGACCCTGGGACCATGACCTGAGCCGAAGGCAGCCGCTTAACCAACTGAGCCACCCAGGCGCCCCCCTTGATTATATTTTCCATGCTGGTCTGAAATTGATTGCATTACCCACTAGTGGGACAGGACCTGCAGTTTTAGAAATATCACATGAGGGAAGGCCAGGTTGTTTTAGAAAATCATTGTCCAGCTGAGACCCGACTGCCATGTGCTGGATTTCTCAGTGGCTTGGTAGAATGTCAGAATAGAGACAGCATGCGACCTTGCCGCTGAGCCTTCTCCTCCAGGTGGCCCTGTTCATGACACAGCCCACGCAAGGGGCTCCTCTCCAGCTTAATCACATCACACTGGATGGTGTGTCGGTGATCATCACATCGTATATGCTGTTTATTAAAAAAGTTTTTTTTGTTTTACACAGAGTACAAGGGACCTTAACTGTAGCCACCAAACAACCTGTGGGTCAACCGCGGTAACGTGGAGGAATGATCTGATCTGGGGGTGGGGGAGGAGAGGGGCACTCAAAAGGGGGAAGACGGTGACAAGTGAATAGTACAAGAAATGTATACAAATCACCTGTAACAATGGGGGGGCAGAGGGACGGAGGAAGGACAGGCTGTATGGGGACCGAGTGCTCATCTTTTATACCAGGGCTGGGGGCTCAATAGAAAATGTGGAGGGGCGCCTGGGTGGCTCAGTCGTTGGGCGTCTGCCTTCGGCTCAGGTCGTGATCCCAGGGTCCTGGGATCGAGCCCCGCATCGGGCTCCCTGCTCCGCGGGAAGCCTGCTTCTCCCTCTCCCACTCCCCCTGCTTGTGTTCCCTCTCTCGCTGTGTCTCTCTGTCAAATAAATAAATAAAATCTTAAAAAAAAAAATGTGTAAAAAGGAGCAGATTTCCAGGTGAAAAACTCAGAAATAGAGGCGAGTGATGTACGCTAATTATCAGATGTCGGGGCCATGATGCTACGAGAAAGAAAGGCTGGTTAGGGTGAGATTTGGGGACCGTTTGGGGTGGGCCCAAGGATCAGGACCAGGTGCGGGGCTTCTGACTTTTAACTTTATAGTTTGAGTACTTTATTTTCATGCAATGTGTTACTTTTGGTAATGAAAAGGATGGCAGTTTTTTGTGTTTTGGTTGTGTTTTAACCAGGGGCAGGGGCATGAGGCTGGGGCGGGGACCCACTGACACATTCAGCAGGATATACTGGGCATCACTGGTGTGCCTGGCCTGCTGCTGGCCGGTGCTGGGGACACACGGTGACTGGGACAGCCCCGGGCCCTGCCCTCGTGGGCCTCACGGGCCGGTGCGGAGACAGTGCAGACAAGTGGGTGGCCGGATCAGTCCCAGTTGCGATAGGTGCTCTGAAGGGAATACACAGAATGGCAGGAGGGACAAAGGTCCCTGGAGGGGGAGGTCAGGTCGGGACATTGGTCGGAGCTGGGACAGGGCGTGGACCAGGACAGCGGGTGGGGGTGTGGGAGAGACATTTAGGAGACAGACGAGATAGACCCGTGGCTGAGAGGCTGTGGGGGAGGGGAACACCTGAGTCCCAAGTCTCTGGCCTGGTGACAGGATGGACCCAGGAGGAGAAACAAGTGTTTGTTGGGCGTGGGGAGCCGGGGTCAGGTCTGGACACGGTGAGTGTGTCTGGGAGACATCTGGGGACCTGTTGGATCCCCGGGTCAGGTGCTGTCCTCTGTCTTGTCCTATCCTGGCTTCTCACGGCTACCCCTTCTTGTCAACCCCCCATTCCCACGCGGACCTTGTTTCCTGAACCCCAAATCTGAGACTGCCATCGACCCCTGCTCTGAAAGCCTTCTCTCTCTCACACACACACCCTTCAGTTTCATTTCCTATGCCTGCATGTATGCTGCCACCCCTCGTGCCCACTCCCATTTGCACATCCGGCCTCGACCACTGACCCAGGTCGTCCTGCTCGGTCCACAGTGGGGTGCTGGGACATTCGCCCAGGGAGGCCGGTGGAGGCTGGTGCTGTCTCCCCTCACCACTCTCCGGCCGCTATGCTTTGTGGGCCTGACATGAAGGATCACGTGACAGTTACAGCCCCGGCCCCCCGGCCCAGCACCCCAGGGCTGGTGTGTGGTCATCACCTCCCCATTTTACAGAGGTGGCTCAAAGTGGGCTGTCCTTGCAGTAGGTGACAGAGCTCCAGGTGGACCCCAGCCTGGCCTGAAGCTAGGCCCTCAGTGTGGGAGGAGTCTGCACAGCCCGGACCCCAGGAACCCCACAACACCAGGGCCTCCGTAACAATTAGTGGTAACAGTGAGCACCGCATTGGGCAGTTCACGGGTGGGGGGATGGGGGTTTGGGGGGGTGGCTGGGCTCCTTAGATCCTACTGCTGGCTCCAGGCAGAGCTCGTCCAACATTTTTGCTGCTCCGCCCCTTTAAAACATTGAAAAGTTATATACCCCCTAGTGCATTTTCAAGGTGACAGCTAAAACTTCTCCATGAATTCAAGTAGATGCAGAGGCTATAATTTCTGGTGTGTAGTGAATATTGATATTTTCAGAGTTGGCGCCATCCTTCCTTCAGAGTATCGAATGCAATTCACGTAACTTGTGATTTGGCGCCTGCTACTCTTGGTTTAAAGGGGAAAAAAACGAACAAGCTGTTCCTTTACAGTCAGAAATTTCACATTGTTCCCTGAACTTTGTCCTTGAACTTCTGTTTACACTTCCCTTGCAGAATTCTAATAAAGTATGTGTCAGCAACCAAAATATGCACAGAAATCCAGATTTTAATTTTTGTTTCATTTCCGGGGACCATAAGGTTATAAATGTTCAAATAACTTCTTCTGGGCTCTTAAAATTACTAGTGCACAATGCATTTAAAACACCTCATATATTATGCATTTATGTGGATGATTATGAAACATTAGAAGTGAAGTGCCGTGTTGGACGTGAGTCTCCAAATGAACTAGACAGCGATTTCGTGTATCCTGGACAAATATGAATTACTGCAGGAGAGAGTCAGGGGCCGGCATAATTCTGCCTTGGTTTTTAAGACTCAGAGGCTGAGAATCTCCCTGCACAAAGAAGCAGCTAGGCAAGAAAGCTTTTGGTCCAGCAGCAGCAGTCGGCTCGTGAGCCTCTTCCAAGGTACGTGCCCCGCACCTCGCTGTGAAGAGCTCCCAAGACTGTTAGCTACATCCTCAGGGTTGGTGAAAATAGAGGAGGATGGGAGCCACCAGACTTGCCAAGAGGATCAGTTACCTGCTGTTCACAATCACTTCACATGCATTCCCACCTGCCAGTGGCCCTTTCTTTGGAGCCAGGAGGGCCCCCTACCCTGCAGCCCTAACTCTGAATTTGGGGAAGATTCGGAAAGAAATTGGGCGGGGGTTCTTTCTCCTGAGAAGTGGGTTGGACGACTGTGTCGGGGGAGGAGGAATGCTTGGCTGTCCCACTGGTGGCTTGAGGGGAGGAGCAGAGGGGGCTAAGGCTAAAGCCTCTGACAGTTGAATCTGTACACCTTCCGGGGACTTTGGGTCCTGGGAGCTCTTTGTAACCCTACAGGGGCATTCCCTGCCCCCCACCCCTCAACCAGACTGAGGACTTCCCTTCCTGGGCAGGGTTTCTGATTCCCGGCTGCTTGGCAGAATCCTTTGGGAAATTTAAAAAGATACCCTGGGGTCACCCCAGGCCAGTGACTCAACATTGCTGGGCTAGGCCAGTGCGGGTCTTGTTTAAGGCGATCCCCCCCGTGGTTCTGGTGGTGGTGTCCCCATTGCTCCAGCCTGGACGCCCGAAGCGCGTTGGGGTGGGGCTTGTAGGGGGCTCCTGGCGCACGACCTGACCCCTCTCTTCCCCCGCAGTGTACCACTGGGTGGAGATGCGGACCAAGATGCGCATCATGGGCTTCCGGGGCACAGTCATCAAGCCGCTGAACGAGGACGCGGCCGCCGAGCTGGGCGCCGAGCTGCTGGGCGAGGCCACCATCTTCGTCGTGGGCGGCGGCTGCCTGGTGCTGGAGTACTGGCGCCACCAGACGCACCAGCGTCACAAGGAGGAGGAGCAGCGCGCCGCCTGGGACGCGATGCAGGACGAGGTGGGCCGCCTGGCGCTGGCGCTGGAGGCCCTGCAGGCGCAGATGCAGGCGGCGCCGGCGCGTAGCGCCCTGGAGGAGCTACAAGAGCAGATGCGAGAGGTGCGCGCCCAGCTCTGCGCCCGGGACCCGCCGCCCGCGTCCCAGGCCTCGTCCCCGTCCCAGGCGGTATCCGCGGCCAAGGTACAGGAGTCTGCTCAAGTCTGAACTTGGCCGTGGTTGTGTGTGCCCCGATGTGGCCTTCTCCCCGTGCTACCCCCGCCTGCGCTGGCCCAGCGGAAGCCACCGGGATCTTGATGGAACTTGGATTCAGTTAGCCTCTCCCCCCGGTACCTTCCGCGGGGGCCAGCCCCCCCGCCGGTGAAGCGGTCCCACGAAGCGCCCTCCAAGCCCCAGCTCCTCGGTACAGACCACAGTGCTCA
Organism: Callorhinus ursinus; assembly: GCF_003265705.2. NCBI lineage: Eukaryota > Metazoa > Chordata > Mammalia > Carnivora > Otariidae > Callorhinus > Callorhinus ursinus. The sequence continues at coordinate 4,485,755 of NW_027397133.1, forward strand.
GCGCTCCACCCCAACCCCACACCACACGGACCTGTGCCGTCCCAGCCAGGAAGACAACAGGCTCACTCTTCTGGCAGGAGGAAAAACGGACTGGACTTGAGCTGAATCGAGCCGTGAACCCCCTCCAGCCCCCATTTCCGTGATAAATGTTACCCTGCCCTGGGGCTCATCCTTTTCCCTGGAACCTCGCCCCGCTTCCCTTGTGAATTGGCACAGACCATTGTACAGAAATGCAGTGTCCCAGCATCTAAGGTGGGCTCTGGCTGGGTTTCACCACTCTCTCTGAGGGGAAAGCTTGAACCACTGGATGCTGTATCTTCCCCCTTAACCTGATCTGTGGCACCCTGCGAGACCCCAAGTGGAATATTCCAACAGATCCCTACCCCCCAGTCCTTCAGTCTGGCACAACCTACTAGGATGTCTGTGCAGGGTCCTCTCTGGCAGCGCCCTCCCATCACCCCCTCTGTGGTGGAAAAATGGATCCTGCCTAAGGCTAAATCCAACCTGTCCTTCAGCCTCATCCCCCCGTTTAGCGGTTCTCCAAGTCCCTGAGCCTTTCCTGACAGGTCCTCCTCCGTGGCCTCTCAGCGCACTGCCACCACATTCCTTGTGTTCCATCCAGATCGGCTGACCTGTGTACCCTTGCCCTTCTCTCCTGGGGCTCTGGGCCGGTCCATCCGTCCCCCTTCACGCGGTGGTGCCCCCGTGCCTCCAGAGCCCTTGGCCTCACCTCCATCCCACTAGACTAGGCCACCGGTTGGTCTTAACCGTTCTTAGTTTCCCAGGGCTACCATAACATGACCACAAACTTGAGGGCTTAAAACCAGAGAAAAGTGTTCTCTCGCAGTTCTGGAGGCCACAGATCTAAAATCAAAGACTCAGCAGGGCCATGCTCCATCCGAGGGCCCTGGGGGAAGATACTTCCTTGCCTCTTCTAACTTCTGGTGACTTCAAGCGTTCCTTGCCTTGTGGCTGCAGATCTCTCGTCTCTGCCTCCATCTTCATGTGGCCTTCTCGTGTCTCTCATAAAGGCACTTGTCTTTGGATTTAGGGCCCACCCTAAACCTAGGATGATCTCACTTCAGGATTCTTAACTTATTTACGGAGTTGTTTTTTTTTTCCCCCAGATACACTCACGGTCAGTCACAGGTTCCATGGGTGTGGACATATCTCTTAGGGAGCCACCATTCAACCCACTACACCTCCCCACCCCAAAGAGGACGCTGGGACCCTTGCAAACCCCATGGGACATGTGGCCTTCCCCACAGGGGTGATAGGAACAATCCTGGAACCAGCATTTACTATGGGGTGTCTCTTCCGGGGATCTCACTGATGCAGTGGGGGTATAGCTCCCACCAGTCTGCATTCTGTTCTGCAGACCGTCCATGTTATGTTGCCTGAATAAAAGAGCCCCAGAATGAGGAAGTCATCTTTAGGATGTGTCTGAGGACGTAGGGATCTTCAAAATGGGTACAAGCCTCGTTAAAATTAGAGAAGCTGATGTGTGTGAGTGGGCAGTGATCCTATGAACACTCTCCCTGATGGGGAAGCTGAGGCCCAGGGAAGGCAAAGGGACTTGCCCATGGCCATGAAGCCAATGAGGGACTCGCTGTCCAAGGTGGTGAAGTAATCAGAGCAGAATGGGGGTCAGGGCTCAGGGAAGGAGATGGAAAAGGGTTGCAGGGTGCTGGAGAGCACCGGTAGGGGAGAGGGGAGCAGGGAGGCAGTTACTGGGGAGGAGGGGTGGTTAGGGATCTCCACAGAGGCCCAAGGCATTTCCCAGAGGCAGCGTTGAGAGTGGGGGGCCCTCAATTTCTGGTCCAGGCAGCCCCGGACCACACCTGAAATCTTTGCATTTAATGAATGGGGTCAGATCCAAGATCCATTCTACCTGGATTGGGTTCCAAGAAGCTGTAGGTGAAGCGGGAGGGGCAGGCTTTCTCTCAACTCTTCAGTCCCTCACCTCACTGCCAGGGCTCCGGGAGGCTGGGGTGGGGGCAGGCGGGGTGATCTGGACACAACACCTACCCAGACAGAAAACCAAGAAACTGGGGTCCTGAAAAATCATCTTAATTCCTTCTAGAAGTGGGGGAGAAGCTGACTGTAGAGGGAGCTGAGGAGGTGGGTCCTGGTGTCCTGTCCTGGAGGTGTCTTTAAAATCGGAAGTGAGGGTGCGTGGGTGGCTGAGTCGATTAAGCATCTGCCTTTGGCTCGGCCCATGATCCCAGGGTCCGGGGATTGAGCCCCGCATCGGGCTCCCTGCTCAGTGTGGAGTCTGCGTCTCCCTCTCCCGCTCCCCCTGCTTGTGCTCTAAGTAAAAATAAATAAAATAAAATAAAATCGGAAGTGACCTGAGTAGATAAATGAGAAGAAGATACCGAGAGAGAGCACTGGGGGAGGAGGGATGGGCGGAGCCAGGTGAGAGGGCTCAGTGCCCAGTTTCCATGGCTACTCCTGGGGGTGCCCTGTGGCACTGACCCATCTCTGGAGCACAGGTTGCTGGAGGCTAAGCGACTGTGACGTACGCCCCTTCCCACCCATCATCTCAATAAATAGTGGCCATTAACAGTATTTTCTTCATTTCTTTAATGAGAAAATTGAGGTACAAAAAGGGGGAGTCACCTGCCCAAGGACACACAGGCAAGAAAAGCAGAAGTGGGACCAGGAGCTGGACAGTCTTATACCAGAGCCCAAGCTTCAAGCCCCTGCGCCATCTTGACCCTGATGTGGCATTACTGTCACGTCCCAATACTCCGAACTCAGCCCTGCGTGTCCCTCCGTGTGGCCAGACCTTGTGGGATGCATCGGCTTCACCCACTGGGTGGGATCAGGGTGTGTGGAAATGCAAAGAATCCCCTCTCAAAAAGCAGGAGGCTGAGACCGAAGGATGCTTCCTTACTCTGGTTTCCTACTAGCTAAAGTTGTGTATACATTTGCGACTTGGGGAGAGGGGTAGAATAAATTTATAAACGAAGTTGGTTGTCTGCAAGTTGATGTGTGTTGTTGTTTTTTTTTAATCTTTAAAAAAACCCCGTTACAACCTTAGGAAAAACGTCCTCCAATTATCCTTTCATTCAGGAAACTTTCAGGTATCCACTGTGTACCCTGCCCTGCTCTGTGTCATGCTGGGGTCCCAGCAGGGAGCGAGACAGCCACAACCCTGCCCTCATGGCACCCCCAGTCCGGTGGGGGGACGTCCGTTCACAGACATTGCTTTTCCAATGTTACCTGCCTGCCCCGCGGTGATTTGGGAAGAAGGGGCCTCACTGAATCCAGACTCCTCCCCTCCTGAGGGACTCAGGACTAGGGCAGAAAAAAAACAGAAACCCATTTACACTGGCTCACAAAAGCCTCCCAGCTGTCCTGAGGGCTCTGCCTCTCCCATCTCTGGCTCGGCTCCATTGTCCTCTCTGTTGGTTTTCCAGTCCGGCAGCCCCTTGCCTGGAGAAAGCCACCCCTAGAGAAAGTGGACTTTGGTAAGCCCCTGCCTGATTCATCTGCCCATATAGCCGTCCCTGTGCTAGCCACTGTAACTCTCAAACGTCCAGGTCTGGGGCCCCCGACCCCAATGGATGGAGGGAAGCGTGCCCAAAGGAGAATCGAGTGGGTGCCCTGCACCCACTTGTCAGACAACTCATTAGCACGTACTGTAAGCCTGACCCCATTGTCGTAGCTGGGAGTCGACCAGGAACAAGACAAGGGCTCTCACCGTTTCGGAGCTGTCGTCTAGTGCAGGAGTTGGGCAGTAAAGATGTAAAGGGCTGATCCAGTGGCAGAGTTCAGGAGTGAAGAGTTTACTGACCCCTGGAATATAGTAAGCAAGTGGAGTCAGGAGAATGAAGATCAACCAGCACCCTTGTCTTGGTTGGCCCAGCTCTGGAGGCTCCTACCAGCTCTGGGCACCCCAGAGGACTGGCGACTGCATCTCTCCTCAACTACTCCATACCCAACTCTGCTTCCTTCCCTCCCCACCTGCAGGCGTCGTTCCCCAAAGACTCTGCCATAACCCTACTGCACACGGATCTCAAGAGTCTATGGGGCGCCTGGGTGGCTCAGTTGGTCGAGCGCCCGACTCTTGATTTCAGCTCAGGTCATGATCTCAGAGTCATGAGATTGAGCCCCGCGTCGGGCTCCGCGCTCAAGAGTCTGCTTGTCTCTCTCCCTCTGCTCCTCTCTCAAATAAATCAATAAAATCTTAAAAAAAAAAAAAAAAGCCTCCATCTTTCAACCCATGGCGGCAAGCCACAGTGAGAAGCAGAGTTTATACCATATACATATTTATATAACTTACAGTTCACACTCTGTGTATTATAAATATGGCATAATTCATCCATTATGTGACATAGTATATAATACAATACTTTTTATGTAATATGTAACATAACATTGTATAGTATATGTTGTGTGTGTGTGTATCATTGGAATGAAAATTTCACTGAATACCCTTAATATGTAGCTTGCAGTCTGATAACTTCTTACCGTATTCCTTTTCATGAAGAAAAGCCACAGATACAGATGTATCCTTTGTACCTAATATGTATTATAAACATATAAAACCTGTTATATGTATTCGATAACACAATGTTAACATCATACATTATGTATTACATATATGGTTAGAACAAAAGTTTCGCAAAATGATGATTGCTGTCACCATGTGCAATGCACTCTGTTACTTTCTATTTTTTTCTATCTCATAAAGAAGGGCATTGGGCGCCTGGGTGGCTCAGTTGGTTAAGCGACTGCCTTCGGCTCAGGTCATGATCCTGGAGTCCCGGGATCGAGTCCCGCATCGGGCTTCCTGCTCAGCAGGGAGTCTGCTTCTCCCTCTGACCCTCTTCCCTCTCGTGCTTTCTATCTCTCATTCTCTCTCTCTCTCAAATAAATAAATAAAATCTTTAAAAAAAAAAAAAGGGCATATACTTATGTATGTATTATACAGACCTACATAAAGTGGGCTGCCCTGGGCCTTTGGCTTTTATTCTGGGCAAGGCAGGAGCCGTGGGATCTCTGAGCAGAGGAGGGATATGGGCTGACTTAGGGTCCCTCCCAACGGACTATGGGGGGGCAAAGGTGAAAGCTGCCCGTCCGGTAAAGAGAAGACTGTGATTGTCCAGGTGTGGGGGGCATGGTGGCCGGACCAGCGGGAGAAGTGGGATTCTGGGCATATTGGCATTTCAGAGGTGGAGCAGACAGGATTTGCTGAGCGATGGGATGTGGGGGTGTCACTGAAAGCTTCTAGGTTTTTTGCTCTGTGCACCTAGAAGGGAAACACTGGCATATCTCAAGACGGTGAGGCTACCGCGGAACCAGGCACAAGGAGATATTGGGAGCCCCTGCCCTTCCTTATCCCCAGGTCGTCTCAGATTTGGACGCCCTTTGGCAGGTTTTTGTTATTCTGAACTGTAGCCAGGGAGGGCTGGGAAGACAGTTTTCATCTTTACTCATCTCTGACGTCACTGAGCTCACTCTCAGGCTGTGTCTCTGACATTATCTCGACTCCCCCCTCAGGGAACGCTCCTGCTGTCCATGTGGCACCTCCTAGAGGAATGAGGAAAGTGGAGGTGGTGGTCTGGGACTTGGGACCCCTGGGCTTAGAGTGCCCCTCGCCCCTAGAATGGCAGTGCCCAGGTCAGGCTCCCCAGAGGCACCTCTGCCAGGTAAGGGCGGTCATGGACCAGGGGTGGGGGGTGGTCACCGATGGCTCCGTCACATCCAATGTGCCCACCGCGCTCAAAGGGCCCATCCCTGTGCCTTGAACTCTTCTTTTTTCTAGATTGCACACTCTCTTCATAAAAGTTCAGCCATTTCAGAGAAACCAAAGTCCCCTCCCTGAAAGGAATCCTGCCTCCCGTTTGGGGGAACTCTGGCAGACCCCTTTTAAGAATGATCTGGTCACACTTGAGACCCCCTTATGAGCTGTCCGCTGCTACCCTCTTGCGACACTCAGCGGTCTTTATGTGCTTCTCTGGCCAGCGTGAGTCTTTCCTTAGATGCCAAGAGCTGAAGGAACCGAATGTAATATAAAAACGCCCTCGAAAATTCTGCGGAGTGTCAACACGTGGAATGATCCAACTTGAAAGATTTTCAAGCAGTAGAAGTGCGCGTGGACTGTAATTGTTCTTTTAACTTATATTTTCCTACTTACCTGTAGGTCGAGCATCTTTGTAGCCATTTATTGGACATTTGTACTGTTTTTGGAAAATGCCTGTTTTCACTCTCCCTTTAATGTTCGTTTCTGGTATGTTTTGTCCAACTGAAAACTATTTTCGTTCTAAAATAACCAAATCGGGCGCCTGGGTGGCTCAGTCGTTAAGCGTCTTGCCTTCGGCTCAGGTCGTGATCCCAGGGTCCTGGGATCGAGTCCCGCATTGGGCTCCCTGCTTGGCGGAGAGCCTGCTCCTCCCTCTGCCTCTGCCTGCCTCTCTGCCTACCTGTGCTCTCTCTCTCTCTCTATCTCTGTCAGATAAATAAATAAGATCTTAAAACATAATAATAAATAAAAAATAAAATAACCAAATCTGGGGTGCCTGCCTGGCTCAGTCAGAAGAGCATGCGATTCTTGGTCTTGGGGTTGTGAGTTTGAGCCCCGCGTTGGGTGTAGACATGATTTAAATAAATAAACTTAAAAAAAATAAAATAGGGGCGCCTGGGTGGCTCCGTCGTTAAGCGTCTGCCTTCGGCTCAGGTCACGATCCCAGGGTCCTGGGATAAATCAATCTTTAAAAGAAAAAATAACCAAATCCATTAGTCTTTTTCCTTTAAGGCATTTGGATTTTTTCTGTGAGAAGGACTCCTTTACCTCAAGGATATCTATCTACAGCTCTACTTTCTCGTACTTTTATTCAAGTTTTCTTTGTGGTTAAGTCATCTATCAAGAGTAGCTTTTTGTTCTGTTCTGTTGTGGTTTTTGAAGAGTGGAAGGTCAGGATCTGTGTTCTTCAGTTTCCAAATGAATGGTTGGCTCGTGTCTTGAGGTGTGTGAGGGATGCGCCATCCTTTCCCGCCTCCCCTGGGAATGGACAGCAGTACCCACTATGTCCCCTTGACACTGGCACCTCTTCCTCAGTCCTGTCCCACCGTCTGTTTGTCTGTCATGCTCCAACACCATCTTGTTTTGAATGACAAGACTTTGAAAAAATATATATATATATTTAAAGATTTTATTTATTTGACAGAGAGAGACACAGCGAGAGAGGGAATACAAGCAGGGGGCGTGGCAGAGGGAGAAGCAGGCTCCCCGCGGAGCAGGGAGCCCGAAGCGGGGCTCAATCCCAGGACCCTGGGATCACGACCTGAGCGGAAAACAGATGCTTAACCAACTGAGCCACCCAGGCGCCCCTGAAAATATATTTTGATCTCTTCTCAGCCACCCGGCAGTCTTGTTCTTATGTTCAGATTTATCTGAGTTATTCTTGTGCCTTGATACGTATTTTTAAAAAGTTAATAGACTTTATATTTTTTGTGCAGTGTTAGGTCTACAGAAAAATTGAGCAGAAAGTACGGAGAATTCCCATGTATCTCCCCCCCAACCCCCCATCCATTCATAGCTGCCCCTGTGATTACCATCTGGTACTTGTGTGGTATATTCGTTACAATTGACGGGTCAATATTGACACGTTACTAAAGTCCATAGTTTTCACTGGGGTTTCCACTCAGTGTTCTACATTCTACAGGTTCGGACAAATGTATAATGCCATGTATCCACCGTTAGAGTATCACACAGAATGGCTTCACTGCCCTAAAAAACCCCTGTGCCCCACCTGTTCCTCCCTCCCTTCCCTCTCCCTGAGCCCCTAAGCAACCCCAGGTGTTCTTATTTTCTTTTCCAGAATGTCAGATAGTTTTTCATCGTATGGCACGCAGCCTTTTCAGCCTGCTTCCTGCAGAACGGCTAGGTTCTGTGGAATAAAATAATAAGAGCGTCAGTCTGTTGAGTGCTTAGTACCAAGCTGGGTGGCCAAGGCTCTTTGTCACAGACCCATTTAATCCCTCCATACCTCTAACACTGAGCTTCTCTCAGCAACCTGAAGTGTCGGGAATATTGCTGGTGGGACTGAGAGCCAGCGTCAGTCTTTCCATCTGGCAGTGAATGTCACCTATTATCTTAAAGGTTGTTCTGGGGGGAGGTGCCGCATGTGGCGAATCTGCCAGTTTGGAGTTGGGGGTGGGGGCATCTAAGCAGAGATCAGAGTTTGTCTTCCAGATTTTAGCATGTCCAGAATTACCATGTCCCGCACGAGCATGAGCATCTCCTAGGGACAAGCTGCCCGATGCTGTGTTACCCCCATGTCTGCATCTCCCTGGGGGCACCTGCAGTCACATAGAAACATGGTGCCTGGCTAGTCATGACCGAGCAGGGAGACAGTGAGTGGTAGGTGATGAACGCTCTGCTCTCTTCAGCTTTCCTAAATTAAGTTCTGGGTATGTAAAACCAGAGAAATGCAGCGTCGTTGAGAACAATGAGGTTTGGGGTAGGGATGAAGTCCCTCGGAGGACCCTGTTGCAGCCACATGTATTAGTTACTACTCAGCTGACTCAAACATGAAGAGTCTGAAGCAACAGTCAATGTTTGTCATCTCACAGGGTTGCTGAGGGTCAGAGAGTTGGGAGCGGCTTAGCTGGGCATTCTGGGTGGTTCTGGCTCTGGATCTCTCATGAGGTTCGGGCCAGGACTGAAGTCACCCCAAGACTTGACAGGTGTACAGTCCACTTGCAAGGAGGGTTACTCACAAGGCTGGCAAATTGGAGCTGGCTCTTGGCAGGAGCTTCAGTTTCTCCCCATGGGACCTCTCTAGTGTGGACCCTTTACGCCTCCCTCTGTCACTCACTAACTCTCCTGCATGACATCTCCGGAGTCAGTGAATCCATGAGAATCACAAGAAACCTGGCCAAATCCCAGCCAGCCTGTAGCCTCCAGGCCCTTCTCCCCTGACCCTGGCATAGGCAGAATGGAATGGTGCGCTCTCCCCGCCTCCAAAGCGCACAAGTCCTCATCCCCAGAACCTGTGAATGTGACCTCACATGATAAAAGTTCTGCAGACATGAGGAAGTTAAAGATCTTAAGATGCAGGGGCGCCCTGGGTGGCTCAGTCATTAAGCGTCTGCCTTCGGCTCAGGTCATGATCCCGGGGTCCTGGGATCGAGTCCTGCATCGGGCTCCCTGCTCCGCAGGAAGCCTGCTTCTCCCTCTGCCACTCCCCCTGCTTGTGTTCCCTCTCTCGCTGTGTCTCTCTCTGTCAAATAAATAAATAGAATATTAAAAAAAAAAATCTTAAGATGCAGAGATTTTTCTGGATTGTCTGACCGGGTCCCACCTGCCATCACAGTGTGCTCATGAGAGATGGTCGGAGGGAAATCACACACACACAGAGGAGAGGCCACATGAAGATGGAGGTGAGGTTGGGGTGGGGCAGCCAGAAGCCCAGGAAAGCCAGCAGCCACCAGAAGCTGGAAGACGCAGAGAACTGATTCTCCTCTTGAGCTTTTGGAGGGACTGCAGCTCACCTGACACCTTGATCACGGCCCAGTGATGCTGATTTTGGACTTCTGCTCTCCAGCACTGAGAGAGAACACATTTCTGGGTTGAGTCATCAAGTTCATGGTAGGTAGTATGTTACAGCAGTCAGAGGAGACTAATACACTCCCTCAGTCTCTCTCTGATGGCTCACCCCGAGTAGCTCTGACCTCTCAAAGAAAGAACAAGGCTACTCCACTTTGCTGGCCTAATGGAGGGCCCGGATTTTCCAGACACTTCTTGTGGTTTTCTGCTGTGTTGCCGGGGAGAAAAAATAACTTCTCGACTATGGACATGGGTATTTTGACAGCACGTTTAAGTAGTATATATTGAAAAAGTGATCCTACCTTTACTGGCTTATTATTTTACTGGGCAGTTTATTTATTCCACATTGTCTTGTTTCTAACCTTGGGTCATTTTCCTTATTGGATGTTTGTTTCTCTTTTCTTCTAATTATGGTTTTAGTTGAAATAAAATAAGCATACCGTAAAGTATATAAACTGCCCTGGTGTATGTCTCAGTGGATTCTTACAAATGGATATACATATTAACCAGCACCCCGATGGAGACAGGGGACGTTTCCAGGAATGCTCCCTTCTGATCTGCTGCCTCCCAGGCAGCACCCCCTCCCAGGGGTAACCACTCTTCTGAAATCTGTCACTGTCGATGAGATTTGCCTGTTCCTGAACTTTGTATTTGATGGACTGGTACGGAATGTTCTCTTTTGGGATCTGGCTTGTTCTGTTCCACATAGTATCTGGGAGATGCATCTGTGCTGTTCTAGGTTGTAATCCTCTGGGTTTGTTTGTTTGTTTGTTTGTTTGTTTTTTGATACAAAGTTCGGGAACAGGCAAATCTCATCGACAGGCAGAGGGAGAAGCAGGCTCCCCATTGATCAGGGAGCCTGATGCGGGACTCGATCCTAGGACCATGGCCTGAGCCAAAGGCGGACGCTTCACCGACTGAGCCCCCCAGGCGCCCCGTCCTCCCTCCCTTAGGGGGAGAACCTGTTCCTTGCCTCTGCCAGCTGCTGGTGACCCCCCGCACTCCCAGGCTCACTGCCACATCCCTCCCGTTTCTGCCTCTGTCCTCCCGTGGCTTTCTGGCAAACCTCTCATTGGAGCTGTGCGGTAAGATGCTTGGCATGGGAGACATGCTCGGTGCTTCCCTGATGACCCCTAGCGGGTTTGGCGTAGCTGTTTATTGGACACTCGAATTCCTGTGATGAATGCCTGCTTTACTTGTCCTTAATGCTTGTTTAGGGTGTCTTTTGTCCTACAATTTTTTCTTTTAATTTTGATAAGCCAGATTTTCCCATCTTTTCTTTTATGGCTCTTACTTTTCCTCCCTTGTTTGGGAAGAGCTTCTTCACCCCAAATTATAAACATCCCCATCCTACGAGTACAGGATGATTATGGCCCCCCGTTTTGCAGAAGAGGACACTGAGGCACAGCGGAAGTGATTCTCCTAGATTTCACATTTATTGCGCTGCAGGCACTGTGTGAAGGGTTTTACAAGAACCACATCTTAGAATCTTTGAATCTCCTTGGGTGGGGGTCCCCCAAGCCACCCTCAGGCTCAATGATTTGCTAGGACTCCTAGGACTCAGAAAAACTGATATACTCATGTTGATTCCAATGTAAGGACACAGACTGAAATTAACAAAGGGAAAAAGGTGCATGGGGTGAAATCCAGGGGAGCCCAGATGTAGCGAGAACAGCATGTGCAAAGGCCCAGAGATGCCAGTGGAAAGGAAATCCATAAAAACATTTTTTTTAATGTTCCTCTCCCAGAGCTTAGAGTGTGCAGCTTAGTGGGACGGGAATGAGAGGTCGGCAACCAGCTTACACAGGCTGTGGGCCATGGAGAGGAGAGCATGCAGGGCAAGGAGGCTCTGCATGACCTGACACCTGTGAACACTGGTCCGTCCAGAAATGGATTCCATTCAGATAATTTCTTTGTTTTCCAGTCATTATTTTCTACGTATTTCAAGGCACAGCAGGCTCCCTACAGAAAACTCAGCAACACTGAAAAGCATAAAGTGGAATGATAAAAATCATCTGTAATCCTGCTATCCAGAGATGATCAGTGTTCACTTCTAGCTATGTTTCATGTCCTCTGCGTGAGTGCACGCGCGTGTGAGTGTCGGCAGAGAAAAAGTTACGCATTTGTATATATGTTGGTAGATATGCACATATGTACAAAGTGGGAATCATCCTATCAAGTGTTCTGTATCTGTCTTTTAAGTGATCATTAAAGAGTCTCAGAGGAGAGGGCTTCACACTTGGCCAGGTGCGAGCTGACTTATGAACTGGTCTCCAGAGGAGCTCTGGCTTAAGCTGAAGTTCCAGAGGGGAGGGTGTCCTCTGAAAAGGTACAGAATGTGCGGAGGCTTGGCTGCCACAGGACGTGGTCCCCCAGAGCCCTAGGGAGCTCCGTAAGCTTTTCGTGTTGGTTTCCTTTGTTAGTTTTGGTTATTGGAGAGATTTCAGTGCAGGATGCAGGTGTCGCTGAAGGGATCTGGGGAAGGATGCTGAGGGACCCAGGGAGTGGACACAGCAAAGCTGATAGCCATCCCGAGATCTCAGCAGGGCACCAGGAGCCCATCCCAGATGAGCAGGTGCAAGAACTGCACCCTCAGGTCAAGGGCACAGCCGCTGGCCCTGCGGGGGAACAGGAGAGATGTTCCCCACCTCTACTTCCTCCCATCCCCCTCCTCTCTTGTGGGTGCTGTCCAAAGTGAGTGCCCACCAGCATCCAGAGGACGGTTCGCGGTGATGCCTTCCCAAGCACTCAGCCTCCTGGGAGCAGACAAGACCTGGCAAGAATGGAGAGAGTAGGTCTGGGGACCTTAGAGAAGTATCATAGCCCCAGCGGTCTTCAGCTTTTTTGGGGGGAGCATGAGACCAGGAACCGCAACACCAACTGCTCTGGAGCAGAACCTCACCTGTCCTGTTTGAGCTGATGAATGTTTAAGCCATTACAGCCAATTACTGTAACTGAAGCCAACAAGAGTTCGTCCCCTCCATCCCCACGTGCAGCAAGCCAATAAAAGGCTGACACTGAGTGAAGGATAGGCTTTTATTGATGACGCACCACCCAGCAGAAACGGGGGCTAAAAACAGTAGAATTTGCTTTTCATCAAAACCGGTTCATAACGTACACCCTTCATTTACACACTACGCCATCGGGGTATCTTCACGCAAGAATGTGCACAGATCTTCCCACCAATCTTCATTTTACTCTGTAACATGTAGAGAAGAGAAATCCAGACACCCTGGTCATGACCAGTCCAGGTTTAGGGACAGGGTTTCCCTTGATCTTGAAATACCCCTATGAGACCCTTGAAGGGGCAGCAGGTGGCCCAGCTGCTGGATGGTGGCCACTGGGTGATTTCCACTTGATCATGACTTCCAACAACAAGATGAGCCTCTCCACTTTGCCCACACACCCATTCCTGCATACACGTGGAGTCAGACATTCTTGTGGGACACCCAGGGGACTTCCCATCACACGCATGGGGTTCTGGGACCTGGTTGGGGGAGGGGAAGGGCTCGAAAGAGGGCAGAACACAAGAAGGGCTGTCCCGTTGACTTGCAAACAGAGAGGACACTCCTCTCCAGACGTGTCACTTTGGGGGCTGTGGGAAGGGACCACGAAAGCCCCAGCCCGCCTCTGTCTGGATGAGAAGTTCTTCTGCATCCCCTTCACCTGGTGACAGGTAAACTGGGCCCAGAGAGGGCAGGACACTTGTCCAAAGTCACACGGGGGAAGCTGGGACACAGACCCCCCGCCCCCATCTGGTAGCACATGTCTCTCTGTGGAGAGCAGAGGTCCTGGAAAGGAAGGGAAGAGGAAGGGGTCTCTGTGTCCCCAAGAGAGCAGAAGGATCAGAAGGAGAAACCACCAGCAGGGCCAGGACCTACCTAGGGTTTCCTGGGTGTACGTCCTGCAGTCCTCAGTCTCAGACTTCTGGGGGTCCATGGGGATGACGATGAACAAGTTCATCGGTCTGGCAGCACCTCTGCGTGGGGCAGTGGAAGGGGTAGAAGTCTCTGCAGCAGCTCCACTCGAAGTCCTTGGGGTCCAGGGCCACACTGCCACATGGCAGCCACCACTCCCTTCTTGTCATCAGCACCTCCCCTAGGGGCCAGACACGGCTGGCTCAGCCTCTGCCCTTCTCCCTGCTCTTTCTTGCCCTTGCCTTTTTTTTTTAAGGCGCCAAGTGAGGTTGAACTACAGGAGTTTTCACAGAAAAGCTTCACCAGGGCGCTGGTGGCTCAGTCGTTAAGCGTCTGCCTTCAGCTCAGGTCAGGATCCCGGGTTCCTGGGATCGAGGGTTCCTGGGATCGAGCCCCATATCGGGCTCTCTGCTCAGCGGGGAGCCTGCTTGTCCCTCTCCCACTCCCCCTGCTTGTGTTCCCTCTCTTGCTATGTCTCTCTCTGTCAAATAAACAAATAAAATCTTTTTTAAAAAAAAGAAGAGCTTCACCAGCTGGGCCCCTAGTGGGACGGGCCTCAATGTTGGCTCTTGACTCAGCCCATCACTCCCCTTCTCCCTCTGAGCCCAGCAGACGGCCCGTTTCTGCTCCTGCCAAAGAAGCACTCCCTGCCCCCCGCACCCACATGCAGCTCAAGCGGGGATCCTCACAGGGGCTACCCCAGAACCCGAAGTGGGGAGCAATGGGAGCTAGGTCACAGCTGCAGCCCTGAGGCTGGTACTACAGCAGGGCAGAGGCACTGAGGTAGAAGGTGTGCGCCACCCGTCTGTAGGCGACGCCCTTGCCCTTCCTTTCTAGGCCCCACTCAGTACCAGCTGCCTTCACGGTCCAGGCCCCTGGGGGCCGAGGATGGGGTCCCAAATGGGTCCTAGGGCTGGCCCCTCTGCCTTTATGGTTTGGGTTTGAAGTTGGCACAATCCCAGTTTGCTAGAGCCCCAACCTTCTGACCCTGTCTCTTGCTGTTTCCCTGACTTAACCCGTGCAAAGCCAGCTGGCCAGGGTCCCCTCCAGAGACCACAGCCTGTGCTTCTCAGGGGGCTGGAGCCCTTCAGCCCCTGCCCAGGGCCCCCAGTTCCTTCAGAGACTGAGGCTCAGCTCATCACTCAGTGTCTCAGTTGAACTGGCTGATATTTCATACTTCCCTCTCAGACGTTCCCCAGAAAGCCTTCCCATCCTCTGCCACCCCAGAGGGGTCAGACCTCCCTGTCCCTCACATCATGCTCACCTCTGGAGGGATGGAGCCTTCCTTGCAGGAATGGGAGCAGCAGGAGAAAGTGAGCTGCAAGAGAGAGAGAGATGTGAAGGTTGGGGAGCCTCCAGTGGGAAGAGACATGTGGTGGGAGGCCCTTACTGAAGAAGATGAGGAATCGGGATTCCCAGCAGGCACTGCTCCAGGGCACTGGCCTGCATCTGGCTGCCGCTGGTTGGTGCATATCATAGCAGCCATAGCTCATGCGGGGTGGGGAGGGGGAGTGTGTTGAGTACTTGCCTTCGTCCTTGTAGGGTAATAAAGAATATATCTGTTAGCCAGTTTTACTCGTTCTTATATAGCTTCAGAAGCCTTTGTTAAATTCATAAGTGATAAGTATACCTTTGTTATGCTACTGAGGTGACTCTGGGTGGGGCTGGTGGAAAGACCTAGCATAAGATGATGACGAAGCCAGCCTGACTTTCTGGTTCAGTCACATAGCCAGTAATCCCATCTCTCTTGCCTACCTGTTGGGCCTGAGACACTTCCTGGTTGGCAGCCATGTTTGAAGGGCCAGCTGAAAGCCTTCTTGTCCGGTGGAAGCCCCACGATCCCCCCTACACCTTACCTGCTGCAATAGTAGGTATAACGTTGCCAGGGCATTCTGTGAGTGGTTCCAGCAAAGTTTTGAACCTAAGGGGGTTTGCGGGAGCCCCTGAGTTTGTCGCCAGTTGGTCAGAAGTGCAGGTGGCTTGGGAACCCCACTCATGGCTGCTCCCTGGAGTGGGAGCCATCCTGTGGCACTGAGCCTTCACTCTGTGGAGCCTGCACTAACTCTGGGTGGTTACTGGCAGAATTGCATGGCGGTACACCATGCCTGTTGACCAGTTGGGGGTGAAACAGAGCTGTACCGAGACTCATTTCTCATTACCAAATTATCTTTTCTTTTTAAATTGACAACATGTACGTAACATACAAGTGATCATTCTAGCCATTTTGCATATACAATTCAGTGGCATTAAGTACACTCAGAGTGCTGTGCGACTATCATCAACACCCTCTTTGTGCAGAACTTCTTCATCATTCCAAACAGAAACTCGGTACCTCTTAAACAATCGAGTTGCTTTTTTTCCCCCTGCAAATAGGGCCCCTTATTCCCCTCTTTGGAAGGTAATTACAAGGAGAATGAATTACTGCTATCCTTTGACTTTTGGAGGAAAGTGAGAGGAGAGAGGAAGGAAGTCTTTACAAGCTATGTTAGTGAGCAGGTTACTTCCGTAGGCATCTAGTGCTTAATCTTGCAGGAGACAGGAGGCAGTACACAAGGCACCTGAGAATTTAACCCCCTGCCCCTCTGACTTGCCCATGGGTCTTGAGCTTTATTTTTATGTTTTTAAATTTTTTTTTTAATTTTCTAAGTAATCTCGGGGCGCCTGGGTGGCTCAGTCGTTAAGCGTCTGCCTTCAGCTCAGGTCGTGATCTCAGGGTCCTGGGATCGAGCCTGACATTGGGTTCCCTGCTCGGCAGGGAGCCTGCTTCTCCCTCTCCCACTCCCCCTGCTTGTGTTCCTTCTCTCGCTTTGTCTCTGTCAAATAAATAAATAAAATCTTTAAAAAAAAATTTTTTTTAAGTAATCTCCACACCCAAACTCGTGACCGCAAGATCAAGAGTCACATGTTCCACTGACTGAGCCACCCAGTCACCTTGGGTCTTGAGCTTTAAACTTAGTAGTAGATGGACCCACCACACACCACACAATGGCACAGCCTCTCCTTGCCCTGGAGGGCACCACCCCAGTGATTAGCCAGAAAGGACCTCCCCCAGAGAGCCATGCTGGGCTGCAGGGGCCCTGGGCTAAATCTTTGTGCATCCCATTGTTAGTTTCTTAAGAATAATTCCTGGAAATGACAACTGCTGGATCTGATCATGTGTACATTTTGGGTTTTCCTCTCTCATTTAACTGAGCAAGTCCCCAGTATTCAGAGGAGAAAATTTATTTTTATTATTTTTTATGACTTTTTTTAAGATTTTATTTATTTATTTGAGACAGAGAGAGCGCACACAAGCGGGGGTGGGAAGTGGGGGGAGGGACGGAGGAAGCAGGAGAAGCACACTCCTCACTGAGCAGGGAGCCCGATGTGGGGCTCTATCCCAGGACCCTGAGATCATGACCTGAGTCGAGGCAGACGCTTAACTGACTGAGCCACCCAGGTGCCCTCAGAGGAGAAAATTTAAAAATCAAGACCATCATAAAACCTACCTGCCAGAAATCATCAGCACTTACTTACATTTTGGTATATTTTCTTTACATACTCAAATTTTTTTTTTTTTTTGCAGTTTAGTTGTCCCCAACATCTTATTTGGAAAATTATCAAACCTACAGAAAAATGGAAAAAACTATACAAAGAACACGCAGATACCCTTACTAGATTCAGCACTTGTTCACATTGTGCCTTGTCTGTGCCCTACAGATATCTTGAATCTGCGTGCTTATGTCTGTGAGTCTAAGATTGCACTGCTATAACAAAATACCACAGGCTGGGGGGCTTAGACAACAGACATTTATTTTCTCACTGTCCTGGAGGCTGGGAAGTCCAAGATCAAGGTGCTAACAGATTCAGTTCCTGGTGAGGTCCTGCTTCCTGGTTTGTAGACGGCTGCCTTCTAACGGTGTGCTCATATGGCAGAGAGAGAGAGAGAGAGCCCCCTGGTGTCTCTTTCTCTCTTATAAGGGCACCAATCCCATCCTGGGGGGTCCTACCCACATGACCTCATCTAAACCGAATTACCTCCCAGAGGCCCCACCTCCAAATACCATCACATTGGGGGTTAGGGCTTCAACATATATACTGGGGGGGGGGACACACAAACATTAGTCTATAATGCTTTATGTCTCTATATATGTCTCCATATGTACACAGATTTTTTTTTCCACTGAATCATTTGAAAGTAATTTGCAGATGTCATGGCACTTTACCCTTAAAAACTTATGTGTATGTCTTCTAAGAATAAGGACCTTCTCCCACACAATCCAAAAAAGTCATTATACACTAAGAAAAAAAATTTTTTTAAGATTTTATTTATATATTTGACAGAGAGAGAGAGAGCACAAGTAGGCAGAGCATCAGACAGAGGAAAAGGGCGAAGCAGGCTCTCTGCCTAGCAGGGAGCTTGATGCGGGGCTCGATCCTGGGACCCTGGGATCATGACCTAAGCCAAAGGCAGACACTTAGCCAACTGAGCCACCCAGGTGCCCAGCACTAAGAATATTCTTAATAATTTCATAATGTCATCTAAGAAACTGCTTGTTTTTGAATTTCTCTAGCAATGTCAAAATATCTTTTATAGATTTTCTTTCCGCCCAACCCAGGATTCAGTCATGGCCCACACATTACATTTTATAGTCATCTCTTTAATCTTGTGAAATCTAGGACAGCTCTGCCTTTTTTGGATTTGTATGACTTTGGATTTTTGAAAACTTCCAGCTCAGTTGTCCTGCAGAAAATGACCCACACTCTGGACTACTGGTTAGATTCAGAGTGAACATTTTCTTTTTTTTTTTTTTTCAATTTATTCATTTGAGACACAGAGATACAGAGAGAGAGAGAGAACATGAGCAGAGGGGGAAGCAGAGGGAGGGGGAGAAGCAGGCCCCCCGCCGAGCAGGGAGCCCAATGCAGGGCTCAATCCCAGGACCCTGGGATCATGACCTGAGCCAAAGGCAGACGCTCAACCATCTGAGCCACCCAGGCGCCGCCCCAGAGTGGACATTTTCAGCAGGAAAACTCTGTGGGTGATGCTGTGTCTGTCCCATGACACCTTCATCCGGTCATGATGTCAGTTGGTCCCATTATGGATGATGCTGAGTTTGACCACTTGGTTTGAGTGGTGACCACCAGGTCCGTCCACTGTAAGAGTACCTTTTGCTCTTTTGTAGTTGGGAGGTTATTTATTCATTGGTTGACTGATTGATTGATTGACTGATGTTTTTATTTTTATTTATTTTACTTATTTATTTATTTATTTTTAAAGATTTTATTTATTTTTTTTTTGAGAGAGAGACAATGAGAGACAGAGAGCACAAGAGGGAAGAGGGTCAGAGGGAGAAGCAGACTCCCCGCTGAGCAGGGAGCCCGACGTGGGACTCGATCCCGGGACTCCAGGATCATGACCTAACCAACTGAGCCACCCAGGCGCCCTTTACTTATTTATTTTTAAAGATTTTATTTATTTATTTAATTGACAGATAGAGACAGTGTGAGAGGGAACACAAGCAGGGGGAGTGGGAGGGGGAGAAGCAGGCTTCTGGCCGAGCAGGGAGCCCCGATGCGGGGCTTGATCCCAGGACCCTGGGATCATGACCTGAGCCGAAGGCAGTCGCTTAACCAACTGCGCCACCGAGGTGCCCCAGATTGACTGATGTTTTTTAATAACTATTCCCTCAGTACCTGCTCTGTGCCTGGCCCCTTACTCGGCTGTGCTGGGAATACAGGAGTGACCAAGACGCTCTTGACCCTGCATTCTTGGGACTCCCAGTCCATGGGGGAGACAGACCACTCCCCAGATGGTGACAACCCAGAGTGGTTGGAGCTGGGATGGCAAAGCCCATACAGAGGGTGACAGACCCAGCCTGGGTGGTCAGGAAGGGCTTCCCACAGGAGGAAGCGTCTGAGCCAGGACCTGAAAATTCAGGGTGAGTGTGGGAAGGAGTGTGTGTTGCAGGCAGAAGGAATGACATATGCAAAAGCCCAGAGATGAGGGGGAGCAAAGGGGGCTGAGAGCACTGAATGGGAACGGCCAGAAAGTCAGCAACGGGATAGATCACATGCGGCCTTGTGATCATTTTAGAGTCAGGACTTTTTCTCTGAGCAACCAACTCTCAGTCCTTCTATCTGTTTCTAAGCTGCTTATCCTGCCTTACCTTGGTTTTTCTCCTAAAGCAGCTTTAGGGAGGTGTACGTGACACACAATATAACGCACATATATAAAGTGTGTAACTTGACTTTTGACCTACATACGTCCTGAGATAGTGAACACATCTCATCATTCCCCAAGTTTGCTCAAGCCCCTCCCCTCCCCCAAGCGAACACTGCTCGGCTTTTGAGATCTCACTACCCACCACAAATGCCAGGTTGCAGCGCCTGTGGAGGGCACGTGTGTTTTCTCTGTGGCTTCTCGCAGTGAGTGTAGCTCAGGGAGTGGGAGGAGCATCCCTGAAGCCTTGCTCAAGATTTCAGGTCCAGAGAGGGGGCAAGATGGCCCGGCCTGGCCCACAAGCCTGAGAGCTGGTTGCCAGGGCTGGAGAGCAGCAGTCTTCGGCAGGGCGGCAGGGGGCTGTAGTGAAAGGTGAGGGCCCACCAGCAGCACTCACTTTGGCACACACTCCAGTTCTTGCCAAGTCGCCCTTCTCCCCCACCTCTCCATCATGAGAACCCCCGTTTGATTAGGTGTAAGCATGTGGGCAGCCAAGAATCTTGGACCCCCCCTCCCCGCCGCCGCCCCACAGAGAAAAGTGGCTCCATGATACGGAGGCCAATCTGCTCCATGGGGTTTTCAGGAAACCCAGTGGCTTTCTCATAAAAAGGGAGAGATCAGATGCACATGCTTTCTGACCAGCCCTGCCCTGCCTATCACCTAGAAGGAGGATGTGGCCCCCAGAGGGAAAGCAGGCATCTTTGGGGCATGTGGCTAAAATCCCCATCATGAGGGAAGTAAGGCTGAGAGAGCAGGAGCCTGGGTCCCTGGTGACATCCCGGGGCCACCATGGCAGCCCTGGCTGCTGGTTGTGGGAGAAGAGTAATCCCCATTTGGGAAAGCCATGGGATTCTCCAGTTTCAGTTCCATGCCGTTCCTGGCTGACAACAATGACGCATCCCCAAACCAGGAGAGTGGTTTCAACTTTGGAAAACTGAACACCCCACAGATACAAGCACTCATTCCTGAGGCCACTGCTGTTTTGGCGGGGTGCCCCTTGGGCTCAGCAGGGAGCTGTCGTCTTCAGTCCGAGAGCCCTCCTCATGACAGAATCAGCCCATTTCAGGGGCAGAGCCTCCGAGACCCTGGCGTTCTGTTCTGTTTGTTTAAAAACAGTTTTGGGTGCCTGGGTGGCTCAGTTGGTTAAACGACTGCCTTCGGCTCAGGTCATGATCCTGGAGTCCCAGGATCGAGTCCCGCATCGGGCTCCCTGCTCAGCAGGGAGTCTGTTTCTCCCTCCGACCCTCTTCCGTCTCGTGCTATCTCTCATTCTCTCTCTCTCAAATAAAAATAAATAAAATCTTTTTAAAAAAATAAATAAATAAACAGCTTTATTGAGGTGTAATCTACATGCCACAAAATTCCTGTTTCCAGTGGACGCTTTTGTTATTTTTAATAAATTTATCTAGCTGTGCAACCATGACCAAAATTCAATCTTAGAAATATCTCTGTCACTCTAAAGAGATCCCGTGTGTCCATTAGCAGTCACTCCCAACCCCCCCACCCCCTCACCCCTACCCTCTACCCCCACTGACCCTCCCATGCCGACCCCCAGCCACCACTAATCTACTTCCTGTCTCTAGAGATTTCCTTGTTCTGGACATTTTGTATAAAAGGAACCATTAACACTATATGGTCTTTTGTGTCGGGTTTCTTTCACTCAGCATGATGCTTTCAAGATTCATCCATGTTGTAGCATGGATCACTGCTTCCCTCCTTTTTGTGTATTAATAATACTCCACTGTATAAATACACCACATTTTATTTATCCATTCATCAGTCAGTGGCCACTGGGTTGTTTCCACTTTTTGGCTCTTGTGAATAATGCTACTGGGAACATTTGTGTACAAGCATGTGGACGTATGCTGTTTCTTTTGCATAGATACCTAGGGGTGGATTTGTTGGGTCTTACGGTAAATTGATGTTTAACTTTTTAAGCAACTGCCAAACTGTTTTCCAAAGTAGCTGAACCACTGGACATTCCCACTAGAGGTAGAAGAGTGTTGCTTTTGCTCTGAAACCTTGAAAGCAGTTGGGGTTTTTAGTTGTCTTGATTACAGTTATTCTAGTAGGTGTGAAATGGTACCTCGTTGTGGTTTTGATTTGTGTGCCTCTAGTGACTAATGTGTTGAGCATCTTTTAAGGTGTTTATTGTCCATTTGTATGTCTTCTTCAGTGAGATGTCTGTTCAAACCTTTTGACCATTTAAATTGGATTATTTATCTTCCTAATGTTGAGTTTTAAGATTTCTCTTTTTTTTTTTTTTAAAGATTTTCTTTCTTTATTTGACAGAGAGAGACACAGCGGGAGAGGGAACACAAGCAGGGGGAGTGGGAGAGGGAGAAGCAGGCTTTCCGCGGAGCAGGGAGCCCGATGCGGGACTCGATCCCAGGACCCTGGGACCATGACCTGAGCCAAAGGCAGACGCTTAACGACTGAGCCACCCAGGCGCCCCAAGTTTTAAGAGTTCTTTATATGTTCTGGATACAAGTCCTTTATTAGATAATAATCAAACTATTATTAGATCATATTATTAGATAATAAATATATTATTATATATCAACATATAATAATATTATTGGATATTATTTGTAAATATTTGCTCCCAGTCTGTGGCTTGCCTTCTGACTTTCTTAATGGTATAAAATTCTTTTTTTTTTAAGATTTTATTTATTTATTTGACAGAGAGAGACACAGTGAGAGAGGGAACACAAGCAGGGGGAGTGGGAGAGGGAGAAGCAGGCTTCCTGCAGAGCAGGGAGCCCGATGTGGGGCTTGATCCCAGGACCCTGGGATCATGACTTGAGCCGAAGGCAGACACTTAACGACTGAGCCACCCAGGTGTCCCTAAAATTCCTTTTTTTTTTTAAGTACGCTCTCTGCCCAACGTAGGGCTTGAACTCCCAACCCCAAGATCAAGAGTCATGTGCTCTACCCACTGAGCCAGCCAGGTGCCCCTAAAGTTCCTTTTTTAAAAAAGATTTTATCTGTTTGTTTGTTTAGAGCGTGAGTGGGGAAAGGGGCAGAGGGAGAGGGAGAGAGAGAATCTCAAGCAGACTCCACACTGAGCACGGAGCCCGACTTCCACAAAGGAACTTGCTTAGATTTTGGTATTATACCAAGTCTGTGGATGAATTCAGGAAAAATTGATATTTTCACACTACCATTGATTCCAAGTCACCACAAACCCTCTCTGAAGAGATTATAAAAATTAGCAACACACCCCAACCTGCATTATGAAGTCAGTATCACCGTGACACCCAAGCCTGACAAGAACTTTGCAGAAACAAACATCTAGCTCTCTCATGCACAGAAGATACAAGTATCCTCAAAAAATTTAGGAGAGCAAATCCAACAATATATAAAAAAGAAAATATGTCATTTTAGAAATCTTATTAACATTTTGAAAAAATTAGTCCATGTAATTCATTATATTTACAGGAATAAAAAGAAGAAATGACTTATTATCATTTGGGTAGGTACAGGAAAGATATTTAACTAAAGTAGACACCCATTCATGATTTAAAAAGAAAAAAACTCTCAGAAAACTAGGAAAAGAGCGGACTTCCTCAAGTTGATAGAATCCTACAGCAAATATCATACTTTCTTCCTTGATGTCTCAAAGGAGCCAAGGAATAAATGGCAAAAGAATCGGGAAGGAAAAAATAGTTTTTATTTGCAGATGACTAGATACATACAGTTTAAAGAACCTAAAAGCTGTGTGTATGTCTGTATGCATATATTTGAATTAATAAATTGATTCTGAAATTCACAAGGATGGAGCCTGATTTGTCCCCAGGCCACAGTCTGAGAAAACACCCTGCTGTGTAATGGTGGCATTTGTTGAAGCTTGTTGTGAAACCAGCCCCAAAGTTTTCACTTTGACCATGCCCACCAGAAACTAAAATGAATTCACATAACTCATTGATGCTTTGTACTCAACAGAAACTCATCCTGGCCTGCTCTGGAATGGGGACTTCCAGTGAACTGACATCTTCTGCAAGTGTCCTAGATTAGCGTCCTGCTGCTGCGTAGTTACCTGCCCCAACAGTTCAGGGTGAAAGAACCAACACACGCTTCTATCACAAAATACCTGCTGTTCATGTAAAAATTAATTTCAGACAAGGAGACAGTCTGTATGAAAACAGTAGAGGTTGGTAGCGGGTTGGGCGCAGGTGAGTTCCTTCCAAAGATCACCCTGGAGAGATGTTCAGAGACGTTAAAAATCATGCTAGGGACTTTGGCTTTTTTCCTGAGGACACTGTGAGCCACAGCACATTCTGAGCAGGGGAAGGTCATGGTCAGATCTGTGCTTTAGAAAGACTCTTCTGGCTACCTTGTGGGGGCTGTGGTGGAGGGGGAAAGGGTGGGAGAGGAAGAAGCCTGGATCAGGGCAGGGGCTGCAGGGAGGGAAAGGAGGACGTAGAAGGCCCCAGGAGAGACACTCCCTTTGGGTCAGCACCCAGTGTCAATCCCGCCTTGATCCTGGCGTTGGCCGGACAGGGCCTGCCCCCCTGTTCCCTGCACCATAACCTCAGTTGTAGCTTTCCAGTTAACACAATGGGTCCACAGGTCCACATTCTCGGAGTTCTCACTTAGCTCCCTTATCAAGATGTAGATGTGATAAACCTGAGTGGTGACTCTAAACTTGTCTGCATGTTTGGATCTTCTATAATACAATGTTTTAATAAAGAAAGACTATGAAAATCACAAATATGGTTTGCCAACCCCCCTGAAACCAACAGATGTTCTGAAAGGAAAAGTTAATGAAAGCTACCAGGATGTGGAAGGAAGAAGGGCGAAGAAAACAAGGAGAGTGACATCTAGAGGTGTGGAGGGTCAGTGCGGGCGGCGCCTCAGACTGTTCCGGAAGATACAAAGGGGACATGGAGAGCAGGAAATGCATAAGATGTCTAAAGTGAGGGGCTCATCAAGACCACCCTTACTTCTGACACCAACTGCAAGTTCGAGGGGGGCCCACAACAACCCCCAGTTTTGATAACTTGCTAGAAGGACTCACAGAACTCACTGAAAATTGTTATACTCCTAGTTACAGTTTATTACAGTAAAAGGATACAGATTATACTCAGCCAAGGGAAGAGGCACGGAGAACACAGCCCAGGAGAATTCCAAGTGTGAGCTTCCAGCCATCCTCTTTCTATGGAGTCATGGGCAGAACTAACCTCTCCCAGCAACGATGAATGACAAACGTATGGAGTATTGCCAACCAGGGAAGTTCACCTGAGCCGTGGCAACCAGGGGTTTTAGTGGGGATGGGACACAAAGACCAGATTTACCAACTGTGTCTGACCTTAGTTTCTAATCCTTCTAAAGGCTGAACTGATACCACATGGCCCAAAGCCCCCACCATAAATTACATTGCTAGTACAGATAGATTATCTGGCCGGGCCCAAGGCTCCAGGTAGACAAAGGTGCTCTTGTCTGGCAGGACATTCCAAGGGCAAAGACGAGATATCTGTTTGGGTAAGGTTAATCCTTAGATGCACAGACAAGGAAAATTCCCAGGACTAAAGAGAGAAACAGGGTTCAGATAGAAGGGTATAAAATAAGGGAAACTCACTCATAGGCCCATTCTGGTGCAATGTCAGTGCCACAGGGATGTCAACAAAGCCCCTCTGCCCATTACAGGTAATGAAGGTCTCTAAGTCGCTGAGGAATGTGATTTTGTTTTTTGGGTTTTTGTGTGTGGGTTTTTTTTTTTTTTTTTTAAGATCTTATTTATTTGACACACACAGAGAGAGAGAGAGAGAGAGAGCACAAGCAGGGGGAGCAGCAGAGGGAGAGGGAGGAACAGGCTCTCCGCTGAGCAGGGAGCCCGAGGAAGGGCTGGATCCCAAGGACTTGATCCTGGGACTCCAGGATCATGACCTGAGCCGAAGGCACATGCGTAACCCACTGAGCCACCCAGGTGCCCAAGGAGTATGATTTTGAACCAGTAATTCTGGCCCAGAAACTATCATCTAATCCAGTGTGAAAGTGGAAAAAGATATTTCAAATATGCAAAGATTCATAATACTTAGGTACCAAGCACCCTTTCTGAAAAAGGTACTTAGGGAGATATTTCAGCCAACCTAGAATGGAATTCACAGAGTTGGTTCCTCAAGAGGAGGAACAGTGTGAAGGAGAACGATGTGAAGACTGGGTGAGAGGACAGCCCCTCAGCAGCCCAGAAAATAGCTTACGGGTCCACAGCTGACTATTTAATAAAGAGATTGGGGGGGGAAGAGAGAATAGGAGCAAAGAGCTGGATGGTCTTGGTCACATGGTGAGCTAGGCATTGGTGGATCGTATCCGGCGTTTGCGGTGAGAAACCCCACTCTAAGGAAAACTAAAAAGTGCATACAGTAAAATAAAACTCTAAATATGAGAAGACTGGGGACGCCTGGGTGGCTCAGTTGGTTAAGCAACTGCCTTCGGCTCAGGTCATGATCCTGGAGTCCCGGGATCGAGTCCCGCGTCAGGCTCCCTGCTCAGCGGGGAGTCTGCTTCTTCCTCTGACCTTCCTCCCTCTCGTGCTCT
This sequence comes from Callorhinus ursinus, assembly GCF_003265705.2. Lineage (NCBI taxonomy): Eukaryota > Metazoa > Chordata > Mammalia > Carnivora > Otariidae > Callorhinus > Callorhinus ursinus. The sequence continues at coordinate 4,511,976 of NW_027397133.1, forward strand.
CTCTCTAGCATTCTCTCTCTCTCTCAATAAATAAATAAATAAAAATCTTAAAAAAATAAAAATAAAAAATAAATAAATATGAGAAGACTGGGCGCCTGGCTGCCTCAGTGGGAAGAGCATGCAACTCTTAATCTCAGGGTCATTAGTTCAAGCCCCATATTGGACATGGAATATACATAAATAAACAAATAAATAAAAATAAGTATGAAAAGACTAAAACGTGGCATGACACGTAGAAATGTTTAGAGCCACCGATTGTTACTGCTTTAGAATGCAGAAACAAAATTACATCTTCGTTATGGGTTCACAGCGATTAGTATTTACATAACCTTAATTATATACACGCTCTATATTTTCATTTTCAGACTCAGTCTATGGACAAAGCACTGAAGACTTATTTTAACGTTAGAAAGACACCATGGCCGGGCGCCTGGGTGGCTCAGTCGGTTAAGCGGTTGCTTTTGGCTCAGGTTGTGATCTTGGGGTCCTGGGATCGAGCCCCACGTTGGGCTCCTTGCTCCGTGGGCAGTCTGCTTCTCTTCTCCCTCTGTGCTCTCTCTCTCTCTCTCTCTCAAATAAATAAAATCTGAAAGAAGAAAGAAAGAAAGAGAGAGAGAGAGA
>NW_027397133.1:4512696-4560201 GCF_003265705.2 Callorhinus ursinus
AAAGAAAGAAAGAAAGAAAAAAAGAAAAAACCAAGACACTGTGGCAATGTAACAGTAATAGTATGGGGGACTGCCCACAGGAGGTGGGGGAGTGGAGGGCAGGGTAGGGCAATTAATATGCTTATGGGTACACTTGTCAGGAAGTTCAGGCAATAGGCATATTACCTACAATGACAAAGATTACCAATAAACAGTAAAAAATTAAATTCAAATCACTTGTAAAAATTGAAAGTGGGGAAGGACAGGATATAGAATATGTGATAAAGTCACATAAGGGGCAGATGGCAGTAGAACATTCAAAACAGATTATTTTTTAAAAAATTCAACTTAGGGTGCCTGGGTGGCTCGGTCGGTTGGGCGACTGCCTTCGGCTCAGGTCATGATCCTGGAGTCCCGGGATCGAGTCCCGCATCGGGCTCCCTGCTCGGCGGGGAGTCTGCTTCTCCCTCTGACCCTCTTCCCTCTCGTGCTCTCTCTCTCTCATTCTCTCTCTCTCTCAATAAATAAATAAAAATCTTTAAAAAAAAAATAAAAAAATAAAAAAATAAAAAATTCAACTTAGTGAATCAAGAAATGGAGGCATAGGCTTGTTATTTGGCATCGTGGGGTTAAACTAGAAGAAATCAATGCAGGAAAAACCAAAAGTGGTTGCGGTGGGAGCAGGACTGAAGCTGGAGGTGGGAAGGCCGACTGGGCAGTCGGCCCCCTTCTATGTAGTCTCAATCATTCCCCCCATGTGCATGAGTTACTCTTCTACCAAAAAGGAAGGAAAGGTAATCAGGTCAGCTGTGGCAGGGGTAAAGGATAAGACGTTTTCAGAACTTCATTTCTTAATGAGCTCGAGGACCCGTATTTTCGGGGTCAGTATCTCTGTATCTATGGATGGGTATTAATTATTCCCGGAGTGACCCAGGGGTTTCAACACCCAAGCTCTGCTCGTGTTGTGTTTATGGACGATGACACGCTCCTAGTCCTTATTCACCTAAATAAGTGATTAGGTAAAGAAATTGTTAGCACAGCCTGGCTCAAGCCCCGAGCTCCTGCCGAAGCCCCAAACCCCATAGCCCACACGCCTCGGGAGATGGGAAGTGTCAGCGCCACCTTCAGGGGAGGCGGGGAGGATCCTGGCTGGCCCTCGAGCAGCTTGGAGCAAGCTTTACACCTGCTTTTTTGTGACACCCCCCCCCCCCCCGAGGTGCGGCCCCCACTCAGGACCTCCCCTCCAGAGCAGCATTTCTCATCCCTGGCTGCTCGCCAGAATCTTCTGGACGCTTTCAAAAGATGCCCTCCGGGCCACCCCAGGCCAGATAACCCACTCGGCCCCTGCTTCGGTCCTCTTTAAGGCGTCCGCTCCCTAACGCCGGCGATTCTGGCTGTGCGTGTCCCCATTGCTCCGGCCGGGGCACCGAGGCGTCGAGGGGCAGGGATTGCAGCGGCTCCCGCGCGAAAGATCCCTTCCCCCTCTTCCCCCGCAGTGTACCACTGGGCGGAGATGCGGGCCAAGATGCGCCTCATGGGCTTCAGTGCGCACGCCGTCAAGCCGCTGAACGAGGACGCGGCCGCCGAGCTGGGCGCCGAGCTGCTGGGCGAGGCCACCATCTTCGTCGTGGCCTGCGGCTGCCTGGTGCTGGAGTACTGGCGCCACCAGGCGCAGCGCCGGCGCGAGGAGAGAGAGCGGCACGCCGCCTGGGACGCGATGCGGGACGAGGTGGACCACCTGGCGCTGGCGCTGGAGGCCCTGCAGGATCGGGTGCAGGCGGCGCCGCTGCAGAGCGCGGTGGTGGAGCTGCAGGCGCAGATGCGGGAGGTGCGCGCCCAGCTCTGCGCCCGGGACCCGCCGTCCGAGCCCCAAGCAACGCCCAAGGAGGAATAGGGGGCCGGGGGACCTTGGTCTTCGATGTGGCCGTGGTCTGGGCTGTGACGTCTCCAACATGACCTTCTGTCCACACTGTGCCTTCCTGAACTGGCCCAGCTAATACCACCCTGCCCTTTTAGGGGCAGAAGGGAGGCTGGACTGGGGCTGAGGCAACCGGGCTTTTGGTCATCTCCCTACTAACCTGCCCAATGGTACCTTCCGCAGGGGCTCCTCCACCCACTAGTGGAATGTTCCAACAGGAGTCCCATTGCCCCCCCCACCTCACCCCCACCCCTAGTCCACTTATTTACCACTTTGTAATGGGAAGACATTGTCTTCCATCGGATCCCACCCACCCACTACTAGGCGGGCCAGCAGGACACACGAACCTAGCTAACTCATTCTGTCACTCACACCTCCACTTATCTGAGTGGCTCCCCGCCCATCCATTATCCATTACACCAGAACATCCTTTCCCCCTTCTTCATCGGCAAAGACCATTGTAAGGAAAGTGCAAACTCCCAGGGGACTGTGGGCCCCATCATTTTCCATCTACCTCACTTTGGAGGGGCCAGAGAATGGATCTTGGAGTGACTTAGCTCCAGCGAGATCCCCCATGGCTCCTGCCTTCAGTCCACCTTCAGTCCACCATCCATTGGTGCTTCAACTGGTCATCCCCTCCCATGGATCATCCCAACAGATACCCCCACTTTAGTGTGTGCCATAACCCATGGAAAGGTTGGGCAGGGTCTCCTCGTCTTCTGTGGTCTGTTCCAGCAGGACTTGGTCCTCTGGGTAGAAAAATCGGTCCTGCCTAGGGATGAACCATTCTGTTTTGGTCTCAGCTTTGTTTACCTGTCTGAAGTTCTGGACCTACTGTTGTCCACTGTCCTCTACTAGCCCCTCATAGGAACCCCCACCTGTTCCCCTACTACATGAGGGCACTTGTCACATCCCTCATCCAAACCTGCTCTTGAGTACTCAGGGATTCCTTCTTCCTTCTTGCCTTTGTACTGGTCACCCAGCCCACCCTCACCCTCCTTCCTACAAAGGCTTCCTCCAGTGGGACCACCTGCCCCTCAGCCCTGAAGTTCCCCACCCCCATCCAAATGGAATATTCCAACCAGGCAGGGTTATCTACCCCACCTACCCCCTGCCCACCCACTGAACCACTGAAGGGGGTGTGTATGAGCTCTGTGATTTCTGAATTCTATTTTTTTTAAGACTGTAAGTATTTTATAATTAAAGGAGCTCTGAGGTAAAGAAGTTATCTTTAAGAATGTGTCTGAGAACCATGGTGTACATCTGCAAAACGGGTATAAGCCTCAATGGTTTTAGCAGAGAAGCTGGGAGGATTCCCATAGGAACCAGACAGAGTCCATCCTATAAGGTGTTTCCCCGATGGGGAAACTGAGGCCCCCGGGGTAGCAAAGGGACTTGCCTAATGCCACACAGTGAGGGACCGTCCTTAGGTTTCTCAGGGTGGTAGACTGGTTGCCGGGAGCGTGGGAACTGGAACAGGTGCAGGGTGGGAAGGAAGAGGAGGGTAAGGTGGATTACTATGGGAAGGGCACACCCCCCCATCCTCATCAGAGCAGCCCTTTGAAATCAATCCAGAAATCTTCACATTTATAAAAAACTGGCAGATTTATTCCGTCGGGGCCCATTTTCAAGAAGCTAAAGATGAAGGTGGGAGAGGAGAGGTTTCCTCCCCTTTTCCTTTCTCCCTCATCTTATTTTCCCCAGGGGGTAAAAATGGCCTGGACCCCAAAACCTACCCAAATAAAAAACCAAAAAACTGAGGTTCCAAAAAGTTATAGTATCTTAATTCCTCATAGAAAAGGGGAAGGAGCCGAAGGGAAGGGAGCTCCCTGGGGTGGGGGTGAGGGAGGTGCCCCCAGCCTGGTGGGTCATCTGGCCCTTAAATAGCTGCCCCAAATGGGACAAGCCTGGGGTACAGCATTTAAAAACTCCCCACACCCCTATTTTATCAAAACCAAAGAGAAACAAAATTTCCCTTTCCCCCCAACCTAAATATATATATATATTTTTTTCTTAAAAAAAAATTCGAAGGCATTAAGCGTTAAAGTGAATCTAGAACAAGGGAATGTGAAATTCCCTCCTTCCTTCCCCCTTACTGTGGGGTTAATTGGTACATCCCCAGCAGAGGAACCAGCCCCAAGGGGATGGCGGAGGGGAAGGACCAAAGGGAGCAAAGGGTGGGGGCCTCCCCAGCCAATCAGCAGCCAGTATGGGTGTGGGCGTGGAGCCAAGGAAGCCACACCCCTTTGGAATTTTCCAAGTAGGACAGGGAGTGGGGAAGATGCATTCCTGTGTAGTCTTCAGCCAATTCCAAGTCAAGTTGAGGCAGGGAAAGCGGGGTGACAGGCGGGGTGTGCAGAAAGGAGATATGAGATCTTCCAGGGCCCTGTGGTCAGGGGGAACCCCGCTTCCTCAGCTCCTGGACAAACGCTGGAAGAAAAGAGGGGCAGAGGTCAGGGGCGGAGGAGCTGCTTCTGCCTTCCCTTCCCATACAGGACCCTTTCCGGGAGACACGATGCCTCCAAAGTAAATGTTTAAAATAAAAAACCACCTCACCTTCAATGATTTCCTCTTTTACTTTCTGTAGTTCCTTCCTCACCTCTTCCAGAAGCTCCTGGAAATAATGGGTGCAACCCATGAGGAAGGGCGCCTGGACTTGCAGAAATGAAGCCGCCCTTTCTTCATGACCGAAGGGCCAGAGGAAGAAGGTTCAAGACTCCCCCCACCACCCAACACACACACACACACACACACACACAGTGACATCACTGATAAGGCCACAGAGTGACTGGAGGATTCTAGGGGAAAATTCTGGATCCTTGGAGCCAGATGAAAAGGACTGGAGAGCATCCAGTACTAGGGCTGGCAAATACATTCCACTCTCCTGCCAGTTCCAATTGGTGCTGGCTACCTGGGGCTAGTGTACTGGAAAAGACTCTGGGCACTCATCAGGAATGAGTGCAGTGATAGATTAGTAAGGTCTGTCCCCGGCACTGGAAAAAGTAGGCTGTGGTATGTGTGTCATCCCTGATCTGATTCAATCTCTCCGTTTCTCAAGCTGGAAAACTGAGGTTTCGGAGGCCTTTTCAAAGAATCACAGGACAGGTCGGTGTTAAGAGTTTGGACCCAGATCTCCTTTCTTCCTGTGGCCCCTTTCTAGCCCCCAAACTTCCCCCTCCAGGCCCCTCCCCAAGCTACCTGTTTCACTCTCTCCAGGTCGGACTCATCACTGGAGCTGGGCGTAGAGGGGTGGGCCTCGGAAGTGGTCCCAGAAGAAGAGGACTTCATCCTAGGAGCGTCGGTGTGGTTTGGAAGAGAAACGAGGTTAGAGAGAGGGTCTGCCTCCCCTGCTTCCCGTTCCGGGGGTCGCATTGTGTTCCTTCCTACAAATTTGGCAAATCTCATCTATTTCGTGGGGAGAGGGCAGCACGGATGGCCCACCTTGGTAAGGTTGTGCTGTTCTTCTCCCAAGGTCTCCGCACAGGTTCTGGGGGAAAGGCGACAAATCAGGAAAATCAGGGACCAGAAATGCCCCGCCTCCATCTTTCCCCCCAGCCCCATCAGCCCCTGTTCAAAGAACCTTCTTAGGAGACTACAATCTCCAGCATTGTTTAAACAGACTCCCGCCCTGAGGGGGCGTTCCACGTGAGAACAGGGCACCCTGACTTAAAGAGTTCCAGCAGCGAGACTGGCTCACTCACCACTCGGGGCTGGGACTCTGGCCTCTGGCTCCTCCTGCTGGTGGGAAATAAAACTGTCATGAGACTGATGGCTCATTCTCCTCCTCCGGCTTCCAGCCCCGCCCATTCCTAGCACACACCCGGCCCGCCCCAGTAGCCCTGCCCAAATGGTACAGCCTAAGGTGCGTATGGCAGGAAGAGCCCCTAACTCACATTGGCAGATTCATCCTTGGGGGGTTTCTCCCCAACTTGTGTGGCTTTCCTTCTGCAGGAGGGACAGGCAAAAACAGATGACTTCAGCCCTCCCTCAGCCACTCAGTAATTCTTACCAGAGTTCTAGAAAGGTGGAGTCTAAGGTGTAGAGTTCTGGAATTCTCCAAGGCTAAGGAAACTGGAGTTTTTGGAAGTTAACCAGAGTGCTGTTCTCCAACTGGGGTGGGGGTTTACGAGTCTCACATTTGGGAATCACAAAATCCTAACGGTGGGAGGAAGTCTCTGTCTTAGACGGCTGGGATTCTAGGAATCTGAGTTTCCAAGATTCTGAGGCAGGATCTCCTCAGGGGAGACCCCCCTGAGGTCCTAGAATTCTGGGTTTCAGAACATTCTGGAGGCTACCTAGGTGGTTCCAAACCTCAGCCATCTCAGGAGAATGGAATCTCCAGCATTATATCCCAAACCTGCCTGTCAACGAGGGAACTTTCACCCAAAGAAACAAACCAGGCGGGAATCTGAGCCCTCCCCCAACCTCGCCCTACTGAACCGAAATCTCCAGGTGGTAACTGCTGGTCTGAGGGGTTTCTTCCAAGAGCTTCCCAAGGCACTGATGGCTCCAGGCTCAGGCTCACCTCCGGGCCAGCATGGCGTTCATCTCTTCCATCAGCCCCCCACCTGTGCTCCGACTGCTCTCTGCTTTGGGGGCTGAGGGCCCCCCTGAGGCCTCCTCCTGCTGGAGAAATTACAAAGAGGAGGGGGCTTTATGGGCGGGCCTCTTGGCCCCCCCCAGCCCTCCTGTGACACCCCCATCCCCAGCAACTCTTGCCTCATCCCATTACTCCGTCAGGGCCATAACCCCACAGCCCGCCCCACATGGCCCCCTCACCTTGCTGACTTTCCTGAGTTTGGCTCCAGCAATGGCTGCCGCAAGCCCGGGGGCCCCTGTTCCCCCACCACTGGGCCCTTGTGCTGTGGGGAGAGGGGGCGCAGGGGGTGGGCCTCCCCCTGCTCCGTGCCCTGCGGCCGAGACCCCTGAGGGGGCACCAGGGGGTGGGGGGGGACCAGGAGGAGGAGGAGGTCCTGGAGGTGGAGGTGGTCCCCCAGCTGGGGGAGCAGGTGGGCCTCCTGGAAGAAACACAGAAAAGGAGGGTGCTAAGAGAGGAGCCCCACTCCTTGCTGTCCAGCTGGCCCACCCCCTCCTCGGGGAGCCCCCCCCATTCCCCCAAGGCCACCGAATAGTCACCTGCATTGGAGACTCGGCGCTCCATGTGCTCCGGTGGGCCTGGCTGTTGCCTGAGAAGGGGTGGCGGAGCTACCGTCACTAAGGGGCCCAAGGATGACCAGCAACCTCCCGGCTCCTCTCCCAAATCTCCAGGGAGGCTGACTGCCAATCCCTGCCCTTGCCTTCCTCCCCCAGAGGCCCAGGAAATAGATGGGGGAAGGGTAGGGACAGGGTAGGACGGAGAGGTTAGCATTGGGGTCGTCAGACGGTCAAGGACATGGGAATTACAAAATGCCCAAGATCTCTTAAACAACCAACTTTTGGACTCCGGGAATGTGGGGGACCAGGATTTGCGGGGTCAGAATGTTCTGCAACTCTGGGTGTGGGCGTTTCTCAGACTCCAGGAGGTGGGGTTTTCTGAAAGCCCTTCATTTCTAGGCCCCTGGGAGGAGTAGGAACATTCTGGAAACCGAACGTTGGAGCGTTCTGGACTCTGGGGTGAGGCAGGGGTTCTGGAACATCCTAGAACTCTGGCGCTGGTAAGGTTCTCCACCCAGGGGCCGGCCCCACCTCCTCTGCTGCTCCATCTCCTCTGGGGCGGGACCGTTCTGGACAGACCAGGTGGAAGGTGCCGCAGGTGGTGGGGGTGGCGGAGGCCCCCCTCCTGGAAGGCGAGAGTAGAAAAGCGTGGTGAGTCAACCCCAGAACCCTGCCCCACCCGGTGACACTCTCCCTCAGCTCTCCCAGGAATCTCTCCCAGAGGTGCTCGCTTCCTTCTTCCTCCAGGACCCTGACCCTCGGGCTGGGGTGTGCATTGCGGGTCAGGCTGGGGTGTGGGATGCGGGTCGGCACCAGCCTCCCTTGACTGAGCAGATATAAGTTGGGTGCTGTGAGGATGCCCATCGAAGGCCCACAGCGGGCAGTCACCTGCCCCACGTCTTGCATACCAGAATTTGCGCAAACAAGAACGATTCAGGCTGATTTCTAGCATCTGGGCTCTTAACCACTGTCATTGCCACTCAGACCCCAGCCCAAGAACTCACTGGAAAGGTTGGGAGCCTCTTTCTCACCCACTTCCAGGCCTCTGGCTCCCACAACCTAAACCACCCACCGTGCTTTTCTGTGCCCCCAGCCAAGCAAGCCCTTCCCCACTGGCACTGAGGTTGCCCCAGTAAGGAAATGCCTCTGCCACGGGGGGGGGATGTGAAATCCGACAGCATTCCCCCCAGACCCTGGATGCACCGTGGTCTCCTAAAGCCTTGCCCCTCAGAGTACCGTGTCTGTGGACTGGCAGCCTCATCCCCAGGGCACTGGTTACAAATGCGGAGGTTCAGGCCGCGCCCCGGCCCATCTGAACCAGAATCTGCACTCACCCACCTGCCCCGGGGATGCGTGTGCGTGCTCACGTTTAAGAAATCCCAACTGGAGGGGCGCCTGGGTGGCTCAGTCGTTAAGCGTCTGCCTTTGGCTCAGGTCATGATCCCAGGGTCCTGGGATCGAGTCCCACATCAGGCTTCCTAAAGCCTGCTTCTCCCTCTCCCACTCCCCCTGCTTGTGTTCCTGCTCTCGCTGTCTCTCTCTCTGTCAAATAAATAAATAAAATCTTAAAAAAAAAAAAAGAAATCCCAACTGGAGATCTTTCTCTTAATAGCGAGGCCAGAAAACGAACTGATGACCCATCACTACAACGGCTACCTAGTGAAAGGGCACAGGGAGCCTGCTGGGGGCTGGAAGGATCTGGATCTGGATCCGGATTGGGGAGGCGGTCACCTGGGAGTGTGCACGTGTAAAAGCATCCCCTTAGGAATCGTGCGTTTTATACGTGGGAGCGCATGGGGCACACAGGAGCCTCTGCAAAGTCCTCACCATAATTCTCCATGGTAGCAGTGCAGTAGCAATTAATGAGAATGAGGGGTAATTTGGGGGTGGCAACGAGGCGGCCCCAGGCAGGGCTCCGGCAACCCCCCACCCCACTCTCTCACCTTCCAATGCCTCTAGGGCGCTGGCCATGGCTGCCGCAAACTGTGCTGCATCCTCCTTGCTCCCGAAGTTGAGGCCCCAGACCTGGCGGGCATCGCGCCACTGATGGAAGCTGGGGGTGGCCTGGTTATACTTGATACCCCGGACAATGGCACAGTTGATGACCACCTGGGCAGGAGGGGAAAGGTGCGTGAGGATGGGGGGGTGCAGGGGTGCGGGCCGCAGCCTGCAGAGGGAGAGGGAGGGGCAGGCAGAGGCCTCACCTGCTGTTCTGGCTGCATCTTCCAGCCGACAACCCGGAAGGAATTGGCTGTGGGGTTGTGGTAGATCTGCACGCGGCTGAAAGCCTGGGGGCCCGTGCCTGCTGGCTGCCATCGCTTGTTGCTGTCATCATAAAGCATCACGGTGGCCCAGCTGGAGCAGATAACCGTCTCACTGTGGGAAGGGGGGGAAGACGAAGGGCGGGTCAGTGGAGGGAAGCATGGCCCCCCCACCCTCCAAGGGGCCGATCACCTGCATCTGGGTCTCCCAGGGACATTCAGAGCTTCCCGGCATGCAAGGGGGAGGGAGACACCCCGAGAGGGGAGAGACAGAGATAGACCGGGCATGGGGGAGGGAACAAGCGGAAAGGCAGGGGCTGGAGACAGACAGACAAGCATGGAAGGGAGTAAGACAGACAGACAGGCAGATGGAGGAAGACAGAGTCGGGAGACAGACAGAGGCAGGGGACCACAGGTGAGAGAGCCAGGACGGTGGGGACCCAGCAGGAGCTCTGGGCAGCACTGGGGACTAGCCCCTGCCTGGTGCTCTCAGACTCAGTTTCCCTGTCTCTGCCAGGGTGCTTGACCAGTCCCCCAGCCCCCACTCCCTGCTCAGCTCAGAAGAGGAAGTTGAGGCTCAGGGAGGGGAAGGGTGAGGTCTGCAGTACGCTGGGCCTGGATGCCGGATCCCAGGCTCCTCCGCCCCATCCATCCGGCTCCCCGGGCACCAGCGGCCATTGGCAGACACTCCCTGCTCGACAAGCCGAGGTCTTGGGCAGTGATCCAGACAGCCCCGGCCCCGCCCTCCAGGGCAGGAGATGGCCCGGTCCCCAGACAGTGCCAGCCCAAGGCCAGGGCTGGGGTGCCCAGAAGGAGCACCTGCCCTGGCCTGGGGGGTCACGGAGGCCTTCCTGGAGAAAGCGACATCTGACTCAGCCTTGGCAGGGAGGGGTCAGGAAACTGGTTCAGAGTTCAGGATCTAACATCCACAGACCTAGGTTCAAATCCTCACTGAGACACCGACTCCATGTGACTCAGGGAAGCCACCTTCCCACCCAGGTAACTCTTCTTCCTTGCCTGCAAAGTGGGGACCTTCCAGCCGACTCCCAGGGCAGTGGGAGGAGTAAATGGAGTCTGGGCACAGAAAGCTCTTGGCACGGTGCCTGGCACATACTGAGTGCTTAGTAACTGTCAGCATCCCTTTCACAGCACCCTGAACAGAAGACACCGCTGGGGAGCCAGACAGCCGCATCCCTCCGGAGCCCCCACCAGTCCTTCTGGGTTGGTTCCAAGCCCCCTCCCCCAGTGAGGAAACTCAGGCTTCCAGATGGGAAGTGACTTGCCCAAGGTCACACATAGACGAGGGGGAAGCACTAGTCCCCACCCCACCCCCCAGCAGACTTTTTCCTGAAAAGAGGAAGTTGGTGGTCAGGGGTTTCCGGGGAGATAAATTATACCCGGCAATGTCTCCGTCTTGGCCAGGACTGGGGGCTGGGGCGGGACGCTAATGTTGTAAAGCGCAGGGCAGGGAAAGCCCCTCGGCAGACCCAGCTCCCCAGTTCCCAGTTCCCAGGCCAGGAAGCTGAGCTCCCCGTTCCTCCCCGAAAACTTATACAATTGTGGTACCTCCCTCTTACCGGGCCCTTCAGCTAGTTAGACACCCTAAGCCCTTTCCAGAGGCACTCATTTTATTCTCACTGCAGCCCTCCAAGCTGGGCACTCTTTCGTCTTCGTTTTGCAAGTGAGGCCCAGAGAGGTTGAGCGACTTGCCCAGGATCACACAGCTGGTAAGCAGCAGAGCAAGGATTTGAACCCAGGCCACCTGGCTCTCAGGTCCCGGTCTTAACCACCGGAGACTGCGTGGGCCCTACCCAAATATCAGGTGCTGTTTCCAGACAAGTGCAGCCTCAGGGACTGTTTCTGGCTCCCGCTGCTTCTGGCAGGGCAGGGTGAAGACCTCGCCCACACCTGCCACCCACACCCAGGGCAGACTCTGGCCAGGCGCCCGGGGCTACAGTTGCTACCCCACCCTGGCTGCACTTTGCTCTCCCAAGCAGCCTTGCCCTGCTGAGTACTGGGCCCGGCTGGAGAACTGGGCGTCTGCTGAGTGACCCCAGGCTGGTCTTGCCCCTCTCCAGGCCACAGTGTCCCCATTACAGCACAAGGATCCTGTTAGAACACAAGTCAGATCGTGTCCCTCCTCTTCTCGGAAAGCTCCCGTGGCTCCCCACAGAAAAGAAAGCCAAGTTCTCTCTGTGGTCTGCGTGAGCTGTGTGATCTCTGATCTCATCCCTTCCTTCCCTCGAGCTTGCCGTTCCAGCCCCACTGCCCTCCATGCTGCTCCTTCAGCATGCCAGACAGATTACCCCCTTGGGCCTGTGACTTTGTTCTTCCTCAACCTGTATTCTCACCTCCTTCGGGCCTCTGCCTAACATGTCGCCACTTCAGAGAAGCGCTCCCTGACTACCCTATCTAGAAAAACTCCTCCTTCTGGTCCCAAGTTCCATATTTCACAGCAGGGATCGTACCTGACGGATCCCTATCTCCCCTACCAAACTGTCAGGGCAGAGATTCCTTTTCTTTTTGTTCTCTGCTGTGTTCACAACCCAGAACGGTGCCTGGCACATAGTAGGTACTCAGCAGTTGCCAAATTCGCCACTTAGTTGTTCATCGTTAAAAGGAAAAACTCTCTCAACAGAGGCGCTGCCGTTTATGGGTTAGCCTAGTGTCCCAGACACTGTTTTAGGTACTGGGCCCCCATTTGCACATGACCTCATGGCCTGGGCTCTGGTGCTTACCCTTTTAACAGATGAGCAACCGTGGGCACAGAGAGGTGAAGACACTTGTCCCAGGTCATTTAGCAAGAGCGCGGAGGGGCTCATATTTGAACCCTGGTCTACCAAGTTCTTAACCTCATTTAAAGAGGAGGAAAGAGCTAAGTTGAATTTCCTAAGAGGCGAGGTATAAACTGGTGTGTATCAGAGGTTTTTTTTAAAAAAAAAAAAAAAGTGAGGGGATACAAATACATCCGCACACGGGGGTGAGGTGATATAGGCAGACACGCAGCTTCTCCGGAGGCTAACTGGGAGGGCCGCGGGGGAGGGAGGGGCGCTGAGGAAGGAGGGAGGAAATGGATGTTTTGTGCTGTTTACCCTTTTGAATTGCTTATTTCTTTTCTCTTTTTCAACCCTGGGGGCCGGTATTATCTAGAAAACACTTATTCATTACTTAAGTTCAAAAAAGCAAAACTCTAAACCAGGCAAAAGCTTTGAATGGAAAAAGCCCGCAGCCCAGGAGGCAGGGAGTGGGTCTGAAACGGGCGTGCGCCTGATTCCCAAGTTCTCCCCTTGATTTGACATTCCCAGCCAGCCCAGGACCCCACACCTCCCCCAGAAGTCCCTCCATTCTGGAAGACTCTCCAACATGTGGCGGATGACAAAGGGTGCAAGTCACTCCCTTGCTATGTGGCTTCAAATCTCTGAGCGGCAGTTTCTAGCCCTGGAAACCAGAACTCACAGGGTTTGCTGTAAGGATTCAGAGAGATAAGAAAAGCCCTAAGCTCAGGACCTGGAACTTGGCGCACTCTGCTCAAGCAGCTGAGCGTCAAAACAGGAGAAAGAGGGTTTCTCATCACTGGAGGCAATCAAGCATAGTCACTCCGGTTTACTCAAGCTTTCCAGATTAGAGGCTTGCCCTTCCCTCACCCCTTCATTCCCCCCCTCAGGTTTTACCCTGCAGCCTCTTTAAACCATAAAACTTGTAATCCACTCCCCAGCACCCCATGAGCACACAACTACAGGCCTTCCAAACTGCAAGTCTTTGCAGCAAGCCTGGGTAAGGAACCAGATCTAGGGTCTTTGGGTTTGTGTGGGTTCATTTTCATCCCTCCTCCCCTCAGTTTCCCATAAGCCTCAGTTTCCCATAAATGAACAGGAAGGTAAAGGGTTCTTTTTGCTTATCTGCGTTATCTTAAGTGTTCATATAGCGAAAACATGTTACCTGTGGGTTTTTTTAAAGACCATTACAGGTTTTATTTTCCTTTTTGCCATAGCATAATAGTCTGGAGACCGCCCTAAATTCAAATCCAGAGTTGCCTACTTCCAAACTGACTTTAATAGGTGATTTACTTAATTTCTTTGCGCCTCAGTTGTCCCATGGAGGGGGTCAGTCATAATAATACAGTGCCTGGCACAGAGTAGATGCTTGATCAAATGGTCTCTTACTATTACTTAAAAAAGAAAATGTGTTTAAGGTAACAATAATTACCATTACTGGAAGAGGAAAAGAAATGGACCCAAATACTTCTCGAGTGCCTTTCTGCCCTGAGATTCTCAGACCTCTGCCCCCTTTCTCAGCCTTCCCAGAATTCCAGCTGAGTCTCGCACACAGCAGACACTCAACAAATATTTGTCAAACTGGGAGAAAAAGAACTATATCTTGTAATTTTCCATTTTAACATCCTCTCTTCCAGCTGCCCCCAAGGCTGTCCCTGGCCAAACTAGACAGAAATCAGAGGATCCCAGTCCCCTCCCCTCCCCTCAACACTGCCTGTGAACTGCTCAGGGATCTCGGGTCGGACCTTTCTCTCTTTGAGACTCAGTTTCCCCAGCTGCCCTCATACAGGGGCATGGGTCTTTTTGAATCCTAGCTGTCCTGGAAGAGGGGGCACAGCCCAGCACGTTGGGTGCAGCCATCAGCAGGGAAGACCCCTCGGGGAGGTGGGAGTAACCCTCTGGTGGGACACACCGCAACTCAACTGCTGCCCACTCCCCACCCCAGGAGGTGGGAGGTTTGGCCGCATCCAACAGTAGGGGGGCCCTGTGGGAGGGCCAAGGCCTCCGGGGCTGGGGGAGGGGAGGCGGGAGGCCGGCCCAGACACTGCTCCTGCCCTTTTACGGTCTCACAGTGAGTGAGGCAGCAGTAACTCGGACATCCGCCATCCGCCTTCCACGGTGCCTGGGACCGGAAACGCGAGGCGGGGGGGAGCCGAGGGGCGGGGCTGGGGAGCAGTGGGAGAGGAGAGTCCCCTGGGAAGAGGGTGAGGGAAGTGAGCCCGGCTCCCGAAAAATGCCCCCTCTCCAGGGCAGGCCTTGAAGAGATGTTGCTATAATGGGGGTAGGCAGGAGACCTTGAGGGTGTCTGTGGGTGCCCCCGGCTCCAAATTTTCCAACACTTTCACATCAGAAGGGACACATGCGGAGGTCCTAAAAAGCAATGCCACTCTTGATGTCAGAGGGCAGAGGCATAAGAACG
The DNA here is from genome assembly GCF_003265705.2 of Callorhinus ursinus. Classification (NCBI taxonomy): domain Eukaryota; kingdom Metazoa; phylum Chordata; class Mammalia; order Carnivora; family Otariidae; genus Callorhinus; species Callorhinus ursinus. The sequence continues at coordinate 4,527,202 of NW_027397133.1, forward strand.
TAGGGGGAAGTGGGAGGATGTGGGCACCAGGGGGTTAATCCCCAGTCCTCCTCGGGGGCCTCCCCCTCAAGCTGGGGGCTTTGGGGGCAGGAAGTCCCTGAGAGAGTGGAGGAAGGGAGATAGTATTGTCAGGCTCAGGCCCCAAGGGAGAGATTATGGGGGGCCAAGGGGAGGGGAGAGTGGGGGAGGGCCTACTCTGGCCCCCCAGCCCACACTGGCCCCGCCCTCAGGTGAGCCCCGGAGTTCTGAGGGAGGACCGGGTAAGACAAAATCCCTGGGTCCTTAGGGCCCCCCCACCCCCAAGATTAAATTCTTGGGAAGACAGCCGGGACGGTCTTGGAAGCCTGGGTCCCAGAGGGTGAGGGCTATGACCTTGAAGCTTCACAGCGCCCCCCCAACTCCAACCCCACAGCTCCGGATGGCCAGGAAGGGGGGCGGTGGTGAGAGCAGGGGGAGGCGCGTGGTGGGGAAAGCAGCCGGCCCACAGCGCTCCTTGCCCGCCCCCCCCCCACACCAGCTGTCTCGACAGGTGAGTCAGGAAGACAAAGGCCCCTCTTCCCCCAGCTGCCGCGCCCCCTCCCTCCCCAGGACCGCGCAGGTGGGGGCGAGGGGCCGCCCTTCTGGCCCGGGGCCAGGGAGTCGCCCTCCACTCTGAGCGCTGGAGCTCCGTCCTAGGCACCGCTGGTTTCAAGCAGAATGTGGGTGAGGAGCGGCGGGGGAGGGGAGTCCCAACCAGACCCTCGAGGCTGCATCTGGGTCCGTGGGTCCGTCCGCACCAACCTCCACAGGAGGACGAGAGCCCCCCAAATTTAGGGGGTTAAGTAACCCCGAAGTTAAGCGAGGTCCCACATGGGAAGGCTTTTTCCAGCGCCACGTAAAGGGAGACCCCGCAAGCCAAGGTCTACGTCTCAAATCTCTCTTCCAGGTCCCAGGGACCCCCAAACCGGCCCCCCATCCCTCCCAGAGCCCAAGTTGAGATTTGGGGAGAGTCTGAGCCCTGCCTAAATCCTGGCCTCCATGCAGGGAGTATCTGCCAACTTGGAGGTTCTCTGAAAAGTCTTTAAGAAATTCGGGAGTCCTCGGAGCGCCCCCAAATCTAAGGGCTCCCAGGAGAGCCTCACAGGCACCAACCACCCCAAGCCTTAGGAGTCATGGCGAAGTGGTCAGTATTTGGAACTCGTCCAAGGGGGCTCGGCCTCAAATCCGAGGCCCCCAGTGCCCTGTCCCCAAATTCCAGCCCGGAGCAAAGCTGGGGGAGGGGGACAAAGGCGGGGCGGGGAGCCCGCGCTGAGCGCGGAGGGTTTGGAGGCAGTTCGAGGCTCACCTCATGGCTGCTCAGCGGGAGGGCGGCGCACCCACGGGTGGGTGCTCCCGGGGCGCCCCTGGCTCAAGGTTCAGGGGTTCGGGGCTGGCTCCAGATTCTGCTCAGTCTCCCCCAGGGTCCCGCCCCATAGAGTCCGGCTTCCTGGGGGGGAACGTGGACGGGGCCGGGGCGGGTCCTCAGGCGCCTCCTCCCTCCGGAGGTTTGATCGGGGGTCCCTGCGGCAGAAAGGGGGTGCGGCGTCCCGTCCCCGGCGCGCCCCCTCGGCCGGCGGCGGATACAATGTTACTCTTACTACTGTACTTCTCTTCGCTACATTTCGTTCCAAAATTCCACTCCCCGCACCCACAATGCCCTGCGCCTTAAAGGGGCCGCGGACACCTCAAGACAGTGGCGTGGGGGTGTGAAGGGCGCTTAAAAGGGCAACGCGGAACTCTAGACTTCCGCTATTTACCTCTTCCCCAACGGTATTGCATAGAGATGCACGCCGAGGGTCACCCCCAAATTAGAGGGCAAGTTTGGTGGAGGTAAGGGATCGATCCCTCGTTCTCTCGCACGATGGAAATTCTTAGGACCTTAATGAGGACACAATTTCTTCTCACCCTACCCAACGACTTCTCCATTTCTTCACATTCTGCTCAGTTTGGGGGGGGGGAGGCGAAGACGATCCTCTGCTTAAACACAGATTCTCTCAGATTTTCTCCCTTAAATGCTACCTTCAGACCCGCAATGTCTCTCTTCTCTGCCAATTTATGAAGGGCTACTAAGGGGTGAACCCCCTTTCCCAGCACAGGAGGGGGATGGGAGTGGAGGGTCCCATCCCTCTCACCGCTCCCCCCCCGCCCGCCCCAGGAAGGTGAGGAGGAAGTGGGCCGAGGGGGCGCGGCCGGCCGCTGACTCACAGCCGAGGGGTGGGGGTGGGGGTGCGGCGCTGGACCTGGGTGGGGATGGGACTCCAGGTTCCCGTGTGGATAAAGCCCCTGGACCTCTCCCCACGCACGCCCCGCCGTGACTCAGTTTCTCCCGCAGAGGATGGCGGGATCATCCAGCAATAGGAGGGCGCGGAGGCAGGGGCACCCACCCTAGTGCTGGCTCCTGGGAACCCCCTCCCCCACGCGGCGGCTTGGGGCTCAGCCCCAACACCCTCCCAGGCTTCCGCAGCGAGTCCCGCAGGCCCCGCCCCATGTGACGCCACTAGTGGCCCCTCCCCTCCCGTAGAGCGCCACCTGGCCCGAGTCAGGTGCCCTAGGCGTGTGCAGGATGCCTGGGAAGTCATCAGGGCAACGTTCACAAATGGGTAAACTGAGGCCTGGAGGTAAGGAGTAAATCTGGGCCGCAGCCCTCTTGCCTGAGCCCTCAGAATCACAGTGGTGCCTGGGTGCGAGGTAGGAGTGTGAAACCAACAGTTCGCAGGGCACAGCTGACCAGGTAAAGGAATCACCTTTCCCAGGCTTTATTCAAGCCTGGCCCTCTACCTGGATGCTGTTCTGACCTTCTTCACTTCATCCTTTGAGGCCATGCTCTGACATTAATTCTTCTCTAAAGAACTGAGTAATCTCCCCTATCTACCCTGCTCTGGGAGTTCTTGAAGGCTAAGCCACCTAGGTTGTAATTATTTCCCACTCTGTCTCCTCAGCTGTAAGTTCTTTGGGGACAGGGATAGACTTGATCAGTTTCTTTGCCTCACTCAATCTAGCCAGGCCCAGAACAGCAGCTCAACACACATTTATCTGACAGAACAAGAACCCCAGTTCTTTGTGACCTCAGGCAACTTTTTTCGCCTCTCTGTGGCTCAGCTTTCCCATCTGTGAAATGGGAGGGCTAGTACTTCTGTGTGCCGCCTGCATTTCGTTCAGCAAAGTTTCCTTTCTTTTCTCTTTTAAGATTTTGTTTATTTATTTATTTATCAGAGAGAGAGAGCACACGATGAGCAGGGGGAGCAGAAGGCAGAGGGAGAAGGAGGCTCCCCGCGGAGGAAGGAGCCCAATGCGGGCCTGATCCCAGGACCCTGAGATCATGACCTGAGCTGAAGGCAGATGTTAAACTGACTGAGCCACCCAGGCGTCCCAGCAAAGTTTTCTATAAAGGTCCAAATAATAAATATTTGGGGCATATCAGACATAGGGTCTCTTTCACATATTCCCCTTTTTCCTCCCATCCTTTTAAAAATGTAAAAACCATTCTTAACTCAGGTGCTGTACAAAACAGGTGGCAGGACCCGTTACACTAGAGAGACTGGCATATGTACACAGGAAACCTGATCAAGGATCTTAGTGGCAGCAGCGATGCGAGCAAGAAATTGGGAATAGTTTAAATGACCATCAAGGGGCGCCTGGATGGCTCAGTCCATTAAGTGTCTGCCTTTGGCTCAGGTCATGATCTTGGGGTCCTGGGATCGAGTCCCATGTGGGGCTCTCTGCTCGGCAGGGTTTGCTTCTCCCTCTCCTTCTGCGCCTCCCTCCTGCTCATGCTCTCTCTGACTCTTTCAAATAAAAAAATATTAAAAAAAAATGTCCATCAAAAGAAGGATGGATAGCGAAACCATTGTAGATCCCCTTGTCTGCAGTGCTGGGCGGCAGCAGAAAAAAAAATGAGGTATGTAAATGGCATGAAAGTAGTCTCAAACATATCACTGAGGGGAAAAAAAAAGAACAATTGCCAAGTGATACAGAGTATGAAAAAAAGCAAGGAAACACCAAAGGTACCACATACGTGTGTGTACACGCAGAGTAAAAAGGTCTGGAAAGATCCACGCCAAACTCATTACACTGGTTACTGATAGGATAGAGAATGGGCATTTGACGGTCAGAGACATCTCAAGATATCCCAAGCCTCATCTTGAAAATGCCACGTTCTATCCAGCCTCTAGGCTTTTGCACTGGCTATTCCTTTTGCCTGGGGACACTCTTCCCTGGCATACTTGCATGGCTGGCCCCTTCTCAAGAGTGCTTCCCTGATCCCCCTATTTAAAACCCCAGGTGGAAAACTGAGTGGCTAAGGAGTAGGGTGGAGGAAGACTTCTTTTTTTTCTTTCTTTCTTTCTTTTTTTTTTTTTTTAGGGGCAGCCCGGAGCCAGCCAGGCAGTTTTATTGAAATATTTTTAAATAATTTTCACGTGTTAGTCTCATGGGTCAGCAATGCTTTGTCTGGTTCAGTGATCAAGACTTTTCATTTTTTTTTTAAAGGATTTTATTTATTTATTTGACAGAGAGAGAGCACAAGCAGGGGGAGAGAAGAGGGAGAGGGAGAAGCAGGCTCCCTGCTCAGCAGGGAGCCCAGCTGAACGGCTTGGGGGCTTGATCCCAGGACCTTTCATTTTTGTACAACATTTTGTGCCCTTTGAATTTTGAACCAAGTGAACTTTTCCCCCATTCCAAAAAAAAATACAATTAAACAAAAGCAAAGTAGCTCCCCTAGACATCTTATCACCCTGTCCTGTTTTACTTTCCTTGAGACACTCATCAGTATCTGAAATGATATCACTTCCCTTGTTCGCTGTCTCCCCCACACACAGGAGGAGGTGGGCCCCCAGGGAGAGGGAGGGGCGGGATCTCAGTGGTTCTGCCTGGTTGATGGCTGTGAGCAGGGCCTGGCACACAGCAGGTGCCCACTACATATCGGCCAAATGACAAGACAAATAAGGTCTGGGTTGTTGTTGTTGTTTCTACAAGAGAAATTTATCTTGAGTTATATATCGTTAAAATTTAATAATAAATACTCTCCCCTAACTCCCCCCAAAACAGATGAAAAATGGGAATGGAAGAGAAGGTTATTGAACTGGGTGATCACGCAAGGGTCCATTCAGCTCAAAATATTTCAAAAACACTTGATTTGGTTTGGGGTAGTTTTTTGTTTCTTTCCTTCTTTTTTTTTTTTTTTTTTTAAGTTCAGAGGGTGGGTGGAATTTCCCCTCATAAGACTTTCTGTGAGAGGGAAGGAGGAGAAGGGGAAATAAGCATTCCGGGGTTCCTCCATCTGTTTGTCTTCCTTCCGCTGGTCTGTGTAGCTGGGGAAGAGGTTCTCTTCCTTAGTTCCTTTGAGGCCGCGGCTGGGCAGAGGATCCCCAAAGGGCAACGGCTGTCAGGGCTTCCAGTCTAAGGAAGAGTCTGAATGGGTGCCAGTGGGCTTTCCAGCCCCATTTGGGCCCTTCTGCAACAAAGAAGGTGGGAAATGGCTAATAAGAACCTCTTCTTGGTTCTCAGTATCTGCTCCCCTCTATTCTGGAAGCACCACTCCTATTTGCCTTTGAGGGGCCACCATTCCCCATCTCCCAATCCATTTGGTTTGGGTGGAGTGGACCTCAGCCCCAAGCGCTAGGGGTGGGCACATGACCCCAGCCTGGCCAGTCAGAGACATGGTGACTGGTCAGACATGTGGTCCAGTGTGGCCAGTGAGAACCAGCCGTGGAACCAGGGCTTCCGCTACTAGGAACCTGGTGAACTCTCTCCACTGGGGATGTTGGGCTCCTGGGATGGGAGGCTAGAAATGCAACTCTCTGCTACCTTGTGCAGAGATCCTGCCTGCAAATGAAGTCAGTGATGAGAAAGTAAAACTGAGAGGTGCTTCCTGATGACATCATCTGACAACTGGAGTAGTCATGCCTTCTGTCCTTGAAGTCTTCAATGACATGACCCAGTAAGTTCCCTGTTTTGCTTTCCCATGTGGAATTGGGTTTCTGTCAATTGTAAATCAAACAATCCTCACAAATACCTCCTACTGCTGCTGGGGAATTATCAAAAATCCCCCCCTCCTTCTCCTCCAGGTTATTTACCTGAATTCCCTTCTCTGCCATGCAAAGGACTGGGGGCTTGAGGCCCAACTCCCTCCCTCCCATTTCCTCCCTGACTCCACCACCTCTTTAGACAGCTCCAAATTCTGTCTGCGCCCAATTCACCACTTCTCTTGTCCAAGACCCAGACCATCCTCAGAGATGTCCCTGGTGGTCTCTGCAGCACATTCAGGGCTTGGGATTGGTCATAAACATTCCTGGAATTTTTCTGCCTTATTTATGGATGGAGGGGGTGGTGCTTGGGATGATGGGGCCTTACAGAGTAATGCAGGGGACACATGTCTCCGGAAGAGGAGCAGTCTCTTCTCCGCTTCTGCTTACCCCCTCCCCTGCCCCCATCATGTCTAGCACAACGCTTCAGGGCCAGGAGTGAGAATTTATTAATATACCAGGTAAGTCCCTTGTCTCCTCTGGCCTCAATTTCCCCAACACTAAAGGAGGTAGGAGGGCTGGGTTACAGGCTTCCAAGAGAAACATTCAAGAACATAGGGTCCTTACCTGCCAGTGGCGTCCTGGGGCCTGGCAGAGCTGAGAATAAGCTTCAGCAAGGACAGCAGCCCTGGAGAGCCGAGAGAGACCCTCAGGAGGGGATCTTCCTTCTACCACCCCCCCATCCCACCTCACCACCCCCCAACACACTCACTTGCAGTACAGCCCTCCCCCAGGAGGTAAATCTGGGATGTCCTCTGAGGCCAGAGTCCAGAAAACCGTGTTCAGGCTGGGGGGCTCCTGAGCAGAGGAACACAGCTCTGAGAAGGAGGCAAGGATTACGGGGATGTCCTTGCCCGCTGACCACCCCTCCAGCTATGCTTCTGGAACCTGCTCACCGGCGACCCTGCGGCCCAGGGCTGCGTCCAGCGCTAGCTCCTTCCTGATCGCCTCCTCACAAGGCCTGGGGGCCCCGGGGAAGCAAACCAGGATGCAGGTCATGTTGTCCAGGCTGCCCTGGAGAAAGTGGGGAAAAGGGAGCCTGGTGGGACACGGCTGAATGCCCCCGCACGGGGCTCCATGCCCTTGGAAGCACAGCTTCCCAACAATCTCAGCGTTCTAGTGCCCACCTCCCGAGTCTGGTTCAGCCCCTTCCTCTCAAGTCTTGCCCATCTGCCTGTCTAAACCAAGTCCTCCCACCAGGACCAGTCATCTAGACCACTTCCTCTCACTGTTCTAGCCTCACTCTATCAGAGAACCGCGCCCCTTCGCCGAAGCTCCTCCCACTCCGCTGCCCTGTTGCTCTCCCTTTTGGCACTAATCTTACCCTAAAACCTGGGGCAGTCCGTTCCAAAAGATCACGCCTTTTCTCTTAAGTCCCTCCCACTTGCCTATCCAGCTCTACAGGGTTCTCCCATCTTGCTTCTAGACAGCCCTCAGTCTCCGCCCCCTCCATATTATGGCCCTGCCCACTTCGGCAGGCCACGCCCTTTAGTGGAACCTTACCCCTCTAGTTTGAGCGAGCCTCTCCCTCAAGATTCCTCCTCCCTAGATCCTTTAAATTCTTCCCCTCAGTGACTCCAAGCCCCGCCCTCAGGACCTTGCACAGACACGTGTCCAGTAGCTGCGCACAGAGAAGCTCCGGGGCCAGGCCCAAGCAGAGGCGCGATGCTACCAGTCCCGCCAGGGCAGCGCCAGACATCGCGTCCCACACACCGTCGGAGGCCAATAGCAAGAACTCATCCTCACCCTGGCGAGCCAGGGCGGTCACCTCAGGTTCCGCGGAAACGAGCTGCAGCTCAGGGGGCCTTCCCGGAGCTTCTTTGTAAGCAAAGTCGCCCAGCGCTCGGGATACTGCCAGAGAGCCTTCAAGGCGCCGGCGGCGGATGATGCCTCCCGCGTTGTGGATGCGCTCGCGTTCTCGGGGCCGGAGGGGCCGATGGTCCTCGGTGCTGAAGGCCACGGCGCCGGCGCGACTCAGCATCGCTCGGGAGTCACCGCAGTGCGCCAGGTATAGAAATCGCGGGGAGACGAGCAACGCCACGGCGGTGGAGCCCCCCGGCTCGCCCCGAGGCCAGAGCGCACGCAGCCGTGCGTCTGCGCTCAGAAAGGCTCGGCGTAGCGCCCCACGCACTCCCTCGGGTTCGCCAGGCGCTGGGCCCAGTGCCTCGAGCACGTGGCCCGGCAGGTGGCGCGCGCCGAAGAGGGCAGCTCGCGCCCCGCCGTGGCCGTCGAGGACCGCAAAGAATGCCCAGCCTGGCGGTAGCCCGGGCAGCTCGAGCCAAGCGCAATGCGCGTCCTCCATGTGCGCGCGCCAGCCTTGCACAGCGCTCGCCCCGAAGCGCAGGCCACAAGACGCGGCCGCACCCCCGTGCGGCCGCTGGACGCATCGCGGCGCGTCCAGGAGCAACTGAGGCCCGTGCTGAGTCCTGTGCCCCTCCTCCTCCTCTTCGGACTCCTGTTTTTCGCGAGCTGGCCAGAGGAGACGCTCCAGCAGGCGGGCAAAGGCAGCCATCCTTCAGCCCTGGGATCAGGAAGCCTCCACCCTCAGCACCTGCCCCCGCCCCCACACTCCATTAATCCCCTCCACTGTGAGATTTTAAACCACCTAAATATCCTTCCTGTGCCCTTGACCTGCACTCAAGTCGAGTTACTAGGAGAGATTGGATTCTTGGGTGTCCTCTTTCTTGCACCTATAACGTGATGTTTGGGATCTGGGTCACGGAAAAATAGTAGTAGTAAACAGCACTTACCATGTGCTATCACTATTTACATCATCTCCGATGTACCGAAAAGGAAACTGAGTCATAAAAGAAGTGCTGCAGGGAAACAAACTCTAGAATTCATGTTCTCTACACTCTTAGCTTCGGGTCCCCAGCTTTGCTCTCTCTAAAATCCTCCCACGTCAGTGGTCCCGCCCTCAGTTTCAAAATCTTTAAATCCTTTATTTTTTCAGTTCGACCCTTCCACTTCTGGGTCTTGCCCCAGGGCTTCAGTTGCTTCTTTTCCAGGTCCCACCCATCCATTCAAACACACAGCCTCAGAGGCTCCTAATTTTCGCAGTTTTAGCTCCGCCTCTTAACTACAGTCCCAGTACTCACATTCTGGCGAGTCTGGCCTCCTCTCGGTAGGTTACGTCTACCTTCTGGGCCGCGCCCTCTCTCCTGCCTGTATTTTCCTAGGCCCCGCCTCTACCTTCTTGGTCTTTTGACTCCGCCCAACTACCTACATAATTCTAAATTAACTTAAGCTCCACCCATATCTGAGCCCCTCCCCTTGTCTCAAACTTTCTGAATAGTTTCTCCTGCCCCCTATCCCATTCCCTCTGAAGTTCTCAGCTCGGACCCTACCTCGGCTCGGTAGAGTCTTTATACCCTCTCCTGAATGCCTCCCCTAGCTCCGCCTCAACCCACTCTGAGATCCACGCCCTCATTCTAGGCGCCTTCACCATTCTCCCCGGGAGCCCCCTCCCCTGCCCTACCCTAGGCTCCTCCTCTCTTCCGCTAGAGGCCGCGCCCCCTCCCATCAGGCTCCGCCCTTCAGACCGCCTTCCGCGCCTTTTTGGCCCAGTAGCATAACATAGCTCCGCCCCTTTCGTAGAAAGCCACGCCCTCTCCCTTGCCCCTCGGTGTTTACCGGCGCCCCCGCCCTTCCTTAGGTTCCGCCCGGCTGGTCCACTGGCCCCGCCCCCGGCCCCGCGCTGCAGTGCTTTCCCCGCCGCGGCCCCGCCCGCCCCCGCCGAGCGGAGCAGAGGGCGGCGGCGGCGGCGGCGGCGGCTGCTGCTGCTGCTGCTGCTGCTGCTGCTGCTGCTGCTGGAGCGGCCCGGGAGGAGGAGGCGGCGAGGATGGCGGCGGCGTCGTGGGCGCGGCGGAGATGAGCACCCGCGGCCCCAGGCCCAGGGCGGCGTGGCCGGAGTGGGCGGGGGTCCCGATGCAGGCCCGAGGAGGGCCATGGGGCAGGTCCTGCCGGTCTTCGCCCACTGCAGTGAGTAGGGGGAGGTTCAGGCCTGGTGTGGGGCCCAGAGGCCCGGGTGGGCTCCTCCCCAGTAACCCCTCCGTGCCGAGTCGCGGGAGAATTGGGATGGGGGAGGAGGCGAAGGAGACAAAGGAAGCTCTCCCCTCCCCCCGCATTCCAGCGGCGACGGGGGCGACTTGACCCGGAGGACCTGAGTGAGTCAAGGCAGAGGTTGGGGGTACTGAGATAGCTGGCGGGGGTCGCGCTGGACTCTGGGATATGGCGCCGGACCCCACCCAGGGATGAGGACGCTCTCCGGGAGCTGTCCCCTAGCCCTGGTGCTGGCCGCAGCCGGCGGGGAGGGAAGTTGAATGGAGGGGTAGAGCCAGGATAGAGAAGAGGGATCTAACCACCACCCCCCCATCATCCATCTTTGCATCCCACCTCCGTTTTCTGCCCAGACTCAGAGGCTGCCCCGACCTCGCCCAAATTGTCCAACATCCTGTCCCTTGGAAACAGCCATCCCTGGGTTGGGGCCAGGACTCCTGGGTCCTTACTGAGTTTTACCACTGATTAGTAGTAACCCTGGAAGACACCCATTCTACTCTGGGCCTCCGATTCCCCAGCTGCCAAAACGAGGTGGGGGCGGGGGGGGGCATCTGATTTCAGTTCCCAAACGGTATTGAGCATCTCCTGTAGGCAAAGCCCCAAGCTAGCTCTGAGGGGCTAGGTTCCACAATTGAAAATGCCTTATCTGATCCTCACGATCTCTGAGACCAGGGCTTGAACAGCCGTCGTCTAACATTTTCTGTCTCACATCCCCGTGGTTCCCGCAGCTGAGAATTTCAACACTCTCATATCTGGCCACTTGCATGTCCTAGGAGTCCAGATGCCAAAATTCTAAGCATTTGTTATTTCAACATTAAAGAGTATCATCCCAACATCCTAAAATCTTGTCCTTACCTGGGCTTACAAAGGAAAGCCCTACATGATCCCCACCACCACAACCTCTCTGCCCTCATCACCTACCCCTCTCCCTCCCAGTCACTCTGTTCCAGTCATGCCTTCACACCTCTCTGTTCCTCAGATTTGCCAAGTATATTGCCTGCCTCAGGGCCTTTGCACTGGGCTTTTTCCTCTGCCTGGAAGACTCTTCCCTAGACATCTGCATGGCTTCCTCACTTCATTCAAGGCTCTGCTCAAATGTAATCTTATCAAAGAAGTCTTCCTGATCACCCTGTCTGAAATAGCATCCTCTCACTTTCTCTTCCCTTACCCTGCTTTATTTTTCTCCATACACTTAGCACCCAACACTTTCTTGCCTGTAGAGTGTAAGCCCTGCAAGGGTAGGGATTTTTGTCTGTTTTGTTCACATTTGTATTCTCAAGTCTCAAACGGTGCCTGGTACCTAGTAGGTGTTCAATAAATGGTTTTTGAAAGAATGAACTAATTGAAACCTGCTAAAATTCCTAATTTGAAGACTCTTAAGATTAAGATTCCTGGATTTGAACTTATACAGCTGAGCTTCTGATAGCACTATAGTAAGGCTTTACAGTCTGTATGTAGAATGTTCTAAAGGTCCTGTGGTTCAAGTATTCTAAGATTCCTTAATTTGGACCGTCCAAGTTTCCAGGACTGGCACACTTCTGTGATTCCGACAGTCTAAGCTTCTAAGAATCTTCCATTCTTTCCCTCTCGCAGAAGAAGCTCCGTCTACAGCGTCCTCTACCCCTGACTCCACAGAAGGTAAGTGGAGGGGGAGAATGTGAGAGCGGGACTCAAAGGGGCTCACAGCTGGGTAGGGGGGTTGAAGAGAGTGGGTCAGGGTCCCGCTTAGTGTAGCTCATACCTTCACTTTGCTTACTGCAGGAGGGAATGACGACTCGGATTTTCGGGAGCTTCACACTGCCCGAGAATTCTCAGAGGACGATGAGGAAGAGACCACGTCGCAGGACTGGGGCACCCCCCGGGAGCTGACCTTCTCCTACATCGCCTTCGACGGTGTGGTGGGTTCTGGAGCGCGCCGGGATTCAGCTGCCCGCCGCCCCCGGCCCCAAGGCCGCTCAGTCTCAGAACCGCGAGACCCACCCCCTCAGCCCGGCTTGGGCGACAGTTTGGAGAGCATCCCCAGCCTGAGCCAATCCCCGGAACCTGGGCGCCGCGGTGACCCCGACACTGCCCCTCCGGCCGAACGCCCCCTGGAGGACCTAGGGCTCCAGCTGGACCAGCTGGGCTGGGCAGCCCGGGGAGCAGGGTCCGGAGAAGACTCTGCCACCAGTAGCTCCACCCCGCTGGAGGACGAGGAGCCCGACGGGTCGGAGGTTGGAGAGGCTGGGAAAGGTGAGATGTCAGAGGTGCTGGGACCGAAGCCACAAGGGGTGGGTGGTCTCCCCTCAGGGAACCTCCAAGGTGAAAGCTCATGGCCTTCTCTTTCTAACGCGCCAGAACTGGACCTACAACTCGGACTCCCTCAGTCCTCACCGCCGCCACCGCCGCCACCGCCGCCGGAAGTCTTGACTCTGCAGCCCAGCCCCGGCTCTGGAACCCCCCAGGCGGGTACCCCATCCCCACCCCGATCCCGGGATTCGAACTCTTGGCCTGATGAGCCCTCGCGGGACCTGAAGGAGGAAGAGCCGTGGGGGCGTCTGGAGCGGGAGCCAATCACGGGGCAGTGCCTCGATAGCACGGACCAATCAGAATTCACATTGGAACCACTCCTTCTAGGTAAAGTGCTCCTTTGGACTACAGTGAAGGTGGGAGGGTTGGAATTTAAAGGGACCAACCTCGCGAAAGAAGTGAGGAGAGTGGAGAAGAGGAGGTATTACTATTGGCTAGATATAAACTCCGCCCTTTGAAAAAAAATTCCCCGTTACCTACGATTGCCATTGGTTCTTTTTATAGTTCTCCCTCCCACTTGAGGCGTGAGCCCTCCTTTGAGCATTAGGATTGGCTGATGACTAAAAAAAAAAAAATCCCTCTTTTGGAGTGCTCCTCCTAGAGGCTGATTTTGGATGGGACCAATCCCTGAAAAAATAAGGCTGTTTTCTGGTTGTGGCCATGGGACATTTACAAGTAAACTCTACGCCTTTTTAAAACGCTCCTCTTCCCTGACCTCATCCATTGGCCAGTTGCGAATAGAGCCCGCCTTCCTCTAAAATAACGCTAAGCCTCCACGAACGGCCATGGTGATTATAGACATCACTGCTTTGGGGTGTTTACAAAGAGAGCCACCCCTTTTTGGAACTGTCCCCACCTCTATGGAGAGCCATTGGCTGGGTACAAAGGGGCCCCGCCCCTTACTCCCTCCCTCTGGGTTCCACTGAAGTGGGCAAAATCCCCGAGAAGTAGCGGTGTCCACAGCCTCTCACTCGGAGCGGAGATGGGGAGTAAAGGTGGGCTTGCGGAGCGGGTTGCTGGGACCAGGGTTGGGGGATGGCGTAAATGGGTCCAGATTCTCTCTTATCTCCCTCAAATCTGCGGGTATGTTTCCTACTGGTCCCAGATTCCCCACAGCTGCAGGCTGAAGCTGGGGGGTTGAGGGGCTGTCTAGAGAGGGAGTGGAGGGAGCGTGGGGCTCCCCTCTCCCCCCGAGCCGAAGCTTTGGGGCCCAAGAGCAGGGAGGCCCCCTCCCCCAGTCTCAGGCCCAGGCGGCGCTGTCACTCAGGACCTGGACAGGCCAGCACAGCTGCGGGCCAGGCCCCCCCTCCCCCCAGCGTGCCTAAACTTAGCCCCCGCCTCAGGCGACCCGGCCCTTCCCCCACCCACTGGCACAGGTCTTGGGGAGGCTGCAAGGGAGGGCCCTGCATTGCGGGTAGGGGGAGGCCTGCCCTAGTTAGAGGTAGTTGGGAGTGTTTGTGTAAGGACGATACAGAAGTGAGGGGAGTCAGACTCTGAGGGGGACGGGTCAGAATTTGATCAGAGTGAGGGTGGGAGGGTGGAGGGTATTGGGCTACCGATCCCGGGCTGAGATGGGGTCACATTATTGGGAAGGCTGTTAACGTTTAGATGGGCAAAATGAAACATTGGAGGGGCACAGTGGGTAGAGTATGCGACTCTTGATCTTGACTCTTGATCTTGGGTGGTGAGTTCAAGCTCCACCTTGAGCACAGAACTCATTTAAAAAAAAAAAAATGAAACAGAGTCTGGAGATCGGGGCTCAGGTTGGGCTTGTGAGGTGAATTTAGCATCTCAGAAAGGGGTCAGAAATTTGAATCAGTGCGTAGAAAGGAGGATGATATTATTAATGTGTTTAGGACTTAGAAAAGTGCATGTGGGTGGGAGTATCAAGAAGATACCACTTTACACTTGTCAGGTTGGCAAAAAAGAAAAAGAACAATAACACCCCTTGTTGGGCGGGATGCTGGAAAAAGATCATGTTCAAGTTGCTCATGGAAATGAAAATTGTTAAGTTTTGCTAATAAGCAATCTGATAATATTTATGACGTTCAGAAACACAGAACTAATCCACCCAGCCATTTCACCTCTGGGATTGTATCTCAGAAATAGAACCTCTCTGCAGGGAGGTAAGAATATCTGTAGAAGGCTGGTGCTTGCAGCACTGTTGAGGAATGGAGGTTAGGAAACCAAGTGAATGACCCAGCAATAGATAAATGTTGAATGAAATGAACGATGGTGGGTGCCCGGGTGGCTCAGTTGGTTAAGCGACTGCCTTCGGCTCAGGTCATGATCCTGGAGTCCCGGGATCGAGTCCCGCATCGGGCTCCCTGCTCAAAGGGGAGTCTGCTTCTCCCTCTGACCCTCTTCCCTCTCGTGCTCTCTCTCTCTCTCTCGCTCAAATACATAAATAAAATCTTTAAAAAAAAAAGAAATGAACGATGGTGCAGCCACATGCTGGAATCTTGTGGAGCCCTTATAAAGAATGAACCAAGAGCTCTTCCAACTGATGAGGACGAATTCTAGGAGAGGAAAGAGTGGGATGTGCGTGAGGCAGAAAAGTGTATAGATGATTCCATTTTTCATAAATAATGACCAAAAATCGTATCCACACATAATCTCTGGGCAGGACTGAGATTAAGAGGACTCGCTAGACGGTTAATTTGGGTTTTCCAGAAGAAGAGGGGAAGCAGCTGGGAATTGAAGAAGATAACTAGTGCAGGCCAGGTGTGTCAAGAGGTCAAGGTTCAGCCCTGAGACAGGAAGCAGGAGGTGACGAGATCAGCCAGGCCAGGTGCAAAGCCCAGCCTGACTGCCTGGCCCCCTCTCCCTCCACAGTGGCGGACCTGCTCTACTGGAAGGACACAAGGACGTCAGGAGTGGTCTTCACAGGCCTCATGGTCTCCCTGCTGTGCCTCCTGCACTTTAGCATCGTGTCCGTGACCGCCCATGTGGCCCTGTTGCTGCTCTGTGGCACCATCTCTCTCAGGGTTTACCGAAAAGTGCTGCAGGCCGTGCACCGGGGGGATGGCGCCAACCCCTTCCAGTGAGAACGCCTGGCCCCTAACCTTGACCTCTGTCTAGACCTCTGTGTTGACCAAAGGGGTGGTCTGGCCCTTGACCTCCAGTCAGGCACTGCTCATGCTGACCCTGACCCATCCTGTTCTTGTTTCTGACTCCAGCCTGACTCTGACCCTGAATTCCAGCCCTAACCTCTGATCGTAACCTCTTACCCTTAATCCTTGATTCCCATCTCCTGCCCCTGACTTTGACCATAGCCCACTACATCCGGCTGTCTCCTCAAACCCCTATTTCTTGCCCTTGTCCTAGCTACACCCCTCAGCCTGGGCTGGTCCACACACTGAGGTGCCTGACACCCCTTTGTCCTCCAGGGCCTATCTGGATGTGGACCTGACCCTGACTCGGGAGCAGATGGAACGTCTGTCCCAGCAGATTGCCTCCCGAGTGGTCTCTCTGGCCATCCAGCTGCGGCATTTCTTCCTGGTAGAAGACCTCGTGGACTCCCTCAAGGTGCCTCGAAACCCTCCCTCCTGGGTTCCCAGCATTCACCTGGCTGTCCCTGGGGGGTAGGAGGGCCATTGCTGGGGAAGTTCACGGCCTGCGGAGGGCCCTGTAGGCTCTGCTGACCCTGACCCTCTCCCCCAGCTGGCCCTTCTCTTCTACATCTTGACCTTTGTGGGTGCCATCTTCAATGGTTTGACTCTTCTCATTCTGGGTGAGCTGGGAAGGCTGTGGGGGGGGGGTCATTGGGGTTTGGTGGGGGATGGGGTTCTAGATGGAACTGTTAAACTCTTGGGAGAACCCTGACCCCCCCCCCACCATTTCTGTGCCTACAGGAGTGATCTGCTTATTCACTGTCCCCTTGCTGTACCGGCAACACCAGGTGGGTGTGACAGGCCCTCATTTGGCAGTGTCCCAGCCAAACATGGGTGGTCTGACTCCCTCCCCCAACCCCCCCCCACCCCAGCCACAGCCAGTGTCCTACTAACAGATATCCTGGCCAGAGACAGGAGTTTCAAGATGTTGAATATGTTTCAACAGCCAGAGATAAGCATTTTGATTGGTGTCCTCTGTGCAGAGCCAGGATCCGACTGACATGGCCCAACCTAAGTCAGGTGGACTAACCGATGCTTTCACCCCGAAACTGCCAAGGAGGACAGTCAACATCGGGTGGGACGGCTGTTGTCCAGAACACTGAGAGAACCAAGGCCAACTGACATATATCCTATCCAGAGACAGGCAGATGGACTGACATTCTCTTCTCCGGCACGGCTGAGAGCCAAATGATCCTCATGCCTGCCAGAGATAGTACGAACTCCCTCACATGCTGGAATCACCAAGACTCTCAAAGCCGGTCACACTGTGAATTCAACTAGTATTTAAGTCAGTCCACGCACGGACTTGACAACCAACACCAATACCCCACACTCTCACCTGACTCACACATACGGACACATGCACGTACAACTCACTCAAAGATTCATAGTCATGCCCAGGAAACAGACTTACTGGCAAATTCCTATGTGTCTACCTGACATCATTCCCCACACAGAACTTGGCTCAAGCGACTGACACTTCAGCTTGAGCTTCTGACTTCCAAGGCTATTTTAGTAGGTTTGGAGTTGAAGGTGGAGTAGTGGACCGCTCTCCCCAATTTCTCATTTGGAGGTGGGGGAGGAAGCAGCCTCCTGAATGAATCGGGGAGAAGAACCCCTCCAATCTCTCCTTCTTGGTCTCCCCAGGCCCAGATGGACCAGTATGTGGGATTGGTGACCAATCAGTTGAGCCACATCAAAGCTAAGTAAGGACAGGGGATGGAGATGGTTGGGATGGGGAGGGGAAAAGCTTAGGAACTTTTTCCCAGATATTACCTGTCCCTGTCCCTAAATGTCTTGGGGTTAATGCCCCCTCCCCAAAGACAATTCCAACGAGGCCATTAGGTGGAGGGAGGGGGCTGGCTTTGGGCGCTCAAGCTACTCCCCCGCCCCCTCCGCTCCCCAAGGTCCAGATTTCCCCTTAGTTTTCAGATTCCTATGGGTCACTTGCCCCACCTTGTGACTCCACTTGTTTCTCCCTCAGGATCCGAGCTAAGATCCCAGGGTCCGGAGCCCTGGCCTCGGCAGCAGCCGCAGTCTCTGGATCCAAAGCCAAAGCCGAATGAAAGGGGTGTCTCTGCCCTCGGGACGCCTGCCCCCATCCCCCGCAGCCCTCTGCCCAGCTCCATCTCCCTTCCATCCCCACCCTCCCTCCGCCTCCGCCTCCGCCTCCGCCCCCGCCCGAGCCATTTCCCGGCGGGTTTCTGGATCACCAGGGCGTTTGTGCAAATTGCCTGGGCGGCCAGGACTACATCTCCCAAGAGGCTCTGCTCTAGGAGCCCCGGAAAGACGAGGCACCTTGGCTGCAGCGCCTGCTGGGACTTGTAGTTGCCTAGATAGGGCACCCGCCCTGCACTTCCGTGACCCCACGGCTGGAGGCGCCGTGAGAGATTGGTGTCTCCTGGACGCCACTAGCCCCAAAGCCAGGGCTTTGCATGGGGCCCAGGGGAGGCCTGAGCTTGGATTTACACTGTAATAAAGACTCCTGTGGAAAACCCAAGGCCTTCTGTGCTTCCAGCCTCCTCCAGCTTTCACCTTCCTGCACCGAAAAGCACCCAAGTGGTATTCAAGGAGGAACCTTCCCCATCTATCCAGAAGAAGCTCCCTCATAATCTGTTTATATTATGAAATGATTGAGGGGAAGATGCTGAGAGACCCTCCGTCCCAGGGCTAGCCAAGCCTTTGACAGCTGCTTACCATGCCTGTGCTCAAGGCAGACATCACTAGTCGATCCCCACACTGTGCCCGCCAGGCAGCCTTCTCGCCTGAGCCCCAGATCCGTGCCTAAGTGCCTTCTGGACGGCTCCCTCCACAAACATATCCAAACCTTTTATTGATTTCCAGCTCAGGGATGTCTGCTCTGCCATTTTTTCATCAGGCTAGAGATCTCGGTATGGCCCTGGATTCCTACTTCCTCAGCCCCAACATCTAGTAAGTCAGGAAGCCATGTCTATCCTCTCTCTCAAATGTCTCTCATCCAACCACCTCTCCCTGTCCACTTGCCTTGGGACCCATTAAAGGGCCTCATGGCCTTCCCCGGCCTCAGGTTCCAAACCCTAGGGAGAAGGAGGTAGGACTGTGTTCTAATGACCCACAGACCTGGATTTGAATTCCGGCTTCACTACCTCTTGCCTGTGTGACCTTGAGCAAGTGACTTCACCTCTTGAAGCCTCAGTTTCCTCAAATGGAAAACTGTCACCATAACCACATGGACATACACTAAATGCCCAGTGACCAGAAGCTGCTTGTGAGCTATGACATTGTTTCCCAAATCTCGGTCATCCCCTCATGATCTTTCTATCACCCGTTCTGCTTTTCATCTAATATTTTTCCTTAAATTGGTTAATTAAAAATAAAACAAATATCAGGGCACCTGGGTGGCTCAGTCGTTAAGCGTCTGCCTTTGGCTCAGGTCATGATCCCAGTTTCCTGGGATCGAGCCTCGTATGGGGCTCCCTGCTCAGCGGGAAGCCTGCTTCTCCCTCTCCCACTCCCCCTGCTTGTGTTCCCTCTCTCGCTGTGTCTCTCTCTGTCAAAAAAATAAATAAAATCTTTTAAAAAAGTAAAATAAAACAAATATCTTTTAAAAAGAAATGTTACTTCACCACCAAGAAAGTCAGTATCACTTGCCAGGAATAGAAGGTAACAGTAAAAATAAACACAAAACTATTAACATTTAAACTGTATGTTCGTGCATCGCCTAAAATCATCTCATTTGTCTCTAGCGACGCATGTCACATTTTAGGAGATAGATAATGATGTTGCAGGACTAGTAGTTACAGCCTGTCTTTGTATGTGTAGGGGTTGCCTAGCAGCAGCTATGTAACAAAAAGGAAGAAAAGGAGAAAAAAAAAAGAGGGCTTAAGGGGGCTTCTCTTGGATCTAGATCTGCCAAGCAGGGACCATGTTTTCAATTTCCAAATTAAAAAAATAGCGAGAATTCCAAAAGACGCTTTTATTCACACTTTCCAGAAGATAGTGTCACTTTGTAACGAAGAATGGAGGGGGGCGCCCGGCCCGCTCAGTGGAGTATTCCACTCTTGATCTCAGAGTTATGAGTTCAAGCCCCGCATTGGGTGCAGAGATTATTTAAAAGTAAAATTAAACAAACAAAAAACTATTAAAAAAAAAAAAAGGATGGAGGAAGAAGGACTGGTTGAAATTATGGGTCCAAGAATGGCTAAAGCCCCCAAGTCCATCCTTGGCTTCTAGTGAGCCCACCCTCACTAGAAGCTGGAAATAGGTTGGAGTTTCAAACAGCCTTTATTAAATGCTTCCCAGACTTTTATATCCATCTGCTCATTGTGATTCCTTCAGTGAAATGAGTTGTATTAATCTTGTTTTCCACATGGGGAAACCGAGGCTCAGAGAAGGATAATGTAATAATCTTATATTTATCCTACAAACATTTACCAAGCATGTGCTAAATTCTCAAGCACTCTTTAGACAGTAGGGACCCAGAAAAAAACAAAACAAAGTCCATGGTTTCATGGAAGTGATATTCTAGTGGGAGCAGACAGAGAATAAGCAAACACAGTATATGGTAGGTGGTGCTCAGAGCAATGGAGAAAGGTCCATCAGCGTAAGGGGATGGAGTGACAGGACTTGCTATTTTAAACTGAGTGGTCAGGCAAGACCTCACCAGGTGGTGGTATTTGAGCAGAGGACAGAGTGAAGGGAGTCAGTGGACATGTGGAGGAAAGGAGATTCAAGCAGGGGGATCAGCAAACACAATGGCTCTGAGAAAGAAGCATACCTGACGCCTAGTGTGTGCAGCAGGAGATCTGTATACCAGAAGCCAAGTAAATGAGGAAAGCAGAATAGGAGATGGGGTCAGAGGAGTGAAAGGAACTAGCATATAGGGATTTTTTTTTTAAGATTTTATTTATTTCTTTGACACACAGAGAGAGAGAGAGCGAGCACAACCAGAGGGAGCTGCAGGCAGAGGGAGAGAGAGAAGCAGGCTCCCCGCTGAGCAGGGAACCCCATGGGGAGCTTGATCATAGGAAGCTGGGGTCATAAAAAGGCAGGCACTTAACCAACTGAGCCACCCAGCTGCCCTTGAATATAGGGATTTTGTAGGGCCGTGGTGAGAACATTGATTTTTACTCTGAGATGGGAGCCCTGGGTAGGTTTCATGTGGTCCGGAAAGATAGTGTTGTCAAAGGATCACTGACTTAGATTATAAAAGGGTCCACCTTTTTTGTAATGATAATTAGGATGGCACAGGCTTGATTCCCCCAGGTGGATGGACTGTGTGAACTGGGGTACGGTATTCTCTGTTTCTAAGCCTCCGTTTCCTTGGCCATAAAATACAGGTGCAGAAATTGATGACCTCTAGTGTCTTAAACTCAATATAGACAGAATTTCTGTCATCCCGCTGCCTGGGACAGTGCCTGGGACTTAGCAGGCGCTCAATAATAAATGTTTGCATGAACATGGGACTCTGTAGGTCGTTGAAGTTCCACAGAGGAACAGCAGGTGTCGCACCAGCCCCATAACCGCCTACCCAGAGCCTCCGGGGCTGGGCTAAATCAAACTCTAGCAGGAACTCGCTCACTCGAACTCGGATTTTTTCAGAGAAAGGTCTTCTGAAAGCCGACTTATGACTTTCTCCTCTTAAAAAACAAACTTCTCACTTGGAAAAAGGGGCTTCGGGCCCTTTAACCTCTAGAGGCGAGTGGGCCCCGTCTTCGAACGCCGCTTCCCAGAATGCGCGGCGCTATGCAAATGAAGACGGTTTCCAAAGCGAGGATGATTCATGCCCATGCAAGAAAAAGGTAACGTTTTGGAAGGATATATGTCGTGGTTGGCGAGAATTTATAGATATCGGAGTCAACAATCTCACACCCTCCCAAACTATATGACCGTAACTGTAAAAAGATAGCGGTTTCTGAGTTTTATATAGCTGTATGGGAAAAGGGTTCTCCTGCCCGGATGATCCTCAGTGGTCTGGGGTGCAGGCTTCAAACCTGTAGCTGTCTAGCGACAGAGTGGTTCAATTCCACCTTTCGGGCGGCACGCTCCTTTTTTTCTTTCATATTTCCATCAGACTGGACATTAGAGCGGGTTGTCGGGGAGAACGTCCCTCGGCCGGCGCCTAATAACACCAATGCAATCCTCTGCTTTGCAGTTCAATCTCCGCCACGCGGGTCTCTTTTCCCACGGTGACACTTTCACTGGGAGTATCAAAGATGATTCCAAAAGATGATGAAAATCATCCTGGATCTCTCCCCTTCACTTGCTTATTCTCCCATTCAGACATTTGCTCACTCATGTATTTAATCACGCATGCACTTATTCATGGGTCAGGTATTCATTCATTCATTCATTCACTCACTCACTCATTCAACAAGTATTTGCTTGGTGCCAGGCGCTGGAAACACAGTGTTGATCAACAGCCCCGGCCCTGGCCTCATGGTGCTCCCAGTCCAGTGAAGGAGACAAACATTAAACAATCATTCATTACATGTGTAATGAACAACTACAAAGGTGATAACTACCGGGAAGGCAAGTACTGAACTTAGAGGCCAGCTAATAGGGAGACCTGAGTTCAGGTGAGGTGTCAGGGTTACACGTGGGCAGACACCTGAAGGATGAGGGGATGAGCCAACAGAGGGGGGAATATTCCAGGCCAGGGATCAAGGTGGCCCCAACAACAGCAGTGAGGATGGTGATAACTGCACCTTCGCTCCGCACTCAGCGTTGGCATGCATGAGCCCCCTGACTCCTCATAGCCCCATTCTGCAGCCGAGAAAACTGAGGTTCACACAGATGAAGCCTCTTGTCCAGGGTCACCCAGCTTTGGTAGGCTCTCAGACCCCTGGCCCATGCTATTTACTACTGCCCTGTGCTGTCTTTCTCAAGCTAGCTTTTCCCCGAGTCCTGTCTGTTCTGCCTCCTACTGTCTTTTCAATTCCAGTCCTCCTTTCTATCTCATAGCCCTGCCCTTGTTCCAGGCTTCCCCAACACACACCAGTGTCCCCACCCTAGACCCCTCCTTGGCCTCCTGCCCGAGTCTTGCCCCTTTCTCTGCCAGCTACCCTCAACTTGGTGGTTAAAGCTGTCTTCCTAAAGCACAAGACTGCCCCTGCCTTTCTTGCACTCAAAACCTGCTATGGCTCCCCAGTGCCTGCAAGAAATGATCTAAATTCTTAGTCTGGAATTTAAGCCTGCAGAATCTGGTCCTTGCTAAACAATTTCTCCACACCTTTCGCTCTGTGAACCTCTAGCTCCCTCGATGTATCCAGCCCTCTTCCCACACCAACAGCTCTTTGTGCTCACTGCATCTTTTTCTATCCCCTTCTATGTCTTCTGTTTAGCCTCCAAGACTCAGCTCAGCCGTCCCTCCTCAAGGAAGTCTTTCCTGACTCCCAGACCAGGTTATGTGCCCCCACCGGGCTCATGGATTCCCCCAATCCTGTGCACTTGAGATCATCCCCGGCAGGTCTGTGTCCTCTCTGGACTGTGAGCCCTAGGAGGGGGGAGCCTGGAGCTGTCTCAGTCCCCACCGTGTCCCCAACACTGCCCAGCACGGGGCTGGGCACACAGTAGGGACTTCGGAAATGTTTCCTATTGATTAATAAATTAAGTGAGGCAATATTTTTGGTTCAGTCCATTTTAGGTGGGCCCCTATATGTTCATAACTCAGAAAACATGGTCGTGTGAAAAGCAAAAGGTACTTTTGTGGTTCATATAACCCTGAGGATTGATAAGCACTTTCTGATCTTTGGTAGTATGGGATGTGTGGTTCAAATTTCTCTACCTGTTCCACCTTCACTCGGGTCATCCTGAGCACGCAGGGTCTGAATAAGTTCCTCTGTTGTCAAGAAACCTCCAAAACACCCTTTGGCATTTCAGTACCTCACACCCACTATTCTGCCTCATCCCCTCCAAGAAGAGGCAGACCCTGTGGGAAGTCCTCTGACTGCCTCACCTCCTCTGTCCTGTTGTCCTGCTGTAGACTGATTCACAGGTGGGAGTCCCAGAATGTGTGGTGCCTATGTATAGCCCCGCCCCCGATCTAACCTCGTTCCCTCCTGCCAAAGGAAGGCAGGGGCTGGGCATCAGGAACAAACAGACCCTACAGCTTGGCCGACTCATATTTAAGAGCTTTTTATTGGCGACAGTGCAGAACCATGGCGGGAGGGTCGTGGCCCAGTGCCAGCCAGCCCCAGCCCCCCAGGGTCAGGTGCAAAATACAAAAAAAGAGAATCACAAATACAGCATTGGGGGGGAGCGGTTTGGGGGATTCAATAAGTTGTGGGCCGGCAAGGGCAGGCCCTGCTCACAGTCTCACACTCACACCCAGAATCCTTAAACGATACAGATTGTGAAGGTCTATGATCCCGCAGGCTTCGCTCACAAAAATAAAATCTCACGTCCCCAACAAACCCAGAGTCAGGAGACCGCTGGAGGATCGGGGAGAGTCAGCAAAGAGACAGACCGAAAACGACCAGGTGAAAACAGGCAGAGAAAAGACGGCGTGGGAGAGACGCTCGAGAAAGAGACGGCCAGAGACTGCCCCCAACCACCAGAGGGGCCGAGACAATCGGGAGAGACAGCGAGAGACAGCCAGAGGAAAGA
This sequence comes from Callorhinus ursinus, assembly GCF_003265705.2. Taxonomy (NCBI): domain Eukaryota; kingdom Metazoa; phylum Chordata; class Mammalia; order Carnivora; family Otariidae; genus Callorhinus; species Callorhinus ursinus. The sequence continues at coordinate 4,551,290 of NW_027397133.1, forward strand.
GAGCCTGAAACAGGCTGACTCGAAGTTTCCAGAAGCAGTGTTTCCGATTCAACCGGCACTGCTGTGGGGGCCAACGTGACCTAGGCCGACGTTGCAGAAGCGCTCACACACTCACGCGCACACACGCACGCACACCCATATATAATATATTTATTTATACATAATAGATATAAGTGCCTTTCGGAAACCAGGAAAGGGGAAAATAGCCACGGGGCGGGAGGCGCGGGACAGGCACGTGGAATGTTTCCCATGCAGCACAGAAGGCGGCGTGGCCCACCCGAAGTTAAAAAATATCAGTGTGCCTCACGAGAGAATTCTCAGGAGGTGAAAGCACAGGGAGAGGTGGGGCGGGGAGCCCGAACCAAGAATCGGGGCTTGGGGGGCTGAGGCACGGAAGCCGGGACCGCGGGAGTCCAGCCCCTTCGGGTTTGCCAGAACGAAAATATTGGGGGTTGGGGGCCAAAGCCTCGGCCTTTAAATCTTCTCCGGAAAACATACTGGGGGTCCCCTGGCAACCTCCCATTGCTCCCTTTCTAGAAAGGATGTGGGGGTGCCACGGGGAGGGAGAAGTTGGCGTCCTAGGCCGGGGTAGGGGGACAGGCCTTAAAGAAAAAGGCCAGGGCTTGGGGCTGGGGGTCCTGAGGACAGAGGCCACGCGGATGGATAACTGTCACCCCCACTCTCGGTCCTGTCACCCCTTGAATCTAACTCACTGTTGAGGAGAGGAAGGAGGCAGCTGGGGCGAGGGGAGACCAAGGAAAGGCTTTGAGGCGTGGGGGGCACGATCCGCTCCCCCCCTCCCGGAAGGGTTCAGTCCCACCGGGCTCCCCCTCCTACCCCCCCCATCCGGCCAACTCGGTTCACAGTATAAAGCACTCCAGCGGGACGGGCATCACAGCGCCCCCTGCTGCCTGAATCAGAGAGGCCCAGCAAGGAAGGCCGGGAGGGAAAGGCTGAGCCAGGCCGGGAGGCTTGGGCTAACACTGTAATCAGAAAAGGAGGGCTGGGGGCCGAATTGGGGCGGGGGTGTCCTTAGGAGGCTAGGAATTCAGATCAGAACCACTTTTGCTGGGAGGGGGAGGCTGGACAGTCAGGGAGGGAGGTTCACATTTCAGACTAAGTCTGGGTGGGAGGGAAGGAGATTATCATAAGGGGCATCAACTTCCCTTAAAGGGAGGCTCAATTCCGAGGAGGATCTAACCACGTGGAAACGTTGGATAAATAAGCTAGGGTCGGGGGGGAGCAGGGAGAACCAGCCTGGTCAGCCCCTGAAGGGTGGGTGTGGGAGATTCCTGGGGTGGGGGGCGTGGTCTGTGGCATTTCTTTGTCGGGCCTCTCTGGAGCAGACTCCAGCCCACCCCGCAGCCCACCACCAGCACCCCTTTCCCTCGGCCCAAAGCGAGGCGCCCTACCGCCCCCCGCACCCATCCCCAGAGGTTGGGTTGAGGTGAAAGGGCCAACAGGCAGCTGGGGGCGGGGGTCCACTCCCTCCCCACCCCCCGCCCCCAAAGTCACCAGCTTCCTGGCCTCGCCGGGCCACAGGGCCACAGAAACAAGAGGTGGCACAAAACACAAGGAGGTCCTCCTGTCCGATGACAACGGTCGTAGAGTCAGACAGGAGAGGCAGGAAGGCCACACACCCGCTTTGTCTCTTCCCCTCTCTCTCTCTCTTCCTCCTCCTCTTCCAAATCTCTCCCCCTTGTGTGTTTGTTTGTTTTGTGTCTAAAGAGTTCACAGAGCAAGAAGGGAGGGCGAGTTCAGGGGGTCGGTGGGCTGGTCACTGCCGCTGGGGCGTTGGGCGCCGGTGAACGCGGAGACCTCCGGGCAGGTGAGGACAAACGAGGAAGTGTACGAAGGGTTAACAACGGGGAAGGGGTCGCCGAGGACTTGAACTTCACTGTGTGTAAAGAGAGAAGCTGTCAGGTTGGGGGCTGCGTCTTGGCTGGTCTGGAAGGGCAGGGGCGGTGGTGGCGGGGGCGGTAGCAGCCAGCTGAAACCATCTTCCTTAGTGGGTGCTGACCCCGGCAAATGTCTCACCTCCGCCAGCGGGCCGGGGCCCGGCCCCTCTTCGTAGGGGATCTTGCAGCCCGGTTTGTGGGCCACCAGCACAAACTCCAGACGCTCCTTCTCCTTTTGGAGCTCAGCGATCTCCGACTCCAGCTCTGCCTTTTCTTCCTCCAACTGATCTGTCTCCTGAGGTCCCGTCGCGGAGGAGAGGGAAGAAAGAGCAAAAGGCCGTGAGCGACCAGAGGAGGCGGGTCGTGGCTGAAACCATCTCCCTTACACTTGCTGCTGCGGCCCCCGGGGCTGGAAGGCAGCTCCGGACTGAGCGGCGAGACCCCCTGATGCGGGGTCCTGAGGTGCTGTGGGACTTGGGGCAAGGGTCTTGCCTTCCGGGAGCCTGTCCCCCCACCCCCACCCGCACCCCCATGTGTTTGGTGGGAACTGAGAAAGGACCAGGGGTACACGGAGGGCTCTGGTTGCCGGAGGCACTCGGAGGTTTGTCGAATGAACGAACAATCGTTCTGTTTTTAATGCCACCTCTTCCCTGCCCCGCCCCTTCCCCTTCTCCCTCTGTTTCCCAGGGAAGAGACCCGGTGGCGCGGGAAGGGAGGAGATTTCCCCGATTTCCTCTAGGGGCAGCAGGTCACCCTGCAGGCGCCGCTCCCAGACCAAGGTAAGTTGTAGAAAAGGGAAGGGAGAGTTGGTGGATGCCACCTGCCCGCGGTCTGAGAGGTCTGGGTGCACGTGGTAAGAAACTGAGGCAGGATCAAAGCATTTTGCTTCCCAGACTCTCCAGAATGTCAAAGCTAGAAGGAGCCTGGAAGATTCCAAAAGGGGTTGAAGAGATGGAGACACTGAGGCAAAAATGGGCTATGGCCTCCCCAAGCCCAAAAGGGAGAAGAGACAGGACCTCTGTGAAAGGTCATAAACCGGGGCCGGTGTGGCCGGGAGTGTGGGTGCGCCTGGGGTTACCCCGTCGGGCCACACCTGTACCTCATTCCGCGTGCAGAACCTCTGGCTCTGGGCCCAGGACCAGGGCGCAGGTGGCGAGGGGCAGAGGATGGGGGAGAGCCCCCCTTCAGTGTACCCTCACCCCTCCCTCCCCGGGGCCCATGCTCACCGCCTGGAGTCGGTCAGTCAGCTCCCGCCGACGGTTCCTACACTTAGCTGCTGCCAATTTGTTGCGTTCCCGGCGAACCCTTCTCTTCTCCTCCTCCTCCGGAGTAAGCTGAGTCGGGGAGACAGAGACCATGAGGTTTGGGGACACGGTGCACCACCTCCACCCATCCCAAGCCTCTTCTTCTTCCAGAACCCCCCGGGGGCCACAAGAGGACCCTCTAGTCCTCCCTGACTGTGGCAAGGATACTAGGGTTTCTGTAGCACTAAGGCCTCGGTGGTCCCTCACCCCCACTGGTGAGAAAGTTCCTGGCCCTCTTGCTTCCTACCCCCAGGCCAAGTTGTGATGCCCCTTACTCACCGTCTCCTCTCGGGGTCTCCGAGGCCGGGCTCGGGCCGGGCGGGCAGGCCCAGGTCCACTGGTGGTTCCGCTGGTAGAAGGCCCACCACTGCCACCAGCTCCACCACTGCTGTAGCCGCTCAGGCCCGGCGTGGAGTAACTGGTTCCTGGCATGTCGTAGGGGTCAACGGCCGGGGGCTGGGAGGCCAGTGGTTGCCCCTGGGACTGGGCCATGGAAGAGATGAGGGTGGGTTGCACGAGCCACTGGAGGTCCTGGCTGGTTGTGATCGCGGTGACCGTGGGCACGAAGGAACCGGGCATTTCCCCGAGACCGGCGCACTCCTACAGGGTGACACATACACACACAGGCGTAGACACACAAACAGAGACACCGACACACACACACCCAACACACATACACACACCGACCCCGTGAGTGAGCACAGGGCGAGCGGGTGTGGATGTGTGTGTCACAGGCAAAAAGCCACAACACCCACCCTTCCACTACACCGTGACGCAGTGGTTAATGAGAGGATTTCTGCTCAACTGGCTTCTACCTCCTCCTTCTTCTTCGGGGAAAGGTTGCACGGTTCCAGCGGGTGGTGAATCACACCCCGGGTTGGTGACTCTTAGGTGGGGGAGTGGGGAGGAGGCTGGACACAGCCGGGTGACAGAACCCCCGGGAAGGAGTCACAGCCACACACACAGCCACAACACCCCACCCCCACCCCAGAGGCAAGGGGAGGGAGAGGGAGAGGCCTTAGGCCAAGCCTTCCTCTACACTCACACACATACACACAACCCTCTGAGCCGGGAGTATCAGCGACTGGAAGGTCCATGAGACCTCCGTGCAGGGGCGGGGGGGTCTTAGTTAAAAGGGTGTTGGGGGACAGCCCTAGGAGTTTTGAACAACGTTTCAAGTAATTGTCTCTCTACAGAGTGAGGCTGACAAGAGACAGGTTACGGTGGACGAACAGGTAGAGAAAAGTGACGATCCGGGCTCCCTCAGACTGCCACGGAGGGAGAATGGTGTAGGTCCCGAGCCCCCGCGCCCAAGCGGCGCTCATCTACCCCCACCCCCAAATGGAATCCTAGGACTGCTCGGAAGGCTTAACTACTCTCCCAGGGGGCGTGGTGAGGGATGGGCTGGCCCGCTGACCAATCAGAGTCCTGGAAACCCAGAGGGGGCGGAGCTCCTGGAGACCACCTGGCTAGTTCCCCTAGGCTTAGCGGTTCTAGTCCTGTCTTCGGACACAGCAGAGGGATGCGGCGTCCGGAGCAGAGGGACCAGGACTGTGTCTGCGTGTGCCCGAAGAAGAGGGTGACGGCCACCCATGTCTCCCAAAGAAACCCCGGCACACAGACACCCTCGGCCCCTGAGATCGGAGGGTCCTGATCCCCGCAAGGTCCTCGCGAACCCATGGGATCGCAGAGGGTCGCTCCTGTCGCCACAGGAATCCCCTCGCTCTGCCTTTAGAGGCCCGTAAAAGAGACCCCAGCGCCGAGAAACCACGAGTTCCGGGGACGGAGAGGGGGGAAGGGAACTGCACCCTACAAATAGGAAGGGAAAGTTGATTGGCCATAGCGCGCGCCGCGGCGGCCAATCGGAACGCCGGGCTGCCCCCTCCCTTAGCAACGTGGCCCCGGCGTTCCAAAATAGAACGCTCCGGGACGTCAGGGGCGGGGCGGACGAAGGGGGCGCCGCGCGCCGTGCGTGCCCCGCGTCAGACGGAGGATTCCAGCGCGTCAGCCGTTACGCACGGGTCCCCCGTTACGTCTCCGCGCAGGAGGCGGAGGCAGAGCTTCCAAGCAAGGGTTCGAGGCCAGCTTGCCCGCTGGATCGAGGGCAACCCGATGCCGGAGTAGGCGCTCCGATGGAGAAGGAAAAGGGAGGAGGCTACTGGAAGCTTCCCCGGGATTTCCCCCACCTGCCTAACTGCGCTAGCTTCAGGTTGGGGACCTGAGTCGGGAGCAGTCCCGGAGCAAGCTAAAAGTTCTCAGCGCTGCTACCGCATACACGTTGCACGGAACGGAGCATTCTCCCCACCCCCAAAGCTTACCCCTCTGCGTTCCCTCCCTGCGATCCATCACACCACCAATTGCAAACACGTCCCGACTCCGCAGTTTGCCAAGTGCGCGGTGAGCCTATTCCCTCTCAGATCCCGAGTTTTGGTGCGTCTTTATTTGGGGTGGAGGGATTGTTCGCTCCATCCGTGACTTAAAAAAAGATAACACCCATAAAGCAGCACCCCAACCCTCTAGAACTTACCTGGGAGGCGGCGGCGGTGGGTGGACTGCCGAAGGAGTCCACCGAAGACAGATACTGAGACTCGGCGGAGGGTGAGGAGCTGCACCGGGAGCCGGAGTCGTAGTCTCCGGGGAAAGCTTGAAACATTTCCCTGGGCACAGGGGGAGCCCTGTGACCACGCTGAGGTCGCCGGGAAGCCAAGGCTATGGCCGGGTGGAAAAGAAAGGTGCGAGTCCGGGGTGAGCCGAGCGCGTCCCCAAAGCGCGCTGTCCGAGGAAACTCGGGATGGGGGCAGCGTCCCGCTCCAACAATGGCAAAGTTTCTGTGCAATTCCTCCGCGGTGCCCAGGCCCCCACAAGATGCCGCTGTGCCTCCTGAAAGTCCAGGCTCCGTAGGACCCAGGGGCGTGGGGGGGATCGCTCCCCCAGAGGCGGAAAGCGCTGTCTTGCTGTACAGAATCGGCTTCGGGTGCGGTCTCCTCCACGCGTCCAGCGGGTCCCACAGGGGGAGGGGAGTAATAAAGAAGACAAAAAGAGTAAGTCGTTCCTCCAAAAGAAAATGTAGAATTATCTAGAAGAATCCTCCCCAAAACTTTCTCGCCGGAAAAAAAAAAATAAACTGCACTTCGCAGCCCCCAAGAAGAACCACAACAGTCAAGTCCCCAAGTTCGAGCTCCGCCTGTCCCTGCCGAGGCCGTAGCTCTCAGTCTTATGAATGAACCCCAAAGCCGCCAGCCTGTATTTATATGCCCGGGACCCGCCTCCCTGCTTACGTCACCCTACCCAAGCTCCACAAACTTCCTAAAATCTCCGGCCCTGCTGAACTTAGCCCCTCGCCGTCCGGCAAGAGGTCTGCCCTAGCCTCGTTCTGTCCACCTGCATCACCCTTGCGGCCCTGGGGGTCGTGGGGGCTGCGTTCCAGAGCCCTCGGCGGGAGGGGATCCCGGCCCCGCCTCCCAAGAGTTCCTGTGACGCAATTAGCCATATAAGGAGCTCGGCCGGCGCGGCAGAGTGTTTGTTTGGTATCCTAGCAATTACGTCAGAGGGAATCCCTCGCTCGCTCGCGCGCTCACCCCGCGCGCCTGCGGAACCCGCCCGCGCCTGCGCAGTGCCGCGCCGCCCCGGGAGCTGGTATTAATAGGCTCTGAAACTAGCCTGGGGAAGACCCGGGTAAGGGGGTACTTCGCACCTCTGGCAGCCCCTCCCAGTTCTCCCGGTGGAGCAGCGCCCTCACTCAAGAGGCAGGTCAGATCCCCAGAAAGAGACCCTGGCTAGTGTGGTGTAGTCACGTAGGCGGGGAAACTGAGTCCCGAGCGGAGTGGGAGGGGCTTTGATGCTCCAGGTGAAAGTGGTGGTGGGGGTGGAGTCCCGACGCTCCTGGCAGCTTCGGCCCTGATGGCCCTGATTGTCCCTCTCTGAGCTTCAGCTTCAGTTTTCCCGTCTGGACAAAAGATGTGTGTCTTGGACCCCGCTGGCCCCGCCGTCCGGTGTTGGGGAGGTATGCGGGTTTGGAGCGGGTAGAGAACGAAATTTAGGATGAAGCGTCCCTGCTGCTGGTGTTGGCAACCTCTCCTTCCCGCTTCGTAATCCTACCTTTAGACAGAAAGAATGTGTGTGTGAAGAAGAATTGATAATAATAATAGATGCCGTGTATTTAACTATGACCAAATACCAGCTCCTGTAGCAAGCCTTTCACCACGAGATCTTTAATCCCTAAACCAGCGTTTGAAGGTTAAGGGAGGAAAATCTTCACTTTATAAAAGAGGGAAAAAATACTCGAAGAGGTTAAGTGACTTGCCCAGGATCCCATGGCAAGAGATTCAAACCCAGAATGTTAAACTCCAGAGCTCCTACTCTCTTTCTGATTTCTGAGAACTGCCTAGTTCCGCGAAACTCCCTGAAAAACTTGGGTTTGGGAATTATTTAAATGGTAACGGTGATATTCTGGGGAAGCTTCTAAGCCTTGCGAACCCACCTGCCTGCTCACAGTGTATATATTGTTGTGACCCAGGCTCAGAGAGGTAGAGCTGCTTACCTGAGGCCTCCCAGTCAGGAAACGGGGTTCAAGAGTTTAATTTGGGTGTTTGGGATGCCACAGCCCCCAACTCTTAAGCACCCACTGGGAAGGGTCCCACCTGCTGCTTCACAAATCTCAAGAGATCTGATACTTCCCTCCCAGCGCAGAGCCTAACCCAGCACTGGGCATGGAGGGAGAAGCGCTTTGAGATCGTTGAAGCCCAGAGAGGGGGAGTCCCTGGCTCAGGGTCACACAGCAGGTCTGAGGCAGAGCAGAAGGGGGTGAGCGGACCCTGATTCCCAGCAGAATCTTGCTTCCCTGCTTTGATCGTGGGGAGGGAGGAGGGAGACGTGGAAGGGACACAGGGGGCAGATGGGGAGTGGGGGGAGGTCGAGGTGTCCAGACAAAAGCCCAGCCTCCAGCCTGCCCTTCACCTCTTTCCCCCACGCCCCCTCTGTCTGCTACCAGTCTGGAAGTAGGGACAAGGACTAGGAGATGACACAGCAACCACCAGCAGGCAGTGACTCGGCCCCGGCAGCAGACAGGGAGTGACCCCACGTTCCCTGTCCTATCCAAGCCCCTCATCTCTCCCGCAGAATAAAGGAGACACAGGGGAGACACCCTGGCTGCTCAAAAGTCTTCACACCCCAACACACGTGGCCCATGTGTCCACACAGCCGCTGGCACGTACTCACAGGGTCACGCGGGCATTCAGATACTCACCCCTGACCGGCAACACACATGGCCCTACACGTCGAAACACACACTGTGTGTTTTGCACCCCTTTGCTGTGGATGCACACGGATGCTCTTCACACAATCATAACAAGGGCTAATTCTTCCTGAGCCCCCATATTCATTTCCTTCCTTCTCACAACACTCCTATGAGGTAGGAACCCTCATTCAACCTGCAAGGAAATCGAGGCCCAGAGAGGTGAAGTCTCTTTCCTAGAGTTACACAGCCCATGAGCAGCAAAGCTGGGATAAGAATGCAGCACGTTAGGGGCGCCTGGGTGGCTCAGTTGGTTAAGTGACTGCCTTCGGCTCAGGTCATGATCCTGGAGTCCCGGGATTGAGTCCCACATCGGGCTTCCTGCTCAGCGGGGAGTCTGCTTCTCCCTCTGACCCTCTTCCCTCTTGTGCTCTCTGTCTCTCATTCTCTCCTTCTCAAATAAATAAATAAAATCTT
>NW_027397133.1:4560601-4591537 GCF_003265705.2 Callorhinus ursinus
TTTTTTTAAAGATTTTATTTATTTATTCATGAGAGACAGAGGAGGAGAGAAAGAGAGGGAGAGAGAGAGAGAGAGAGAGAAGCTGAGGGAGAAGCAGGCTTCCCGCGGAGCAGGGAGCCCGATGCGGGACTCGATCCCAGGACCCTGGGATCATGACCTGAGCCGAAGGCAGACGCTTAACCATCTGAGCCACCCAGGCGCCCCAGAATTATTTTATTTTTAAGTACTCTCTACACCTAGAGTGGGGCTCAAACTTACAACCCCGAGATCAAGAGTCACATACTCCACCTTCTGAGCTGGTCAGGCACGGGGAGTCTGTGCTTTTAATTATTAAATGAGTTATGTACGTCAATATGTTCACATGCAGATGGTCACACTCATGCAGACACCGGGCATTTATGCCCTTGATGCGGACCCACAATCTAGGTCGCCTGGGCTTACATTCGGGTCCCACCACTTAGTCGTTGGGTGACCTTGAGGTAGTGGTGTCTGGAGCTTCCGTTTCCTCACCTGGGAAAGGGGGATAGGAGTCTTGCCCAGCTCATGGGGCTGGTGGGGGATTACGTGAGGTGAATATCAGGAACGCTTCTGGAACATGCCTGGCACATTGTAGGGATTTGTTTTGTTATTAAAACAGAGCCACCCTGACCTTTGCAGATATAGACCCTCCCAGAGATGTCAGCCAGAAGCAGAGATACACAGGGTCACATTATAACTCTCTTGAGCCACGGATACTTTTGTTTTCATTGCCTTCTTCCTCCATAAAGACATCTTTGAAATTATATTTTATGGGGCGCCTGGGTGGCTCAGTCGATTGGGGGGTTTGACTGTTGATTTCACCTCAGCTCGTGATCTCAGGGTCGTGAGATCAAGTCCTGCATCGGGGCCCTGCACTCGGCAGGGAGTCTGCTTGAGATTCTCTCTCCCTCTCCCTCTGCCCCTCCTTCCCTCTCTCTCTATCAAATAAATAAATAAATCTTTTAGAAAAATAATAAAATAGGATTATTATGACTACATTGGTATAAAGGCAGATAATACTATATATTAGAACATTTTCTTTTACCTAGAAGTTCAGGGGTTTTTTTTCTTCTGATCTTAGGGCCCCTAAGATTATCATAGGCCCTAGTACTGCGCCCTCTGTGCCTAAGGGAAAAGTTGGACCTGGTGACCACACACACACACACACACACACACACACACACACAGTCTCACTCAAACACACACACAGATATGCACACCTTGCCCACAGAGCATGGGGTGGGCAAGGCAAGTCAAGTCTTTCTTCATGGGGCTCAACCCCAGGGAGCTTCCGGGAGGAGGAGGACTGGAATGTGGGGGAGAGGGCAAGACCTCCCCCACTCTGGCTCTGCAGGCCTTGGCTCTGCATGGGGAGGGGGCAGGGGGAGCCCTCAGCCTTCTGCCCCCACATGTGGGGGCTGGGGTGACAGTACCAGCTCCCCCTTGCTCAGAGCAGCCTGTAAACAGCCCTGGGGCCAACTCTGCCAAAGGCGGGCCCCAGCACATCCTTCCATCTTTCCTTGGGCAAAAGTCATGCGATCCTGTACCTCAGTTTCCCCATCCACGGAGCAAGAAGGCTGGATGACGGTGGGCGCCGAGAGTCCTTTAAGGCTCTGAAATTTAATAATGAAAAGGAGGAGGAGGAGGAGAGCAAATGCTTAGTAGGCTGTGCTTGGTGCTTTCACGAACGTTACCCCAGTTAATCCTCACAGTGCGCCAGCCCCATAAGGAGGTTGTGTTATTATCCACATTGTACAGATAAGAAACTAAAGGAGGTTAAGCCTTCTTCTTAGTTGTTTGTGTGATCTTGGATCAGCTGGGGAATCTGGTTACAGCACAGATCTGGTGGAGCCTTTGGTATTTCCAGCACACCCCTGGGTGATGCTGGGGCTTCAGCCGCAAGAGAAAGGTCTGTGGGTGTTTCTGCAGCATGGAGTGGGGTGAGGGGGGGTGGGTGCACGTGCAGGTGTGTGCCCTGCTGTTGCAACTGTCACCTCCGTGACTGTAGGCCCAGGCCGATTAGTGACTTGCAGGCTCCTTGGTACCCAGCATGGAATAGTGTTACTGCCTAGCTGGGCCAGCTCCCCACTGAGCAGTCCTGGAGGCCTCCTGGAGGTGGTGTCTGTGACATTTCAGGGAAGCCAGGTGGTCCGGACTGGGGACTCCTAGCTTGACTTTCCCAATACACTTGCTTTTGGATTTCAAACTTCCCATTCACTGTGGCCCACAAGGTCTGGCATAACCTGGCCTGTGCCAACTCTCCATGTTCTGGAAGCCGCAGTCTCCCTCCCCGTCTTCAGGTCTTTGCGTATACTCTGTCCTCTGCCTGGAGCACTCTCCCTGTTGCTATCTTAGCCTATAATCTCCTCTTCCAGGAAGCCCTCCCTGGGGAAGCCCCTCTCCCAGCTCTGCCTCTCTGGGTTTATCACCCTCTGGGGACTGGGGCTCTTTCCCCCACTGGGCTGTACTGTTATTGAGGCCTGGGCTCGGGCTGTCCTGGTCACTGCCATGTTCCCAGCACAGTGCCGGGCCCTCCGTAGGCCCTCAGTAAATATTTGTGGACTAAATGAATCTTCACCATTCACTCATTGGTGCATTCAAACTCTGACAGATTGTCTCAGACAGAAACATATCTGGGCCTCTCTGTTCCTTTGCCATCATGCTGTTGGAAAGGGGACGATGTTCTAGACCCGCTGACAGGTGGGGAGGCTGCATGTGGGTGTTGGGGCCTGGTTCCCGGTGTCGATGAACAGTCGGCCTCCTTGTCCTTCCTGCCTGTGTCCAAAGGGGAACTGAGCTGAGCTGGTGACCTTGGGTCTTTCCAGGGGTGGGTTGAAGTGGGGTAGGGTAGACACATTTTTCAGGGATGTGAAGAAGGAGGCTTGGTTTACAGAATCCAGACCGTGGAGACAGAAAGACACACACCTTTCACTTTTGTCTGCATGGATACACAGATGTCAATGCACAATCACACACACCCAGAGCTAAACACACACTGCTGTGTGGACACATCACAGAGGTGCACATATACCCAACCACACAGATAGGACACACAACTCCACATGCACAAACCGGCAGAGCCAGACAAGACCCCCAGAGCTGCAGACTCACAGAATTTCTTAGATATCCACATTTGTGCTCAGATGCACCCACAGATGCACGGGCCCAAAGAGTCTCTGTGGACTTACTCAGAGTTGCATAAAAACCTACAGAACAAGGGCGCCTGGGTGGCTCAGTCATTAAGCATCTGCCTTCAGCTCAGGTCATGATCCCAGGGTCCTGGGATCGAGCCCCGCATCGGGCTCCCTGCTCCGCGGGAAGCCTGCTTCTCCCTCTCCCACTCCCCCTGTTTGTGTTCCTGCTCTTGCTATCTCTGTCTCTGTCAAATAAATAAATAAAATCTTAAAAATAAAAATAAAAACGCCTTTTCCCCCTAACCAACAGCTCCCCCGCTCACCTTAAAAAAAAAAAAAAACCTACAGAACAAGGCACACAGATACACGGAATCACACACCCAGCCTCTGTGACTGTGTCCGCTCTCTCCCACGCGCACTCATACCACTCACACACACAGTTCCACATATGTGGGCCTGCAGACGGAGCTAAGCAGAGGCTACTCTCAGCTGCTGGCTTGTCTCAGGCCCCAGGGCCAGGGGTGCTGTGGACCCCCATCACTGTGGGGGCTCACTTCTCATTCACCCGCAACCCAGACTGCCCCAGTGTGATGGTGTGTCACTGGTTGTAATCACTCCAGGCATGGGGTGGCAGGAGTGTTCCTCAAGGTTGGAGCAAGCCAGGAGAACTTCCTGGTAGAGGTGAGTCTGGACAGCCACCACCAAGTCCTGAAAAGATTTAGATAAGGAGTGAGTCCCTGAAAGTACTCTCTCCCAACCGTGGACATGCAAGACTCAAGAAGGGGAAGCAGGAGGGCGCCTGGGTGGCTCAGTCGTTAAGTGTCTGCCTTCGGCTCAGGTCATGATCCCAGGGTCCTGGGATCGAGCCCCACATCGGGCTCCCTGCTCCGCGGGAAGCCTGCTTCTCCCTCTCCCACTCCCCCTGCTTGTGTTCCTGCTCTCACTATCTCTCTGTGTCAAATAAATAAAATCTTTAAAAAAAAAGGGGGGGGGGAAGCAGGAGAGACTGTGGGAAGCTAAGAGGAAGGACCAGACCAAGGTGGTGAGGATGGCTGTTTTGGAGAACTTTCCAGCTGGACTTAGGATGAAAATAATGTGAGTGGTATTAATAATAGGGCAGCCGTCATTTAAGAAAACTGACCATGTGACAGGGCGCCTGGGTGGCTCAGTTGGTTAAGCGACTGCCTTCAGCTCAGGTCATGATCCTGGAGTCCCAGGATCGAGTCCCAGGATCGAGTCCCAGGATCGAGTACCAGGATCGAGTCCCGCATCAGGCTCCCTGCTCAGCAGGGAGTCTGCTTCTCCCTCTGACCTTCTTCCCTCTCATGCTCTCTCTCTACCATTCTCTCTCTCTCTCAATACATAAAAATCATAAAGAAAAAAAGAAAACTGACCATGTGACAGGTACTATGTTATACAGAACCACTCCATCTTTTTTTTTTTTTAAGAATTTATTTATTTATTTGACAGAGAGAGACATAGCAAGAGAGGGAACACAAGCAGGGGGAGTGGGGGAGGGAGAAGCAGGCTTCTCGCGGAGCAGGGAGCCCGATGCGGGGCTCGATCCCAGGACCCTGGGATCATGACCTGAGCCAAAGGCAGACGCTTAACAACTGAGCCACCCAGGTGCCCCACTTCTTGTTTTTTAAGTAAACTCCACGCCCAATGTGGGGCTCCACCTCATGACCCCAAGATCCAGAGTCACATGCTCCACTGAACAACCCAGCCAGGCCCCCCTAGAACCGCTATATTTTCTTATTTAACTCTTCCAGTAACACTATAAGGAGGGTACTAACTGTGTGACCCTGGGCAAGTAACTTAGCTTCTCTGAGCCTCAGTGTCCTCATCTGTAAAGTGGGGAGAACAAGGGCTCCTCCCTCCTAGCGTTGTTTTTAGGAGTAAGTGAGTTTATATGCAAAATGCTTAGAGCAGTGCCTGGCAGAAAGTATGTTCCCCGCAAGTGTGGCTGCCCACGGTGAGAAGTATTATTATCCCCATTCCCCAGATAAGGAAACTAAGGCCCGGAGCTCTCGGGGAACTTGCCCAACTTGTGGGCTTGTGTGGAGTGAGGCGCAGGTGCCAGCCCAGGCAGGGAGGCTCCGCAGTCCGGGGGTGGATGGCGGCAGGGCCTCCCCACCTGGGGTTCGAGTGTGCGTGCCTGCAGGTGTGGGTGTGTGTGTGCGCGCGTGTGAGCGTGCTTGCGTGAGCGCATTGTATGGCGAGTCCATTGTTCCCCGACCCCGTGGTTCTTTGCGCAATCGGCCTGGCCCACCCCACCCCAGCAGGTCACCGAGGCGCTGCCCACAAGCCACAGCCTCCAGGTCACACCCACACGGGCTTCCTCCTCCAGCTCCGGGGCCTCCCCGCTGCTCTCCGCCCCACGCTCTCCCTCCTGCACCTCGAGGACGCCTGCGGCCCCAGTGGTCTCTGCCGGTAGCCGCCCTGTCCCTGACTCAGGCCCCGTGCCCCCTCACTGAACCCCAGGCGGCCTGCCGGCCCCCGCCGCCAGACGGCCACGCGGGGGTGTCTCGTGGGGGGGGGTCACAGCGGGCCACGTGCCCGCGCCCGCGGAGGCTGAATTCCGCCTGTGATTCAGTCCGCTTGTCTGGGCTGCCGGGGGTGCCCTGGCTGGGTGATGTCAGCGGCCAGGTATGCGGCCCCGGGGTTTCTCTGAGGTGACTCAGGCGCCGGAGCTACCCTTTCCCTCCTGCAGTAGACACTCCGGGCAGCTGTCCAGGGCGGGCAGCGGGCCGGCCGCTTTGACACTCCCTTCCCGGCCCCTTCCACGCCCTCCCTCCGCAGCCCTGAGCTGTGGGAACAGCGGGGTGGGGGGGGGGTAGACATTTGGCAGGGCCTGGAGGCTCAGGGCCCAGCACCAGCCCTGCCAGCCCACCAGGCCTTCCCCACCTCCCCGCAAGACCCAGACTCACAGGTTGTTGTGGGATGAAATTCACTCACTCATGTATTCATTCAATCAGCCTTTCAAATATCTACTCAGTGAGTCCCCTGTGTCAGGCACTGTAGACATGGGGGACAGAGCTGGGAACAAGACAGAAAGAAATCCATCATGAAGCCCCTTAGCGGGGTCTACATACTGTACCTTAGGATCATTGCTAGTGTTTCCCCCCCCCCCCCCCCCAAATTCCATTCCATGAGCCTGCAAGACTCAGGCTGGTTTCTCCTCCTCCAGGCAGCTCTCTAGACAGTTCCAGCTTCTTTTAATCCTTAGCCCCTAACAGTCCTTGGAAGAAGTCCTTTCTGGAATCTGACGGTCCACCAGGCTGCCTCAGCAGATGCTCTTTCTTCTCTTCAACTGTCTGCATGCCCCGTCGCCTTGAAGGATCTGTACCTGTACCCCTCCCACCCTCAAACTCCACCCCTCCTCAGCCTTCCCCAGAACGTGAGCTTGGCAGCGATGATGTGATCGGGCCTTGTAGACCCCCACTGCTCACTGCATACCTACACCAGAGCACAGACTTACGGACAGTTTCATTTGGCCACAGTGACTTCTGGAAGAGGTCTGTCATCATGCCCATTTTATAGGAAGGAAACAGAGACTGAGAAGTATTTTGGTACCCACTATCTCAGGACCACACAGCCAACACCTGAGTCTGTAACTTGAATTCTGGACACGTGCATCCAGGGCCACGCAAAGAAGTAGTAATACTGCTGACAATCAAAAAGTGATATTTTGGCGGGCGCCTGGGTGGCTCAGTTGGTTAAGCGACTGCCTTCGGCTCAGGTCATGATCCTGGAGTCCCGGGATCGAGTCCCGCATCGGGCTCCCTGCTCAGCAGGGAGTCTGCTTCTCCCTCTGACCCTCTTCCCTCTCGTGCTCTCTATCTCTCATTCTCTCTCTCTCAAATAGATAAATAGAATCTTTAAAAAAAAGTGATATTTTGGTAAATGTTTATTTTGTGCCCGGCACTTTCTAAATGTTCTCTAGATGAACTCATTCACTCTCCATAACAGTCCCATGAGTGGGCCGATTATTATCCCCATTTGATGGATGAGAAAACTGAGGTACGTAGAGGTCCTAATGCTAAAACAGAGAGAACCACGCAGTTAAAGTCCACAAATATTAATGGAGGCCCTCCTATGCGTCACGCAGTGTGGTGGGTGCTGAAAATTAGAGCTGCTTGGCCAGATGCAGTGCCCCCTCCTGTGATCCGAACCACACACAGGAGACCACCACCCAGAAGCAAAGAACCACCCACACAGTTACACCAATGTGTGCACTTGACATGAACACACATGAATCATTGATTCATTTACTCAGTGAATAATTACTGAGTACCTACTGTGTGCAAGGCAGTGCTGGGGACCCAGCAGTGACCACAACAGCTCTGGGCCCTGCCTTCATGGGGCACGCAGTCCAGTGGGGGAGACAGACTGTAGATAAACAAATGTATCACTAGAAATTATGATAAATGCTGTAGAGAGAACTCTAGAGATAATCTCACAAAAACAGGGACCTGCATATCGTTACATGCAGATGACATATACGAGACCCAGAACCACACACACACAAGGAATCGGAAATGCAAACCAGAGGCAAAACCATAAATATGCACAGGTACTTACACACTTACTGTTTCACATATGACCACATGCAGAGACACAACTACACACACACATCCAGATACACAAATGCAAGCTGGGGAAACTCTCAGTCCGGTAGTTAGCTGCTGAACACACAGAGGAAGCCCTCATGATCGTACTTTCACACAGGAAATACCCGACGTACACATTGTCACTGGCCGAGTCATGCACCTCCAGTCACATCCATTCACATTGTCACACACCCAATTTCTTCTCTCTGCTTGGAGATTCGCCCCAGCCCTGGTCACATGAAGCTACTGGATGGGGGGTGTTGGGGGGGGTGAGTTGGGAATGAGTTATTAAACCCTCCCAGTTGTGGACAGCATCGTGGACACAGGATGGAAGGACCGCGGGGCTGCCTGAAGAAAGAGGGTCAAGAAGGACAGGCAAGAGAACAGAACCCGAGGGGAGCGGGGAAAGGAACGGGAGGGAGCTCTCGGGCTGTGGCTCCAACTGTGTGTGCGAGTACAGGTTTGTCTCTACCGGTTGGGACCTCCATAACAACACTGCACCCAGAAACCCGGGAGCCTGAGGCAAAAGTCTGTGTCTATTTTGGTTGTTATTGTTTGGGGGAATATGAGACAGCCACGGCGCGGGAGACGCTGGACAAACAGACATGCCGGGGAGGAGGGTCCCAGACGAACAGATACCCGAGCGGAGGCGGTCCCGGGTCAGACAGGAGGAGCGGGCGACAAGCAGACGGCGGCTGTCTAAAGGGAAACCGGCAATTTGGGGACCCGGTTCTCCCCCGCTTCCATCACCGCAGCCGCCCCCCCACTCCAAGGGCTCCCGGTCGGCCCGTCTGTCCGCCCGGGCCGGTCCTGGTTGCGCCCTGTACCGCCGCGCAGCCCGGCCGGGACAAACAGCCTTCACGTTGCTAAGCGACGGCGTTCCACAGCCCGTCGCGTCACCGCGTCTGCGCGGGCGGGGGGGAGGGGCGCGCGGAGACGGCGGCCGCGTCGTTTGTTGACGTTGCCTGGCAACCACGTTGGTGCTGCTGGGCAACGCCGGCCGACTGTTCTCTCACTTAAAGGGGCAGGAACATTTTACAGGCGCGGAGTCGGCAGCGAGGCTGAGGCGGTGAAAGGAGAGGAGAGGGTCCCTCCCCGGGCGTCGGGGAGGTGGGGAGGTGGAGGGGATTGGAGGCCGGGTTAGGTCCTCCCGAGCAGAGAAAGAATATGAGGCCGGAGCTCTGAACTAAAGTATTTGAGATGTTAGTGTTAGATGTTAGACTGATTGCACGTGTGCATAGGCGCACTGTGGGCACGTCCCTGGGGAACGGGTGGCCGTGATAACCGGTCAGACAGACCTGGGTTCAAATACCTGCTCTGTGACCTTGGCCTGTGACTTTCTTTCTCTGAGGCTCTTTCCTTCCTGAAATGGAGGTGATAACATCACTCACCTCCAGAACTGAGACTCTGAAGTCCTGTTAAGCACTTAGTACGCAGTAAGGGCTCCGTACATAACGGGTACAATTATGTTATTTAATAACTGGGTTCTGGAATAAATGAGATGGCGTTTGTAAAGTACTAACTGCATCACAGTGCATTCAATACATGGGGGGTGGGAGGCGTTGTCTTATTACTAGTGTTTGTATTTCTCCTTCTCTGGAAAGAACATCGGGGGGCATTAACAGTCATTGTCTTTCTCAGTGCCTTGGGGTGCAAAGACTATGGAATCAGGCAGATATGGTTGGAATTCCTGTCCTGCTGGATCCTGTCTGTGTGACCCAGGAGCAAGTGCCTTGCCCTCCTCTGGCCCTCTGCTTCCTCCTCAGTGAAACGCATGATCGCTCACATCTCACAGAGTCACTTCCAGATAATGGTCCTGGGTGAGGGGGTCCCCTCTTGTTGGGTGTGTCGGGTCAGTGCCCCATGTCTGCAGCATGACTCACAGGGCTATGTTATGTAAAGCTCCTAGATTCTGCACAGAGGGCAGGTTATATAAATGCATTTAACGTGCATCCTACATACCGGGCCTGGGGAGGAGACCTGGCTTAGTAAGCTTGCAATTGCCAAACCATGGCCCAGGCTGCTTCCAGGAAGTAGGGCCTATAAAAT
Source organism: Callorhinus ursinus (assembly GCF_003265705.2). Lineage (NCBI taxonomy): Eukaryota > Metazoa > Chordata > Mammalia > Carnivora > Otariidae > Callorhinus > Callorhinus ursinus. The sequence goes on from NW_027397133.1 coordinate 4,570,416, forward strand.
GTGGGCCATGTGTATACTGTCTCATTGAAACGAAAATGTTCCCCTCTTGGGGTATCTCTAGCCCCCTAAATGGCTCTTAGACCCTGCCTCTTCATTTGTGTCTCTCTCTGCGTCTTTCTGACCCCTATCTCTGTGTCTCTGTCTCACTATCCATGTGCATCTCTGTCACTGTCTCTGCCCCCACCACCCCCCAAGTCCCTTTCTGGGTCTCTACCTACCCCTGGTACTCCCTTTTTTCCTGAGTCTGTATTCATTTCTGGGTCTCTCTCTCTGTCTGAATCTTTTTTTTATTATTATTATTTAACTCCCAAACGGATTCCACCAATTCCAGACAGCACGGAGCCCCTCACAGCGAACTGCTGTGTGACGTTGGGATGGGGCTTCTGTTCTCTGAACCTTTGCTATTTCCTGGGTGCAAAATTAGGTGGAGTAACTAACTCAGGCCAACAGAGGTCCTAGTCACCTAGTGAGATTTTTAAAGGTGGTTTTCTCCAGTCCCACACCCAGAAGCTGTGGGTCAGAGTCTCAGAGAAAGAGGCAGCAGGGATTATAACCTGTGAGATCCTCCCTGGATGCTTCTGATCAGCTGGGTAGAACTGCTGACCCAGGGCCTCCGACATATCTGTCCCAGCGCCAGGTTCTGATGCCACATAATAGGTGAGGAGACATGTGGCCAGGGACAAGAGTGATTTCCACTGCAGGTAGAGGGTCCTAAGTGTGGAGATTCGAATGACAAAGACAGAGTAGGGGTGAGGGTGGGGTCAGAGAGAGACAGAGACAGCAAGACAGAGACTGAGAGAGATTGAGACAGGACAGAGTCAAAAGGAGAGGAAGAAAAATAGGGGAGCATAAAGAGGTAGAAAGGGACAGAAATTCCATGTTTTCGGCACACTGCCCGGAAACGCACCTCCAGTGTGGAGGGCCACGTCGCTGTCTGCGTGCGAGTGTGGGACCATTGAGCAGGTTGCTGCAGGCAGCGCTGGGGTGTGCCAGGACCAGTGCTGGGATTAAGTGTGGGAGGCAGATGCCGGGCTGGGAGGTTCTGGGTGGACCCTCTCTGCGTGTACCTGCCTGCCTCCAAGCAAGTGTCCCGGGCCAGCATGGGTGACTGGCTGACAACCTGAACACCCCTCAGGTAGCATTCCCCCATTGGGTCACCCCTCTCAAGCCCACCCGGTATGGCCAAGGAGGATCTTGCTCCAGGGGTCCTGGAGCAAGATCTCTAACCATGGAGGCGTTAGAGTGTAGCTCCAGGCACTGAGGGTGTTGTGAATTTGACAACAGTACCATCTGTGGAGCCTGACCGAGCTGTGAGTCCTGAAGCAAGCTGAGTGATTTCTCTGGGGCTCAGCTTCTGCATCTGTGAAACAGGGGTGATACTGACTTCTACAGAGATGATGTGAGCACCAGCTAACATAATGGTAATGACTGCCATCTACTGAGGGCTTGCCATGATCCTGCTTGTCAGCAAATTCTGCAGCTCCGAGTTCAAACACCTCCAGAATCAGCTCCCTGCGACCCCGAGTCCAAGTCACCATCGTCTCTTACCTGGACCATCACCTGGGGCTCCTCGCCCATCTCCCTGCTTCTCCCCTTGCCTCCCAAAGTCTATTCCCCACATACAGACCCAGGGATGCTCTTCAAATCAAAGTCAGTTCATGCCCCTCTTTTTGTTCAAAACCCTCCCATGGCTCCTGACTCAGGCAGAGTAAAAGTCAAAGGCCTCACTATGGCCCACAAAGCCCTGCACAATCTGACCTTACTCCTTCTCCCTTGTCTCTGCCACGCCCCTCCCCTTGTTCTCTCTTCTCCAGCCACACACCGGCCTCCCTGTTCCTCCAACTGGCCAGACACGTTCCCACCTACCGGCCTTTGCACTTGCTGCTCCCATGACTGCCATCATCTTAGCTGGATGCCTACATGGCATCCTCCTCACCAGCCTCTGGTCCTTGCTCAGACATCACCTTCTCCTGTAGGCCTTCCCTGACTACCCTGTTTAAAATGGCAAATCCAACCCTCCCTTTCTCCCCACTTCCCCAGCACTCAGTACTTTCCAGTGCGCTGTATACTTCGCTTATTTATGCTTATGTACTGTTCACCACCTCCCTCCCCACCCCTAAAGCAAGAGCTCCCGGGAGGGAGGGAGGACGGAGATCTTTGTCTCCTTCACTGTGGTAGACCTAGCGCTTACAACTGCGCCCGGCACATAATAGGTGCTGGATACAGAGCTGTTGCATGAATGAATGATGGGTGGTATGAGCCAGAACTGTGCTACGAGCTCTAAATCGGTGAATTAACTGAGCATCACCACATATGCTAAGTGCTACCCATTTTACAGACGTGGAAACTAAGAATCGGAGAGGGCAAATCCCTGTGACAAAAGTGCACAGGCCTGAGGTCAGAGGTAGATTATCCTGCCTTCAGAGGCGTCCCTGCGGGCGTGGGGCTGGCTGTGTTCATCTCGCTATCTCTGTGTTTATTGGGGGGGGGGGCGTCCTTGCTCGCTGTGTCTCGTGGTCTCTCTTCATCACCGCGTCCCGGACCACTCCCCGTGGCTTCGGCCTCCACGAATTTCTTCTTGGTCGGGGGCCCCCAAATCTCCAGGTCCGCGTTGCTGGCTGTCTCTGGGTCTCCGCGCCCTACAGACCTCTGGGGGCGAGGGCCCCGGGCTCCAGTCCGGGCCCTGCCGCCTCGCCGCCACCCGGCCGCGGCGCGGCCGAGCTAGCTCGCTCGGGCAGCCCCGGGACGGGCGGGGCCTGTTGCCCGGAGACCAGTGTTTTGCCGCCGCAAACTGGGTCTCTGGGCCACCGCGGGGGGGCGGCCTGGGAACCCGCGCCGGGCGTGGGAGCGGGCCGGGGAGGGGCGCGGGCCGGCCGGGCCTGGGGGCGGGGAGCGGCCGGGAGGGAGGGGCGGCTGTCGGGAGGGAGGGGGTTGGGGGGACGCTACTGGGGTCGATGAGGTTGGGATATCCGGGCAGTTTCGAGAAGAGGGGACTGCTGGCTGAGATTAGGGACGAAAAAGAGGATTAGGGGCCAGTTTGAGGGTGGTGGAGGGGGGGTTTGAGGGAGCCGGAAGAGGAGCCCCGGGATGGGTGGATGAAGGCAGGCATGGGAATCTGGAAGTTTCGAGAATCACAGTGGTCGAGTGAGGGCCGGGAGCTGGGGGGGAAGGCGGAGTGCAGAGGACAGATATTTGGTGGGTCGCGCAAAAAGCTGAGTTATAGGGGTACAAGACTTGAGGGTAGAGAGTTTGGGGGGAGTTAAGCATCCCCGAGGAGGAGGAGGAGGATGAAGGGGGCCGGAAACAAGGGTGAATCAGAGGAGGGGGCACCTCTGCCACTTCGGTCTCCTGGCGGGAGAGGCACTCTCCGCCCATTGTCCCCGGACCGGTCAGGACGTCCGGCGACATCCCTGGGGACGCGACGTCGGGTTGTGCAACACCGCCAGGCCCGGGGGGTGGAGCCGGAGTCCACTCCCGGTTCCTCTCCACGCCCGATCCCAACGGAGGGACAAGGGTCGGGATCCCCTAGCGGCTTGTGACATCACAAGTGGGTGGAGTCCACCAGAAGCTAGAGCTCGTTTTCTGGGTCATCCCTCTGCCCCGCTGGAGAAGCAAGGTCTGCGATCCGAGACCCGTGGTGGGGAGGGGGTATCGCTACGGACGCCTTTGGCTGAGCGGCCCTGATGGCCACAGCTTTTGGCAAGAGGGCAAATTGAGTCCCGGACCTCTTTAATAAAGATGTGTTGAGAGGGCAGTGTCCCAGTTACTGTCCTAAATGACAGGGACACAGCAGTGAACAAAACATTAGTCCCCGATCCCAGCAGCCTTGGGCTGACCCGTGATTCTGGGCCCAGACCAATTCCACCCCAGCCCCACCTCCCTGAAGACTGACGTCCCTCACTAGACACAGCCCCAAAAGAGGTTATCCTCACATCCAACCTCTGGGCGACCCTTCCCTAGTGCAAGGGGCAGAACACATCTCTCAGCTCCTGAGTCCCTGGTCTTTGCATGACCGCCTCCCGGTCGCCCCCACCCCATGGCCTGTCACTTCCTCCCATCCTCATCCCCCCCACTGGGTATGACTAGAGATGCCGGTTGTAACAGGCAGTTGGCGAATCACTCAGACGTCACATCAGCCCGCTGTGCTATCACTGTGTCCCTGCAATGTCATCAGGCAGCTCCAGTGTCCTATAAGCACCTCTGGGGTCCTGTGGGCCCGAGGAGGGGGTGCGGCCCTGCTGTCAGTGATAACTCAGCTGCCTCCCCCCAAGGAAGTGATTTCATTCCATCCAAACTCTTCATCAGAAGGCTCTGGAAGCCACCTTTCTGGCTACTCTCACTCCTCCTCCAGGCAGCCTTCCTTGAACTCTCTCCCCTCCCCCTTCCCCCTTGTCGTTTCTGTTCCCAGGGTGCTCTAGACTCTGGCCTTCTGGACCTTTCCTCTCTGACCTCACCAGTTCCCATGCCTTCAATTTTGAAAAGCTGTCAGAGCCAGGCAGGTGAAGGGACTTCCACGCACCTCTCCAGGCCTCAGTTTTCACTTCTCTAAGATGGGCACAGCACTGGTGCCTGGCCCACACACTGAGTGGTGATTTGAGCAAGGGCATTCCTGGGCTGGGTTTAACACAGGCCAGGAAGGACATGGTGAGAGCTCTTTGAATCCTATTCGTCAATATACCCAAGAAATAGCTAACAGTGAGAAGTGGGGATCAGAGGGAGGTGGGAAATGTACTTTTTCTTTCTTTCTTCTTCTTTTTTTTTTTTAGGGAAATGTACTTTTTCAAGGTATGACCTTGATTTTGCCAATATATTTTCCAAAAATTAAAAAAAAAACCCTCATTATTTAAAATTTACCATCTCTGGACTGACTTTGGAACTTATCTGGGTATCCTCCACCCACACCTGCTCCTTCCTCCTCCTAGGCCTCATCTCAGGGGAGACCCCACCATCCATCCTGACACCTGGGCAGGGACCTGGGCCTCCTCCCAGGGGTTCCCATCCCTCCACAGTCTCTTGGCCACCAAGTCTGGTCCTTCCTGCCTCCTGTCTCTCATATCTGCTCTGACCTCCGCCTCCCCTCCCCAGCCTACCTCCACAAGGCTGGAAAGATCTGACTAAAGCATAAATCTGTCCTTGTCTCTCTCCTGCACAGAACCTGCCATGACTCCCCAGTGCCCTTGGGGGAGTAGTCCAGGCTCCTCAGCATGGCCTACAGGACTCAGTTCAGTCTGGTCCTTGCAGACTTTTCCAGCTTCTTAATTCCTTCATCCCAAATACATGATTCTTCATGCCTTAAAGACCTTCCAGTTCAATCCCTTTGCCTGGTGGTGAGGTCCCCCAGCCATCCAGACAACAAAATGAGTGGGCACCTGGCTGAAGCTTGGGGGTCCTCTAGGGACAGGGACCTTACCACCACTTGAGACCTTCCATCCACAGCCAAGAAGTTCTGCCTGAACCAACATCTGTCTACTACACCCTGCTTCCCAGGGCCACAGAGGACAGGCAGTCCCTCTGTCCTGTGATGCTTCAGAGACTAGAAGATGTCGGTATTGCCTTTGAACCTTTGGAAAACGCGGTGTTAAGATTCCTTGAGGCTGATTCTTGGACTAAGCACTGAGAGTTGCAGGATATCAGAATAGGAAGGTGCCTTAGAGGATCCAAGTGCAAGGGGGACACCTGGGCCCAGAAGAAGCAGGGTTCTGGCTGTTCCACTGCCTGTCCCCAGGCCTGGAGCTGTTGTGTTCGATCACTGACTTGCAAAGGAGGAAAGAACTGTTGTGGATTTAGGAGTGGGAACAAAACAGTGAGTGCTGGGCTGTGCCCTGACTCTGACGACCCAGAGACCCCAATTTTAGTGACGGAAGACCCTCGTCTTGGACCCAGCCTGAATCCTAACGCTGGGCATCGGGTGAGGAAACTGACACAGACCCAGACCTAAACCTACCGGGTCCACTGTAGAAACAAACCCAGAAGTCAAAGAGCCTCCCCCACAACACTCAGCTAGTCTGATTTCCTGTGATCTCCCCATCTCCCCCGCAACCCACCCCTGCCCGTCAGAAGTTGGGCTGAGAACTGGGATGGGGAGGGGGGCAGAGGCAGATTCAGAAAGGCAACCGATCGGTGCTGTGGCTGAGGGAGAATAGGGCCAGGGCTCCGGGACAGGCAGGCTGAGGGCTGGGGATGAATACCCGTTGGGGACACGGTCGCGGGGCAGGGCTGGGACTGAAGATTGGGAGAGGGAAGGGGAGGGGAGGGCCAGTGGTCAGGGATGAGGGATGCAGGGGAAGCTGAGGGTGGACGGGGAGAGGAGATGGGCAATGCGGGGGGTGGGGTGGGGAGGGTGAAGCCAGGCTGGGTACAGGCTGGGGGCAGCGCGGCGGCCAGGGCCGGGCGGGGGGGGGGTGCCTACCGGCCGGGACTGCGCGGCGACGCCCCGCGGAGCCCGGCACCATCCTCCGCCCCCCGCTGCCTCCCCTTCCGCTCCCCGGAAGCGCTGAGTCGTCCTGCCTTATCTGGGGGCCGCTATTTCGGGCTCGGCTCGGAGCGCGGAGACTATTTTTAGCGGCGCTCGGGTAAAAATGGACTCGGCGCCGCGCGGGTTCCCGAGGCCGTGCGCGCCCCCTCGCGAGAACTGGGGGCCGGGGGCGCGCGCCTGAGTCACCTCCCTCCCGCCCGCCCCCCTGCGCGGCGAAGAGCCCGGCCCGCCGGCTCCGGACGCCTCGCATCCGCTCGAGCCTCCCGGGTTCCGCTCGCCGGGGCTCAGAACATTCCAGGAACGTCGGGACGCGTCCACCGGGGCTCGGGCGGCCGCGGGCGGGCTTTGGGCAGAGACGCCGCGCCCCCTGGCGGCCCCCGCGGGGATCGCAGGCAGGAGCCGAGCCAGGGGTCCATCCGCCCGCGGACCCATTTTATTAATGAGGAAACTGAGGCTGGAGAGGACCCGGGTTGGGGCCTTGCAGCATGAATTGCGAGGTACGATCCCTCTGCTTCAGCCTGGATACCTCTCTTAATGGGGAACTCACTACCTCTCAGAAGTGGTATTTATCTCGTTATTCAGCGGATGTTTATCAAGGGTGGGCCGTGTGCCAGGCACTGTGGCGGGTGACCTGGACAGAGCAGTGAACAAGACAGACAGGGCATTCCTGCCCTCGTGAGGCTAATGTTCTAACGGGGAGACAGAAAGTAAATAAGATGTTTTCAGATTGTAATAAGTGCTATAAGGGATGTAATGGGATGATATACATATACATTTTTTCTTTTTTTAAAGATTTATTTTTTGACAGAGAGAGACACAGCGAGAGAGGGAACACAAGCGGAGGGAGTGGGAGAGGGAGAAGCAGGCTTCCCGCCGAGCAGGGAGCCCGATGCGGGGCTCGATCCAAGGACCCCGGGATCATGACCCGAGCCGAAGGCAGACGCTTAACGACTGAGCCACCCAGGCGCCCCTAATGGGATGATATATTAAAATAAAGGGGGATGGGGCAGCTGGCTGGCTCAGTCGGTGGTAGGGCATGCGACTCTTGACCTCGGAGTGGTGAGTTTGAGCCCCACACTGGGTATAGAGATTACCTGAATGAATGAATGAATGAATGAATGAAAGGATATTTTGGCAAGAGTAGTCAGGCAAGGCCTTTTTCCGAGGAGGTGATGTGGCTGCAACCTGATGAGAAGGGGCATCTAAAATGACCTTGTGTTTTGTTTTATTTTTTTTTAAAGATTTTATTTATTTATTTATTTATTTATTTATTTATTTATTTGCCAGAGGTAGAGAATACAAGCAGGGGGAGTGGCAGGCAGAGGGAGAAGTAGGCTCCCCTCTGAACAAAAAGCTCCATTCAGGACTTGATCCCAGAACTCTGGGATCATGACCCCACCCAAAGGCAGGCGCTTAACCAACTGAGCCACCCAGGTGCCCCGACCTTGTGTTTTAATTCAACCCCCTCATCCCATTTCACAGATCTGGAGGCAGAAGCCTGGAGAGAGGGCACCTGGGTGGCTTAGTCAGTTAAGCGGCTGCCTTCAGTTCAGGTCATAATCTCTGGGTCCTGGGATGGAGCCCCAAATGGTGATTCCTGCTCAGCAGGGAGTCTGCTTCTCTTTCGCTCTCCCTTTGCCTTTCCCCACTGCTCGTTCTCTCTCTTTCTCTCAAATAAATAAATAAAAATCTTTATTTAAAAAGAAAACAGCCTGGAGAGAAACCAGTTGGGCACTGAGCTTGCAGAATGTCGACTGCATGATCTTCCAGTGTATGATTGTTTAACTTTAGGTCTCATCCAGTGCCTGGGAGCTTATTACCTCCCAGCATATAGGTACCGTCCATCCTCAGTGGTGGTAATATTGATTACTGTTTTAAAAATCATAGCTGTAGGAGTGCCTGGCTGGCTCCCATGAGTGTGGGACTCTTTTTTTTTTTTTAAGATTTTATTTATGTATTTGAGAGAGAGAATGAGAGATAGAGGAGAGGGTCAGAGGGAGAAGTAGACTCCCTGCTGAGCCAGGAGTCCGATGCGGGACTCTGGGATCATGACCTGAGCTGAAGGCAGTCGCTCAACCAACTGAGCCACCCAGGCGCCCCTGAGTGTGTGACTCTTGATGTCAGGCTGTAAGTTCAGCCCCACGTTGGGTGTAGAGATTACTTAAAATCTTAGAAAAAAAAATAGGTGCTATTTATTCAGCACCTAGCCTATTCTTCACAGAAAGGTCTGCTAAATGCCTCACCTGCATTGTTTCACTGAATCTTCTCTCCAGACCTAAGAGATAAGGTACTATTCCCATGCTCTATTAACAGGTGAGGAAGCTGTTTCCCCACCTCCCATTTCTGCCAGCCACATGGATATCTGCAGCTTTGCCAGCCTTCTGCCTTCTGCTTGTCCTTTGGGAAACCACCCCTTTCTAAATTTCAGTGCACCTGTTTATCTCACCCCACTCTCCCTTTCTGGGGAAGGGAACATGATCCAGGTCCAGCCAATCAGAGCATTCCAGTTCTTCTGGCTTCTGATCACAGTGCTTGTTTCAAGGGTAAACATGTGGTCCAACCCCGGTTGTGAGTGATGGAACCATCGGGCAGGAGACCTTTCTTCCCTTTGGGGTCACTAAGAGGGTGGGATGTGAGCCCTAAGCTGCTGGGGCCACGTTTGCTACTTCAAGGAAAGTCCTCCAGAGGAAAAAAAAATCAGAGAAATATGGAACCCTGAGATTGGACAGTGACTTCATATCATATTTGAGCTCCTGGATCAAGCTATGACTGAAGCAGGTGTGACCCCTTGGCCTTTTTTTTTTCCTTTTGTAATGTGAGACAATACATTTCCCTAAACATGTTTGCTCTTGAAGCTGAGAGACTTCTGATTAATTCACTTTCCCTCTCCAAGCCCTCTCCAGAAACTGGTCCTGATGCTTCCACTGTCCCTAGTCCTTGGAAATAGATCTCTGTATTTCCTGGAGCCTGCATTCATCACCCCCCACCCCCAGTGGAGGCATGGACTGCTTGTGTGAGTCTGGGCACTTCCGCTGATCAGGCATTCCTGTGGGCTCTGGATCTGCCCATCCCCATGTCCCCAGGTGTAGACCAACATGAGAACCTGGGGCCTGAGGCTGCTCTCCTGGGCCGGGCCACTTCCCACAGTCCTGGCTGGGCGATGTGAGGTTACCCTGCTGCACCCTCCACCTTCTCCCACTGTCAGGATTTCAGCCCTGTCTGAGCTCTGACAGCCGCTCTCAGCTCTGCCATCTCTTCTGTACTCTAGACCCAAGTGTCTGGCAGCTCTTGGATGCCTCCTCTTGGATGTCCCACAGGATTTCACCCTGACCTCTGCAGCTCCCTTCCTGTGCCTCCTCCTCCAGGGTCCCCAGCTCAGGCACAGGCCCACCACTGACCCTGTCTCCTGGACCACAGGCCTGGCCTCATGCTGGATGCCTTCTTTCTATTTCCCCCCATAGCTTGTCCCTCCTCGTCTTCTATCTTTTATTATTATTTTTAAAAAATATTTATTTATTTGAGAGAGACAGAGACAGTGAGAGAGAGCATGAGCAGGAAGGAAGGGCAGAAGCAGACTCCCCACTGAGCAGGGAGCCTGATGCGGGGCTCAATCCCGGGACCCTGGGATCATGACCCCAGCCGAAGGCAGACATTAACCAACTGAGCCACCCAGGTGCACCGCCCCCCCCGCCCCCGCACATTCTACCTCATGGAGTTCCCCCAATAACCCTCAGGGCCAGAAACAAACATTCCCACTTTCTGAATGAAGAAACTGAGCCCCAGTGAGGACGAGTGACTTACCAAAGGAATCACAGCCAGGGAAGGGACAGAGTCAGGACGTGAATTCTCGACCTTGAGGCAGCCTGACTTGTCTAGTTATGTTGAGTATTTATCTCAGCTTTGTAAGAGTTATTTTGTAGCCTTCTCAGTAGAGGCACACACTTAGGTAATTTATGAATAAAAAATAAACTCTATGTACAGAGTGGCCAGAAAATCCTCTCAATCTGGGCCTGATGGCAGCAAGGATTTCAGAACATCCTTTAGAGGCCACGTTTTGACACGAGTGTCAGTCACTCCACTTGAAGGTGCTTCTGGCATGGATTATTCTAGCAGATAACAAGAAATCCCAAGGTTCAGTGGCCCCAGATGGAGAACGTGCTGAGAGCAAATTCCATGGACCAGAGCTGCCTGTGAAAAATACGACACAAGCTGCGTGTTTAAGTTTGAATGTTCTAGTAGACACCCTAAAAAAAAGTAAAAAGAAACAGGTGAAAATAATTCTGTTTGTGTATATTATTTAACCAGATATATGCAAAACATTATATCAACGTGTACTTAATATCCACAATTTTTTAAGTTTATTTTTTTTAATAGTCTCCACACCCAACATGGGGCTCGAACTCACAACCCCAAGATCAAGAGTCATATGTCCTTCACAATGAGCCAGCCAGGTGCCCCTTAATATCAGCAATTTTTAATGAGATATTTTACATGTTTTTTGTTGCGCTAAGTGTTCAAACTCCAGTGTGGATTTTGTAATCATGGCGCATCTTGTTCTGGACCAGCCAAGTTTCAAGCATTCAAGAATGCTCCCTTCAGCCAATGGCTGCCCTATCTGACAATGTAGCTGGACAATTGGCTAACCATGGATCTAGGAGTGTGGCTTCCTCAAAGTCCAGATTTTTTTAAAGGGGACGCCTGGTGGCTCAGTCGTTAAGTGTCTGCCTTTGGCTCAGGTCATGATCCTAGTGTCCTGGGTTCGAGGCCCACATCGGGCTCATTGCTCGGCCAGGAGCCTGCTTCTCCCTCTCCCACTCCCCCTGCTTGTGTTCCCTCTCTCACTGTGTCTCTCTCTCAAATAAATAAATAATCTTTTTATTTATTTATTTGACAGAGAGAGAGAGGGAGGGGAGGGGGAGAGGGAGAGGGAGAAGCAGACTCCCCACTGAGCAGGGAGCCCGACGCACAGGGCTCGATGCCAGGACCCTGAGATCATGACCTGAGCCAAAGGCAGATGCTTAACCATCTGAACCACCCAGGTGCCCCTAAAGATTTATTTATTTATTTCAGAGAGAGGGAGAGGGAGCAGGGGGAGGGCCAGAGGGAGAGAGAGAATCTCAAGCCGACTTTGTGTTGAAATGTGGAGCCCCACATGGGGCTCGATCTTACGACCCTGAGATCATGACCTGAGCTGAAATCAAGAGCCAGCCACTTAACTGACTGAGCCACCCAGGTGCTCCCCTCAAAGTCCAGATTTAACACATGACAGTGTGCCCCCAAGAGACAGTGTCTTGGCTTACAGTCAAGACCCTAGACTCTGGGCCCCCTGGGTGGCTCAGTCAATTAAGCATCTGCCTTCGGCTCAGGTCATGATCCCGGAGTCCCGGGATCAAGTCCCACATCGGGCTCCCTGAGTAGGGAGTCTGCTTCTCCCTCTGACCCTACCCCCTCTTGGGCTCTCTCTCACTCTCTCTCTCTCTCTCAAATAAATAAGTAAAATCTTTAAAAAAATAAAAAATAAAAATAAACACTTAGAATGGAGCTTGGCATAATTAAGTGCTGTGTGAGTATTTTTACTACTATTGTAAAGTGTTTTTACTATTGTTTGGAGTTTTTGTGTAAGAGAAGGTCCCTCGACCCCACATTAACAGTTGAAGAATGGGGGAACACCTGGGCGGCTCAGTCGGTTAAGCGTCCCGCTCGTGGTTTCTGCTCAGGTCATGATATCAGGGTCATGAGATCAAGCCCCCCATGGGGCTCTGTGCTCGGCATGGAGTCTGCTTGTCCTCCCTCTGCTCTTCCCCCTGCTCTCTCTCTCTTAAATAAATAAAATCTTTTTATTTTAAAGATTTTATTTATTTATTTGAGAGAGAGAGAGAATGAGAGATAGAGAGCACGAGAGGGAAGAGGGTCAGAGGGAGAAGCAGACTCCCCGCCGAGCAGGGAGCCCAATGCGGGACTCGATCCCGGGACTCCAGGATCATGACCTGAGCCGAAGGCAGTCGCTTAACCAACTGAGCCACCCAGGCGCCCATTAAATAAATAAAATCTTTAAAACAGTTGAAGAAGGAAAACTCCCTTCAAGACTTCCCATCCTCGAAGTGGAGGCTGTCCGGAGTACGTAGGCAGCACATACAACCTCTAACAGCCTTGTGTAGGACATACAGGTCACCTGGGTTCTCAAGGGAGGGTGCTCCACCATTCCACGCTGGAACGGGCAATCACAAAGCTCTGGACACCTCCCAGTCCAAACTCTGCCGCGCGCGTACTTCTCTGTTCTCAGTTTTCTCGTTTGATCTGTGTAATGGGTTGAAAGATGCACCCCTTCCCTGCCCAAGACATGTCCACCTGAGCCCTGTGGATGTGAGCTGATTTGAACAAAGGGTCTCTGCAGATGTAATTAAGGGAAGGCTCTCAAGATGAGATCATTTTGGATTATCCAAGCAGCCCCTCAACCCAACGGCAAGTGTCCTGACAAGAGAAAGGCAGAGGGCGATTGGACACAGATAGTAGAGGAGAAGTTTCGTGAAGACCAACACAGAAACTGGAGTGATCTGGCCATAAGCCCCAGGAGTGCCTGGAGCCACCAGAAGCTGGAAGTGGCAAGGAAGGATCTCCCCAGAATCTTTGAGGGTCATGGGGAGTGTGGCCCTGCTGCCAGACACCTGGATTTAGGATTTCCGGCCTCTAGAACGGTGAGAGAATAAATTTCTGTTGTTTTAAGCCACCAAGCAGTACCCAAGTTTGTGGTACTTTGTTAGGCAGCCACAGGAAATGAATACAATCTACTTGGGGGCCTGTCTCCTCCACTCTGAAGGCAGAGTTTCTGTGGCTTTCAGATACCATCTCTTCCAACCCTCCATCGCAAGAGGAAACTGAGTCTAGGCAAGGGGGCGGAGCCAGAACCAGACCTCAGCACTCCCCCACCTTCCTCATCCAAGATTCAGAGGTTGGAATCCTGGTTTGACTGTTTGCTTGCTGTGTGGCCTCGGGCAAGAGAGTAACTTCTCTCTGCCTCAGTTTCTCCCTCTATAAAATGGGCATAATGAGATAAGTCATCTTAGAGGATTTTGATGTACAGTGCATAAGAATCAATCAACCTTACCATTTGACACAGTCCTGGAAGTCTTTGCAAATGCTATAAGACAAGAAAAATAAATGAGGTGGAAAGATCAGAAGGCAAGAGAGAAAACTGCCATTTGGATCATCTTCAAGGAAAAACTAAAAGGATCAGCAAACTATTTTAGTATGAGAATTTGGCCAGATTGCCTGTTAGAAGGCCAACCACCAAATATTTGTGTTAATAGAATTTTATCTGTTATTAAAAATACAAAGATAGTTGGAAATCTTTTGTTTTGGTTTTAAGATTTTTAAGTAAACTCGGGGCACCTGAGTGCAGGTGGCTCAGTCGTTAAGCATCTGCCTTCGGCTCAGGTCATGATCCCAAGGGTCCTGAGATTGAGCCCCGCATCCGGCTCCCTGCTCCGCGGGAAGCCTGCTTCTCCCTCTCCCACTCCCCCTGCTTGTGTTCCCTCTCTTGCTGTGTCTCTTTCTGTCAAATAAATAAATAAATAAAATCTTTAAAAAAAAAAAGATTTTTAAGTAAACTCTACATCCAGGGTGGAACTCAAACTCACAACCCCAAGATGAAGAGTCACAAGCTCTTCTGACTGAGCCAGCCAGGGGCCCAACAGTTGTAGGTCATTAACCAACAATGTTTAATAGCAGTAATCATCTAGAAATTATAATAAAAATATGGAGTTAACAAACTAGAAAAATACCACCTGTATGTACACTGGTGACTCTCAGATTTTTTTTTTAAAGATTATATTTATTTATTTGACAGAGACACAGCGAGAGAGGGAACACAAGCAGGGGGCGTGGGAGAGGGAGAAGCAGGCTTCCCACAGAGCAGGGAGCCGGATGCGGGGCTCGATCCTAGGACCCTGGGATCATGACCTGGGCCAAAGGCAGATGCTTAATGACTGAGCCACCCAGGTGCCCCTCAGATTTTTTTTTAATAGAGTGTATTTATTTATCTGAGAGAGAGAGAGAGTGCGAGTGGGGGGAGGAGCAGAGGGAGAGGAACAAGCAGATTTCACACTGAGCCAGACACGGGGCTTGATCCCACAACCCTGAGATCATGACCTGAGCCAAAACGAAGAGTTGGATATTCGACCGACTGAGCCACCACGGTGCCCCTTTGTGACTCTCAGATTTTAGTCTTGAACCTGGAACTCCCTATTGTCTCTTTGACCTTCCCCCTGGGATGTCGCAAAGGTTTCAACAACCTGAGGAGGCTCAGCCAGAATTCTCATCTCTCTTCCCCAGTCTGCAATTTTGGTTCCTGTTACTGCTAGTCCGTCAAACCTAAGCTTTGCCCTTGACTCTCTGTCACCCTAGTCCACGTTACCATCTTACTGGTAGTCACTTTCTCACTGGGCTTCCTGCTTCCATCCTTGCTTCCCCTACAGTTCATTCTCCACTCAGAATAAAATCTAAAGTACTAACTGCAGCTTTCAAGGCCTTACAAAATCTGGTCCCTTGATTGCTTAGCCTTGTGTTTTTCAAACTCACCTAGCAATTTCTTACCACAGGATCTTTGCACAAGTCATTCCTACCACCTTGAAAGCTCTCCCACCCTTCACCTAGCCAATTCCCATTCATTCTTTAGGTCTCTTATTTTATGTATGTATGTCGGCATGTATGTATTTATTTATTTAAGTAGGCTCCACACTCGATTGTGGGACTTGAAATCACAACCCCCAGATCAAGAGTCGAATGC
Source organism: Callorhinus ursinus (assembly GCF_003265705.2). Lineage (NCBI taxonomy): Eukaryota > Metazoa > Chordata > Mammalia > Carnivora > Otariidae > Callorhinus > Callorhinus ursinus. Next base: position 4,585,676 of record NW_027397133.1, read on the forward strand.
TCTACCAACTGAGCCAGCCAGGTGCCCCTTTAGATCTCTTCTTAAATGTTCCTTTGACAGAGAAACCTCTCCTGTCCTCAGTTGAAATGATGTTCCACATTCTTCTTCTTTTTTTTTTTTTTTAAAAAAAGATGTTATTTATTTATTTGACAGAGAGAGAGAGCACAAGCAGGGGGAGTGGGAGAGGGAGAAGCAGGCTCCCCGCCGAGCAAGGAGCCCAATGCGGGGCTCGATCCCAGAACCCTGGGATCATGACCTGAGCTGAAGGCAGATGCTTAACCGGCTGAGCCACCCAGGTGCCCCAATGTTTCACATCCTTGTCCTTTATATAACATTATCAGGTGTACATGATTATTAGTTCAGTGATTTGTAAACTTTTTGGTCTCAGGACCCCTTATGCTCTTAAAAATTATTGAGGACTCCAAAGAGTTGGTTTTTTTTTCCTTCAAAGAGTTACTTTTAATGTGCATTATATCTTTCAATATTTATTGCATTATAAAATAAAACTAAGAAATTTAAAAAACCTTGATTTGATTCATTAAAAAAATAAATAATTATGGGCGCCTGGGTGGCTCAGTTGGTTAAGCATCTGCCTTCTGCTCAGGTCATGATCCCAGGGTCCTGGGACCAAGCCCTGTGTCAGGCTCCCTGCTCAGCGGGGAGTCTACTTGTCCCTCTTCCTTCTGCCCTTCACCCCTGCTCGTGCGCACTGTCTCTCTCTCAAACGAATAAATAAAATTTAAAAAAAAACAATAAAAATTTTAAAAAGCTAAAAAAATAAACAATTTCATGTTAACATAAAATCATATATTTTTTAATTGAAATAACCATATACTCCAAAACAAGAAAAAATTTAATGAGAAGAGGGACATCGTTTTATAATTTTTGCAGATCACTTTAATGTCTGGCTCAACAGAAGAGAGCTATGTGTCCTCATATCTGCTGCTGTGTTGAGTGTGATATTATACAGACTGCTCTGCACTCATGAGATAGTGAATGTGAAAAAGGCAGGTAAGTGTCTTAATATTATTATAAACCTCTTAACCTCAGGTGCCTGGGTGGCTCAGTTGGTTAAGCGACTGCCTGCGGCTCAGGTCATGATCCTGGAGTCCCAGGATTGAGTCCTGCATTGGGCTCCCTGCTCAGCAGGGAGTCTGCTGCTCCCTCAGACCCTCCCCCCTCTCATGTACTCTATCTCATTCTCTCTCTCAAATAAATAAATAAATAAATAAATAAATAAATAAATAAATAAATAAATAAAATATTTAAAAAATAAATAAATAAACATCTTAACCTCTTGAACCCCTTGAAAGAGTGCTGGGGAACCCCCCCCCCAGGGTTCCGTGGACTGCACTTTGAGAATCATTCCTTAGCTTCAGGTTCGATAAAGCCTAGAGACAGTATCCTGTGAAACTGAACACCTTTGGGGACGAGGTGACCTGGTTCAAGAGACAGCTCTGACTACAAGCAAGATGAGCTTTATGTTCTCTGAGCTGAGACACTCTCTGAGCTCAGATATTGTCTGAGCTGTGGTTTCTTCATCTCTAACGTGGGGATAGTAGTCATTAAAATAGTAAAAGCACCTCTCCCTGCTAAGGTTATAGTGAGACCGAGAGGAGATGACTCTCCGAGTCATGTCTGGCATGTAGCATATAATAAACATTTGCTGTTATCGTCATTTTATTACCAACAATTTTTATGCATGTAGTTAATTTCTCCAGAGGCCTGTCTTGTGCTGGGCGGTGCTAGGGACATGGTGATGACTGAGACAGGCGTGGCCCTGCCCTTGTGGGTCACAGAGTTTTCATTTGTGAGGGACCGCCCTTAGCACCAGGTCCCGAAGGGACACAGGGACGCCAGTTTTTTTTTTTTTTAAGATTTTATTTATTTATTTGAGAGAGAGAGTGAGAACGAGAGATAGAAAGCACGAGAGGGAAGAGGGTCAGAGGGAGAAGCAGACTCCCCGCTGAGCAGGAAGCCCGATGTGGGACTCGATCCCGGGACTCCAGGATCATGACCTGAGCTGAAGGCAGTCGCTCAACCAACTGAGCCACCCAGGCGCCCAAGGGACGCCAGTTCTTAAAAATGGGGAAACAGGGAAGGGTATTCTAGGTAGTGGGAGGAGCAGGCAAGGAGCCGTAGAGAAGGGGACAACCCTGGTCTGGCGACTGACTGGCCAGGTTACTGTGTTTCTCTGCCCCCAAGATGCCTCGGTCCTGTTGTTGGTGGGAAATAGGTGTGCATATCTAGGGGTGTTTCTGTTGTTGTTGTTTTGTTTTAAATATCCCTTTCCTTCCCAACCTCTCTTTTTGTAAAAAGTTAGTTCCTGGAGGGGCGCCTGGCTAGCTCAGTCCGTAGAGCATGTGACTCTGGATCTCAGGGTCGTGAGCTCAAGTCCCGCACTGGGCGTAGAGCTTACTTAAAAAAATAAATAAAGTGAGTTCCTTGGTTCTGGGCCCTTCGGGGGAAGTCCCACCTCTGATCTAACCTCAGTCTCTCGTGCTGCAGATCCTCCGTTTTGCTGCATATCCAACCCCAGCGACCGGTGCAAACTTGGGACGGCCCGGCAGAAGGGGTGCCCGGGACGGCGCGGGGTCGCGGCCGGGCGCCTCCACTGCCCCCCATCCGGGGGCCGCCTCTCGGGGCCGGGTGAGTCAGTCCCCGGCGGCTCCCGCGTCATGCAGGCCGCTCAGCTCGGCGCTATTTCGGGCTCCGGGCGCTATAAATAGAGGCTAGCGGAGCGGAGCCGCCCCCCTCCGCTCTGGCCCCCCTGCGTCCCCAGCCCCGCCGCGCGATCGCCCGGCCGCGCGTCACTGCGGCTAAGTTTAGAGGCGGGTGGGGAAGCCGGCCTGGTCACTGCGCCCCTCGGCCGCACCCCCGCTTCCAGAGCCTTCGGATGGCGGCTCTGTGCCCCCCGCCCAGAGTTCCTCCGGCGGAATTAGGGGCGGGGGTCCCCATATTCTCCATCCCCATTCCAATGCCTCCGACTTGCAGAGGAAACTCAAAGTTAGGATTAGGGGAAGGTTTGGGACTGGAGCAGGGGCCGGATTCGAGAAGTCACCCGAGGAACTGGAATTGCAGCTGGGATTTGAACTTGGAGCGTTTGGAAGGAGACGCGGAATCAGAGTGAGGACAGGTGGAATACTCAAGCTCTCAACTCTGGGAGCCGGGAAGCTTCGAATCCAGGATCCGAAAGTTCTGTTGGGGAATCCAGTAGAAATCAAACTTGGAAATGATGTAGAACCGAGGGCAACTTTGCCGCACGCGAACTAATGCTAACAGGCTCAGCGTTACATTAACCGCACGCGGCGGGGCCTTTGTCGCCCTTCTGCCACAAAGAAACGAGTCGGAAGTAGCGAAGCGGCCGCCTGCGCGGGGTCTTGTCCAGGGGCGGGGGAGGATTCTGGAGGAGCAGCTCCCCGCGTCCCTACACCCCAAATCCTCTTGCGGGGCGCCATCGCCCCCTGGCGGAAAAGGCCCGAGTTGCAGGTTTGTTTGGCAATTCCATTCCCCAAAGGGAGAAACTAAGTCCCGCCCAGGTTGGCCTCCTTCTAGAATACACTCTCTTGCCCTTGGATTTCAGGGATACATTTCCATGGTCCTTCTCTGTGTGGCTGGGGCCTCAGTCCCCTCATATGTCAAATGACCTATTGATACCTAAGGGGAAGATTATTGTGAGGCCTTAGCTCATAGTAAGTGCTCAACCTATTTTGATGGGACTCTAGTTGGTGGCAATATTTTTATTATTTATAGAGCTCTCATCCTGTGACAGTGTGAGCCCCCCTCCCGCATCACCTGCTTCACAGCACCGTGCTTTATCTTCTTCGTAGCCGGGTGGCCGCCTGAAACTCTCTGACTTGTGTGCTTCTTTCTCGTGGTGTGTCTCCTCTGTGAGACCATCAGCTCCACGGGGCAGGGACCTGGGCCGACTTGTTCACCGCTGTGTCTCCGCTGCCTGGCCCATAGTAGGTGCTCAATATGTAGGTATTCAAGGAATGGGTGAACCATCCATCTCAATATAGTTCCCTGTGGTCTTACTGAGTCCTCAGCAGTTACAGATGGGAAAACTGAGGCTCCCAGCAGTGTAGTTTCTTGCTAGAGCGCTTGGCCTCTTTTCCCTGCTCATTCACACAATACCACGGTTTGGTAGCCCCTTCTGGTTGCCAGGCGCTGGGGGGTGGAGGGTGGGGACTGGGGAGTGGGAGAGTGGGGAGGGGGGAGGGAGGAGGGGGTGGGAAGTGGGGGTGGGGTGGGGAGGTACACTGTGATACAGCAGTGGCCACAACAGCTCCAGACCCTGCTGTCCAGGACTTGGTTAGGGCTATTTTATTTATATGACAAACTCAAATATAGCACCTACTGTATGCCAAGTACAGTTTTAGGCACGTTACTCATAACTCATCCTCGGAATCCATCCACTATTGTTATCCCCATCTTATTTATTTATTTATTTTAAAGATTTGTTTGTTTGTTTGTTTGTTTGTTTATTTATTTATTTATTTATTTATTTATTTATTTATTTGACAGAGAGAGAGAGACAGCGAGAGAGGGAACACAAGCAGGGGGAGTGGGAGAGGGAGAAGCAGGCTTCCCACCGAGCAGGGAGCCCAATGTGGGGCTCGATCCCAGGACCCTGGGACCATGACCTGAGCTGAAGGCAGACGCTTAACCAACTGATCCACCCAGGCGTCCCCCCATCTTGTTTATTTTTAAGTAATCGCTACCTCCAACGTGGGGCTCAAACTCACAATCCGGAGATCAAAAGTCGCTCGCTCTACTGACTGCGCCAACCAGGCGCCCTATCCCCATTTTTGAGATGAGCAAACTGATACACACAGAGAAGCTGAGTTGCTGGCACAAGGTCACACTGCTAGTAGATGACCTTGGGGGGGAATTACACCCAGTGATGAGCCTTCATAGGTAGGAGGGAGAATCAGGGGAATGGTACGCTTCCTATCAGTGACCCAGAAGCCAGGGAGACAGAGTACTGATATCTTCTAACTTTGCAAGAAAAATAACTAGGAACCCAGAATTGGAGATTCCAATTGTGAGGACGAAATGAAAGAATTTTGAGAGGAGCAAGACTCAGAACATGACTATCCAGAATGCTCTCTGAAAGAATTAGAAGTGAATGGACTCTAGCAAGTAGTAAAATAAATCTAGAAGGAAGAACGTTATAAAAAGTAACAGAATTGTTATGGATTGACTCCTGTCCTCCAAAAAAGATACGTTGGAGTCCTAACCCCTGGTACTTCAGAATGTGACCTTATTTGGAAATAAGGTCTTTACATAGAGATAATCAAGTTAAAATGAGGTCATTAGCGTGGGCCCTAATCCAATATGACTGGTGTCTTTATAAAACAGGGGAGTTTAGACACAGAGACAGACACACACACAGAAAAGACCCTGGACAGAGAAAAGATGGCCATCTACAAGCCAGGAAACTCGTGAGGCTACCCGCAGCTAGGAGAGAGGCCTGGAACAGATCCTTCCCTGTGCATTCGGAGGGAACACAGCCCTGCCAACGCCTTGACTTTGGACCTGTAGCCTCCAGAACGGTGAGACAATTCATTTCTGTTACTTAAGCCACCCTGTTTTGGGTACTTTGTTACAGCTCTCCTAGGAGACTAATACAAAACTGTATTTATGAATCAATTTTACAAATAAAAATTATTTATAAAAAACTTTTATAGTAGGCTCCTAACAAAAGCTGGAATCATTGAGAGATGGAGACAATCAATATATTCAGGTATATGAAAAAGATGCCTTTTAATTAACCCATCAACTGGGGCGCCTGGGTGGCTCGGTCAGTTAAGCGTCTGCCTTTGGCTCAGGTCACGATCCCAGGACCCTGGGATCATG
>NW_027397133.1:4591637-4665832 GCF_003265705.2 Callorhinus ursinus
CTCTCCTTTTCAAATAAATAAATAAAATCTTAAAAAAAAATTAAACCATCAATTCATTGAAATTCCAATCTCAATCTCAATAGGATTCTTCCTGGAAGTAGAAAAGCAGCTGCTAAAATCCACCTAGAAGAGAAAAGGTGTAAGAAAGGTAAAGACAGATCTGAAACTGAACAGAGGGGGGACTTGCCTGATGGGATCACAAAACGCATCAAAATAAAATCATTAGGGCGCCTGGGTGGCTCAGTTGGTTAAGCGACTGCCTTCGCCTCGGGTCATGATCCTGCAGTCCCGGGATCGAGTCCCACATCGGGCTCCCTGCTCGGCGGGGAGTCTGCTTCTCCCTCTGACCCTACCCCTCTCATGTACTCTCTCTCTCTCTCTCTCTCTCCTGCTCTCTCTCAAATAAGTAAAATCTTTTTAAAAAAATCATTAAACAGTACAGCATGGAGGCCAGGAACAGATGGAACAGATAAAGAGATGAATAAAACCTAACAGAAATGTCAGAAATAGACCTGTGTATATATGGGAATTTGGTTCATGATAAAGGTGAAATATCAAAATTGGGGATTGATTTTTTAAAAAAAATGGTACAATTGGCTGCATTCATCATAAATTCCTACCGTAGTGCATTTTCAAAAATTAAGTCTTAATATAGATTAAGGACAGAAACAAAATCGAGACTCTGAAAGTATTACAAGTAATTACAGGGGCACCTGGCTGGCTCAGTCGTTAGGCGTCTGCCTTCGGCTCCGGTTGTGATACCAGGGTCCTGGGATCGAGCCCAGCGTCAGGCTCCCTGCTCAGCGGGAAGCCTGCTTCTCCCACTCCCCCTGCTTGTGTTCTTTCTCTCTGTCTCTCTCTGTCAAATAAATAAATAAATCCCTAAAAATAAGTAAATAAATAAAATCTTTAAAAAAAAAGTAATTACAGGATATATTTGTGACCCTGGGGGTATGGCAGTTCTCTTAAACAACACACCAAAAGCCAAAGTCAGCACCGAACAGACTGATAAACAGGTGTGAATAAACACTACGAATTCTTTGTGACATAAATAAATAGTTAAAATACAAAGTACAAACTAGGTGGGAATACTTAGAATATACATAACTAAGAATTAAAATCGCAATCCATAAAGTACTCCTACAAATTAAGACTAATAAAAAAAGGCACACAACCCCATTTAAAAAAAATGGGCAAAGGATATGAGCAAGCAATCCACAGAAGACAAACTACATAAGACCAATGAACTCACAAAAAGATGTTCTCTCTCCTTAGTAACCAGAGAGCCGCAAGTTAGAACAGTGTGATACTGTTCTTTCAGGAAATGACTAATTCTAACTCATCAACCAGGTCTCTGCTCAGATGTCCCTTCCTCCAGGAAGCCCTTCCCTACCCTCGGGCTGGGTTGGTCGGCCCCTCCTCTCCGCTCCCCTCCCCTCCCCTCTCCCCGGCGGCCGTCTGGGGTCTCCCATCGCAGCCTTGCTCACTCCGCGGGTCGTCACTGTTTGGGAACTCGAGTGTGTCTCTCCCACTGGACTGGAAACTCCAGAAGGACAGGAGGGAGCTATGGTTGTCAGTGGTCACCGCTGAGTCGCTAGCACTGCCCGGCACACGGCCGGGAACAGAGGAGGCGCTCGGGGGGTACGAGTGGAATGAAAGAGTGAATGAATGTGGGAGCCGAGGCCAGGTCAATGGCAGAGCTGGGATGTGAACCCAAGTCTGGACTGAGAGGAGGAACCTAATTTGATCTTCCGTCATTTTCCCTCCCACTGCATCCTGTCCGGAGGCCGAGCACAGGGAGGTGCTTCATAAGGGCATCGAAATTGAACTTCTCGGCAACCAGGGACGTTCAGACGGCTAGGTCGACGGCTCTCTCCAACTCAGACCTCCGCAGTCCTCCAGGACCATAGAGAGCTGCGCGGGGACCGCCCCTCTCGAAGCTCTACCTCTCTGGGGAACGGTGAGGGCGGGATCGAGGGCTAGAGAGGCCGGAAGTAGGGCGAGCCCGGGGACGCGCTGGCCGCGTCGGCGGTGGGACGCCTCGGTCCCTCTCCGGTTTTTTTCACTCGCGGCTCGGGGGCAAGGAGGTGAGTCCTCGCGGCACTCCGACAGCAGGGCTGGGTCGAGAGGGGCGGGGGGGGGGGGGGCGACCGGCAGCCACAGGAGCCAATCAGTCGTTGCAGTGTCTGAGAGATGGATGAGATGGAGCGAGGGGAGGGTATCAGGGTGCGAGCCCTGGGGGCGGGGCGGAGGGGACAGAAGCTGGACTGGGCAAACGGAAGGCGGGAAACAGTGAGGGCGGGACGAATAGAAAGTGGGGCCCTTGAGGGGCGGGGCTAACGAAACAGCTGGACCGGTAAGGGGCGGGGCGAGCTGAAGGTGGAGGCTCCGTGTGGGCGGGGCTTTACAGAATTTGGGGCACTGGGTGTTTGGAACTTGATGCTTTGGAGCCCCGGGATTTTGGGGGCGGGATAGCTGGGAGTGGGGGTTCCTGCTGGGAGGATGGGAATGCAGGCGCTGGTGTCTCACTCGCCCCCGCCGCCATGTCTTCATTTTCAGGCCCCAGAAGAACCTTGGGATGGACGAAGAGGGAGTGCGGCAGCCCTCCGGGCCACCCACGAGGAAGAAATTCTTCATACCGCTGGGCGAAGATGAGGCCCCTCCTGCAGGGGTAGGATGAGGAGATGGGGAGAACACTGGGGGGGGGGACTGGGGGGGATTGAGAGGAAGGGGGACGGGAAGGGTCCTGTGACCACCCGTGTGGGTTAGGAAATGTGGCCTGGGTCACCTTGGGAAAACACCTTTGCTCTCCGCAAGTCTGTTTCCCATCTGTAAAATGTCATGGCGAATCCAAGAGAGGGCTCCAGGCAGGGGCTGCAAACTGGCAAGCAGCGGGTGGCCTGGGGATCTGTTTTATGTGGCCAGCACCCTGGTTTGCAAAGCATGAATTTATTGCTGACATTTGAGAATTGGAAGGCTTTGCAATTAAAAAAAAGGTCTGTGCTTTTGACATCTTTTGGTAAATGGAAGGATCTGACAACACTGAGATTGAATTCCCACAGGAAAACGATTGGCTGGTGCTGAGTACTGGCTGCTCCCTGTGTGCTAGGAAGAAAAACAAAGTGGGCTAAAGATAGAGGGGGTGATGGGGGAGAGGTGCTACCTTAGGTCAAGGGACTGCTTCTCTGAGGAGGTGACCTCTTGGCCGTGGTGTGGAAGAGGTGAGGGAGTGAGCTATGTGACAACATCTGGAGGCAGAGGGGACAGCCAGTGCAAAGGCCCAGGGAGTTTGAGGGCAGCAAGGCCGCCAGTGGGGCTGGACTAGAGAAAGCAAAGGGAAGGAGGTGGGAAGTCCCTGAGACAAGAGGGCAGGGACGGATCTTCTAGAGTCTTGTGGGCTCTGGTGATGCGTTCAGCTTTTGCTCTGAGGCGGGAGCCACTGAGGTCGCTGAGCAGAGCGATGTGAAATGACAGTGAACAGACAGTAGGGGTGTAGACAGGGAGCTGGTGAGGAGGTGACTGCAGTGGTCCAAGGGAGAGAAGGTGGTGGCCGGGACCAGTGCAGAGGCTGAGGAGTGGGGAGAAGGGGCTCAATTTAGATTTTGACACTCCCCTCCCCTGCACAGGTCAAGCCCTTATTCAAATCCACCTGGAGCCTGCCCACCGTGGAGGCCTCACCTCAGGCAGCCCCTCAGACGTATGCCGAGTATGCCATCTCGGGACCTCCAGGAGGGGCTGGAGCTCCACACCCCACGGGGCCAGAGCCCCTGGCAGGAGAGACCCCCAATCAGGCCCCCAAACCAGGGGCGAAATGCAGCAGCATCATTGTGAGCCCCCGCCAGGTGAGGAGGGGATGGAGAAGTGGGGCTTTGAGGTTTCTGGTGGGAAACACGGGTTACGGGGCGGACTTCTGGTGGGCAGTGGAAGGAAGTCGGAGCTCTGGCCTTTTTTTTTTTTTTTTTAAGATTTTATTTATTTGTTTGACAGAGAGAGAGAGACAGTGAGAGAGGGAACACAAGCAGGGGGAGTGGGAGAGGGAGAGGCAGGCTTCCTGCGGAGCAGGGAGCCCGATGCGGGGCTCGATCCCAGGACCCTGGGATCCTGACCTGAGCCGAAGGCAGACGCTTAGCGACTGAGCCCCCGAGGCGCCCCTGAGTTCTGGCCATTGTGCTCGGGGCTGGGCCCCTCTTTCATTGATCCATTCAAGTACTGCGTGTGGGTTGAGATTGCTCCATGTCCTATTGTTTTGTTAGAACAAATATACCATAGACTGGGTAGTTTAAACAGCAAACATTTATTTCTCACGGTTCCGGAGCCTGGGAAGTCCAAGATCAAGGCGCCGGCAGACAAAGTGTCCGGAAAGGACCCTGGTTCATAGACTGCTGTCTTACTGTGTCCTCAGATGGCAGAAGGGGTGAAGGAGCTCTCTGGGGTCCCTTTAATGAGGGCGCTAGTCCCATTCCCGGGGGCTCCACCCTCATGACCTAATTGCCTCTCCTCACCTCCTAATACCATCCCATTGGGGGTTAGGATTTCCACATGTGAATTTTAGGAGGGACACAAAAGTTTAGTCTATACCACCCTGACTCTTCTTTTTGGGGGTACGACTACATTTCCTGTCCTCCGGGTCTTTTCTTTCATTCAAAGATGATTTCTTGAACGCAGGCCCGAGTTCGAATCCTGCTCTGGCATGCAGCAGCTGTGTGATCTTGAGCAAGTGCCTTAACTCATCTGTGCCCTTAAAATGAGGTTTCTTCTGCTTGTGATCACACTGAGGTACCAGCTTACCCCTATGAGGATGGCTCTCATCAGTTGGCTAAAGAAGGGTCTTGAGGCTGTGGAGGAATTGGAACCCTCCTAGGCTGCTGGTGGGAACGCACAATGGTGCAGCCACTTTGGAACACAGTCTGGCAGTTCCTCAAACACTTAAACATAGAGTTACCGGGGCCCCTGGCTGGCTCAGTTGGTGGAGCGCGTGACTCTTGATCTCAGGGTTGTAGATTCAAGCCCCATGTTAGGTGTAATTAACTTTAAAAAATATAATTTATTTTAAAGATTTCATTTATTTGTGAGAGAGAGAGAGAGAGCGAGCGAGCAAGCTGGGGTGGGGCAGAGGGAGAGAGAGAACCTCCAGCAGACTCCCCGCTGAGCACGGAGCCTGACTCAGGGCTCGATCCCATGACCCTGAGATCACTACCTGAGCTGAAACCAAAAGTTGGATGCTTAACCAACTGAGCCACCCAGACACCCTCCCCACCCCCTGCAAAATAAAATCTTTAAAAAATAAATAAATAAACATAAGAGTTACCGAATGACCCAGCAAGTCTACTTCTAGGTAGATGTTCAGGAGAAATGACAACATACATCCATACAAAATCTGGTGCCCGAGTGGTCCCCACAGCTTGTGTCCCAGTAGCCAAAAAGTGCAAACAAATCACATGTCTGTCGGCTGACGTCTGGCTCCTTTCACCCAGCATAAGGCTTTCAGGTTCCTCCATGAGGTAGCGCGTGTCCAGGCTTCCTTCCTTCCCTTTGTGGGCCCAATAGCATCCCGGTGTATGGAGGCGCCCTGCCGGGGTTCACATCCCTCAGCTGATGGGCTGTCCGTCAGGCTGTTTGTACTTGTTGGTTATTCTGATGACGCTGCCCTGAACATCTGAGTTCGGATTTTTTGGTAGACGTGGGTTTTCAGTTCTCTTGGGTATTTATGCAGGCTAGGTCATGGGGTGACTCTATGGGGTGTTGAGCTTTTTTAGGAACTCCCAAACCATTTTATCCAATGAGGCATCATTTTATGTTCCCACCAGCAGTGGGCAGGGGTTCCAGTTTGCCCAGATCCTTACCACCTGTCCTTGTCTGTCTTTTTGACCATTTTGGCCATTCTAGTGGGTGTGAAGGGGACAAAGGATTCCTTTTTTTTTTTTTAACAGTCAGTCTCATTTTATTGTATCTTCCAAAATGTTTAATATTTTCTCTCTCCTGTTAACAAAAAGTAAACTTCCATGCTATTTGGACAAATCAGTTTTAGCAATATGATCATGTCCAAGGAACTTTTATTTTTAAAGGATTCCTTTTTTAAAGAATATTTTATTTGTTTATTTGAGAAAGAGAGCACGAGCAGGGAGTAGGGGTAGAGAGAGGAGCGGACTCCCCGCTGATCGGAGAGCCTGACGCGGGGCTCGATCCCAGGACCCTGAGATCATGACCTGAGCCAAAGGCAGACGGCTTAACCGACTGAGCCACCCAGGCGTCCCAAAGGAATCCTTTAAAAATGAAAATAGGATCTTGTCTCAGGTAGACATCCCACCTGGAGAAGGAGGAGGAGAGGGACATGTCCACGACCAGGCTCTGGTCTCTGGATGGTGGGGCTGTCCCCAGAGTGGGGCCAGTAGGAGGGGCAGGTGTAAGGGCTGATGCTGAAGGCACTTGGGATGCAATGAGGCAGACATCCTGGAGGAAGTGTCCTGCGACCCCAGGACACACACGTGGGGCTAGGGGAGAGGGCTGAGCTGGAGAGATTCGGAGATCCTTTAGTTAAGGTCCAGGGCTGGGGGGAAGGGCCTAGGTCAGAGCCAGAGCACCAAGGACATTTCAGGCTGAGGAGGTAGGCTCTGGAGAGGAGGGGGACAGGCTCAGGCAAGGAGCAGGTGGGGAGGGGGCCCTGGGCTGGCAGTGATCCCAGGCCCATCCTGGTTAATGGCTTTGGTCCTTCCTCCGTCCCCAGAGGGGCAACCCCGTGCTGAAGTTTGTGCGTAACGTGCCCTGGGAGTTTGGTGACGTCCTTCCTGACTACGTGCTGGGCCAGAGCACCTGTGCCCTATTCCTCAGGTGAGCTCTGAGGGGCTGCCGCACCTTCCAGAGACCTGGGAGGCCTGGGAGGGCGTGCCCCCGTGTTTTGGACCATTCAGTGGGAGAACTTTGGGTGTGGCCCTGTCGGCTCTAGGCCTCGGTGGGACCTTGTGTGGGAGGAAGAGGTGTTTGCCTGGAGGTGCCCAGAGCAAGAAGAGCTGCAGGCCCAGACTCTGGGTCTGAGGGAGGAGGGGGCTGGGTCCCTGGACTCCTGGGTCTGAGGGAGGAGGGGGCTGGGGGCCTGGACTTCTGAGTCTGAGGGAGGAGGGGGCTGGGGGCCTGGACCCCTGGGTCTGAGGGAGGAGGGGGCTGGGGGCCTGGACCCCTGGGTCTGAGGGAGGAGGGAGTTGGGGGCCTGGGCTCCTGGGTCTGAGCAAGTTGGGGGTCGGGTCACTCATGTCCCAGACATCCAGGCCTCGTCAGTGAGAGCCAGGATTTCTCTAATCTCTACCCCTGTGAAGCACATTCCCTCTCTACTCCCCGGGGCCCCTCTCCAGACAGAGCTAGAGGGGGGAAGTGAAACTTCTAGGTTGCTGTCTTCCCTGCAAGGTAGGAGGGCTGGCGGCTGCTGGGCAGAGATGTCCTGCCCCTGGTTCGCTGGGTGGAGAAGCCACCCCAGCCCCTCCCTGCCAGTGCCCTTTGAGGCCAAAGCAGAGTCCCTGGGATGGGCCTGCCTCCCAAGACTAGCTGCACAGTGTCCCCCAGTCCCCGCTCTCTAAGCCCCGGTCTCCTGTCCTCTACCCAAAGCCCAAGTCTCTTCCCTGCCTCTGTGAAGAACCTGGGGTCCATCCCCCCAGGGAACCAGAGCCAGCAGCCCTTGCTGCCAATCCCACCGTGCGCCTGCCTTGCTGGGTGACCTGGGGCAAGTCACTTTACTTCCCTGAGCCTCAGATCCCTGTGTTGCCCATGCCCTCTGCCTTCCAGGGAGAGTGAAGAAGGGCCCCTGGGGTCTTGGGGAGACCGAGACCTCCCAATCCCTCCCTCTCCCCTGCCCCCCCCAGCCTCCGCTACCACAACCTCCACCCAGACTACATCCACGAGCGGCTGCAGAGCCTGGGGAAGAGCTTCGCCCTGCGGGTCCTGCTCATCCAGGTGGATGTGGTAAGCAGTGGTCATTTCCCCACTGGCCTTGTTGACCCCATCTGTGAAATGGGTCTGAGGGAGGAGGGGGCCTCACAGCAGCCAAGTGGACTGTTGAATCGTGAGGGAAGATGCCAAGTTGAAACCTCAGTGAGGAACCACTTCGCACATCTGAGATTGACACCCTGTGTTGGCCCAGGGGGTAGGAGGGTAAAATCGTCCATCTCCTCCTTCCCCACACCACTTCCGCCGAGCCCAGCCTTCTGCCACCTAAACGTGTCTTGAATCTGTGTCATCCTCTCTGTCCACCCCGCCCAGCCCGCCTGGGCCCTGACTCCAGCCTCTTCCCTTGTCTCCTGGCCTCCAGCCTCAACCCCTCCCTCCTTACACCATCCTAAAGCACAGATCTGCTGTCCAGATCCCCCCGTGGCTCCCTAGTGCCCTCCGTGGCCCATGAGGCCTTGTGCGAACGCCCCCCTGGCCCCATTCTCTGGGGTCATTTCTGAGCTTCCGTGTGGTCACCCTTTTACATTCTCCATCACGTACTGTGTGAATCACAATTCCTCAAGCTCTCTTTCTCCTCCCATTCTTTGGACAAGTTGTTCCCTATGCCTGGAATTCTGTTTTTGCTCTCCTTTGCCTCCTTCACTCCTCCTCATCCTCTTTCAGGTCTCAGCTCAAATGTCCTTTCCTCCAGGAAGCTCTCCCTGATCCCCTAGGCAGGTCGGATGCTCCTGCTCTCCCATCCCAGTCCTGGTCACTCTGGCTCACCACTGTACGGGGACAGTTTTATCTACCTCATCAGACTGTGAGCCCCAGCAGGCAGAGCCTGGCCTGTCTTGGTTACTGCGGGGTCCCGGCATTGCCCAGCACAGGTGGGCACCCAGTCAGAGCTTAGGAAGTGTCAGTCAAGTGGAAGGTTCTTGGCATCCTAACCTACTGTGTTTTCAAGACTATAATTCCTTGCTTTCTACCAGATTTCTCATTCTGACTTTCTTGTCCATCCAGAAAGATCCCCAGCAGGCCCTCAAGGAGCTGGCCAAGATGTGCATCCTGGCTGACTGCACCCTGGTCCTTGCCTGGAGGTGAGACTGAGGCTCCCCGCTCAGGTCAGGCTCTATCCTGAGAGTCCTTCAACTTGCTCTGCCCCCCTAGACCTTTCCTTCTTCTGCCATGAACTCCCCATATGAGCCTGATCCAGGCACTGCCTCCCTCTGGGCCTCAATTTCTTCACCTTCATTAAGACCCTTTAAAACAGGGTCTTAATATCTTATAGGGCTGTGGTTACAAAGGCAGGTGATATAAATCAAATTGCCAGGACAATACTAGGCACTGATGAGTTAGACATAAAGTCTGTCTGAATAATTAATTCCACATCTAGGTTTCTAAAGACTATTTAGATGGGCTAATTTCTAATTGGAAAAAAAGATATCCCTTCCTCACACCATAAAAAAAAATTAAATCCTGACAAATTATAGACATTAAAAAAAAAGGTGTTAGAAGAAATCTTACAGGAGAATATTTTTTATACTCTTGGGGTAGGAAAATTCTTCTAAAGCAAGACCCAGAACCCCGAAGCCATAAAGGAAAAGGTTGGCTGGTTTGAGAATATTTTTTTTTTTTTAAGATTTTATTTATTTATTTGTGAGAGAGAGAGAGAGAGAAACAGCATGAGAGGGGAGAGGGTCAGAGGGAGAAGCAGGCTCCCCGCTGAGCAGGGAGCCCGATGCGGGACTCGATCCCGGGACTCCAGGATCATGACCTGAGCCGAAGGCAGTCGCCCAACCAACTGAGCCACCCAGGCGCCCTGATTTGAGAATATTAAAACTTGAAAACTTCTGGGTAGTAAAAGATACTGTAAATAAAGTTAAAAGACAAGTGACAAATTATGAAAAAGTACTTGCTGTGCATATATATATATATAAAATAAAGACTTAACATTTCTAATTTATATATGTACATACGTTATATTTATACAGTGTTAATATATTTAAATACTTATATGCACATATTTAAACCTATTTATTATATATTTATCTATGTAAAGAAATTCCCACAGGTTAATAAGAGCCTAAATAAGAGTCTAATTCAGGTTGCCAAAACACATGAAAAAAATATCAACCTTATGATTTATCAAGAAAAAAGTAAATTTTATTTTATTCTATTTTTTTAAGATTTTATTTATTTATTTGAGAGAGAGAGAGAGAGCATGAGTAGTGGGGAGGGGCAGAGGCAGAGGGAGAAGCAGACTCCCCGCGGAGCAGGGAGGCCGATGCGGGGCTTGATCCCAGGACCCTGGGATCATGACCTGAGCTGAAGGTAGACACTTAACCGACTGAGCCAACCAGGTGCCCGAAAAAAGTAAATTTTAAAAAATGAGGTGCTGTCTTTCTCCCGTAAATTTGGTGAAAACGTCTCAGATGGATAGCATGAAATGGGCACCTGCGCATTTGGTTGGTGGGAGATTTGATTGGCTATTTACACAAAATAGACACCACTCTTCAACGCTGACATTCCCGCACCGGGATTAGCCCTGCCTGTGTGTGCAGATGTCCATCCACGATGACGTGGGCCATCACTGCACATCAGAGGGTGGGGACCAGAGTTGCAGAACCAAACAGCACCATATTTTTATTTATAGACAGAAGGGAGGAAAGGGAGCTGTGTTTCTGAACAGACACGTATGTGGATAAACTAGAAAGAGCTACAAAGGCTCCAGGCCCTGGACAGCGTTGATCTCTGGGGAGGGTATGAAGAGTCGGCAGTGATGGGAAGGGGCGATTTACTCTCTCTGCTTCTGGCTTTCTTCTGAATATAGACTGGTTAGACTTTCTTTTGTTAAATAAATGCCGTATTCGTGGGCGCCTGGGTGGCTCAGTTGGTTAAGCGACTGCCTTCCACTCAGGTCATGATCCTGGAGTCCCGGATCGAGTCCCGCATCGGGCTCTCTGCTCAGCGGGGAGTCTGCTTCTCCCTCTGACCCTCTTCCCTCTCATGCTGTCTCTCATTCTCTCTCAAATAAATAAATAAAATGTTTTTAAAAAAATGGCATATTCATGTAGTTCTAAAATCAGAAGCTATACGAAAGCGGTTTGTCTGTGTGCACACATGTACACATACGTGTATATGGTATATACACACGGCATGTATGTATGTGTTTGCTGTTCTGTGCCTTGCATTGTCGTGTCATCACCTGGAAGTCTTTTCTTTGCCTTTTTTTTTTTAAGATTTTATTTGCTAAAGAAAGAGAGAGCGAGCACAAGCAGGGGGGAGCAGCAGGCAGAGGGAGAGGGAGAAGCCCCGATGTGGGGCTCGATCCCAGGACCCTGGGATCATGACCTGAGCCGAAGGCAGACACTTAACCGACTGAGCCACCCAGGCACCCCCCGCCCCGACCCCGGAGGTTTTTTCTCTCTCAGTATAGAGAACAGCCACCTTCTTTTTTTATGGCTGTGTAGTATCCCAATATAGTGTTCACATTTTAAAAAATACTAATTTTTTAAAAGATTTTATTTATTTATTTCAGAGGGAGAGAGAGGGAGAAGCAGGCTCCCCACAGAGCAGGGCGCCCAATGCGGGACTCGATCCCAGGACCCTGAGATCACGACCGAGCAGAAGGCAGACTCTTAACCGACTGAGCCACCCAGGCACCCCTAAAAATATTAATTTTTTAGAGCAGGTTTCAGTTTATAGAGAGTCATCAGGAAGTGCAGAGAGTTGCCACACAGACTCTCTCCCCCGAATGTGTTTTCTCCTATTATTTATATCTTGTATGAATTCGTGTGGTACATTTGTTACAACTCTTTAGCCAATATTGATATATATATATATACACACACACACACACACACACACACACACACACACACACATATATATATTTTTTTACTTTTAAAGATTTTATTTATTTAAGAGAGAGCAGGGGAACAGCAGAGGGAGAGGGAAAAGCAGGTACTCCGCTGAGCAGGGAGCCAGATGCGGGACTCGATCCTAGGACCCTGGGATCATGACCTGAACCAAAGGCAGACGCTCAACCAACTGAGCCACCCAGGCGCCCCATCCAGTATTGATATATTAACCAAAGCCCATAGCTTACATCAGGGTTCATGCTCTGTGTTGTCCATTTTGTGGGTCGGTATGTGTCCATAATTACTGTACCATACAGAATAGTTGCACTGCCCTAAAGACTCCCCTGTACTCTACTCGTTCATCCCTCCCACCCCCAAACCCTTCATCCTTTTAGTCTCCATAGTTTTGACTTTTTCGGGATATCATATAGTTGGAATATACACATATATAGTATAGAATACGAGTATTGTCCTTGTGTGTAGGGAAAAAAAAAACCCGTTCTTCCCTAATGTGGGTCTTTTTCCTGTGTTGCTTTTACTCCTCGTACAAAACACTTCACTTCTGGCCACCAGATGTGTCAAAGCTTTTTCCCCACGCCCAGCCGTTCTCTGCAACACCCGCCAGGTGTCCTATGGTTTAACACAGTTCTGACGCCATCTGCCTGGAGATGGCATCAGATCCCTTAGGTGAAGGGCTCAGTCCAAGACCGCCCCCGACTTCAGGCACCTGTCACAAGCCCAGCTTGTACTTCTGACCAGCCCGCTTCCAGGGACCCCCCCCCCCACCCCCCCGCCTCGGGTTCGGTTTGTAGAGCAGCTCACAGGACTCAGGGAAACACATTTATTGGTTTAGTAAGGAATTTGTTAAAAGGTAAGAATCAACAGCAAGATGGTGAGAAACATAGGATGAGATGTACGGAAGGGTCCTGAGCACAGGAGCTTCTGTCCCTGTGGAATTGGGGCGCGTGACCCTCCCCGTGTTGACATGTTTGCCCACCTGGAAGCTCTGAACCCCCTGGTATTGGGATTTTATGGCACAGTCAACTGTTAGTCCATTTCCAGCCCCTGCATAGGTGGGGCTGAAAATCCCAAGCTTCTGATCGGTTCTGGTGACCAGCCCCCATCCAGCTCCCATCCAGGAGCCCACCCAAAGTCATCTCAATAGAACAGATATGGGGGCGCCTGGGTGGCTCAGTCGGTTAAGTGTCTGCCTTCAGCTCAGGTCGTGATCCTGTGGTCCTGGGATCGAGTCCTGCATTGGGCTCCCTGCTCCGCGGGGGGTCTGCTTCTCCCTCTGCCCCTGCCCCAGTCATTCTCTCTCTCAAATAAATAAAATCTTTAAAAAATATAGAACAAAGATGCTCCTACTGCTCTTTTCACTGAGGAATGTACAAGGGTCTCGAGCTCTGTGCTGGGAACCAGGGGTAGAAACCGTAGAAGTTTCCTCTTACCTCACAGAAGCCTTTTCAGATTGGCTTCTCTCATTTAACAATATGCTTCTAAGGTTCCTCCATGCCTTCTCATGATTTGGTAGCTCACTTCTTACTGCTGAATAATATCCCATTGTCTGGATGCACATTCTTTCCCAGCTGTGTAATATTCCATCAGGCAGCCAGGCCGCGTCACGACCTTGAACTCACGACCCCTAGAGATCAAGAGTTGCATACTCTACCGATGGAGTCAGCCGAGCGCCCCCGTCTTAGTTGTATATTAAAACGAAACCAAGTGTAAACATTACTGTTTTGTGGGAAGTAGCGTCATGTAAAGTTAAGGGTGCTGTTTCTCCTAGCCAGCTGTGTAATTTTGGGCAAGTGACTCCACCCCGCTGGTCTGCTTCCCCCTCTGTATAATGGTTTGAAAATAATAAGTGCCTTATAGGAGCTCTCGGTTCTGGAAGGTTCTGAGCATAATGAGTTAGAGCAGCACCTGGCATGCAGCTAGGCCCCCCCCAAGAGGGAATGTTTCCTATGTCTTTACATCTAAATCATGGAATGTTTTGCAACCGTTAAATAAAAGAGGTTGAGCTCCTTCTGCTGACATGGAAAAACATCCTGCTTATATTGCAGAGTGCAAAAATGAAGGCAAATTCTAGAACCGGACACAGCGTGCTAACCTGAGGGTCCTGAACAAATTATTAAGAACCATAACAATAATCCGGCTGCAGTGAAAAGCCGCAATGCCCATTTAACAAGGAAAAAAAAATAGAATTAGGAAAATGAATGTTTCTTTCAAGAATATGAACCGTCGCTTAATCAAAAAAACATTGCTTATTAGCTAGGATCTGAAGGCCAAGATGCCTCAACCCTGAGTCCTTTACTTCCTTCGACTCAACTCACTCTTCCCAAGTTCCCCAAACAAAAAAGGCCAGCTTCTTCCCAGTGCCAATAAACTTGAGTTACTTTCTTCGGCACACATAGAGCCTTTTTAAGATTTGATTATGTCACCTACCTTTGAAGCAGTCCGTTACATGTAAGAGGAACCCATGCCTGATGTGAAAATGAATGGCGATTACCAGGTCATGTTAGCCTCTATAATAAGATTCAGCAGTCAGCTCGCCTGCCTGCTCGCCCGCAGCCTTTCTCTTGAAGGCGTGCTAGATTAAAAACCGACAGTGGGAACTGAATGCCTCCTAAATTTGTCTCCTGGGGTTGGGAAAAGAATAACAGTGTTTCTGGTTTTTTTCTCCCTCTCAAACTCCACATACCCACTTCCCTTCCAGAATAGCTCATATTTCTTAAAACAGGTCTCTGAGCCCCCAGCACCGTTCTGAGTGCTTGGAGCCAGTTCTACCATCCGCTCCACTCTATAGATGAGGAGACTGAGGCCCAGAGAGAGAAAATCACTGGCCCCGGGGTCACTCAGGTGGGAAGGGGGAACCTAAAGCCAACGGGTTAGACTCTCAAGCTCTGCCCCTTGGCCAGCAAAGGTGTGCCTGGCGTGGGTTATCACCAGGGGACATTGAGAGGAGCGAAGTTTATTTTTTTTCCTCTATATTAGAGTTAACGGCATAATAAACTGAATCTAAAACATGCCCCCCCTCCCGTTGGCTGACCCGAATGTTCTCACCCCAGCCCTGAGGAGGCCGGGCGGTACCTGGAGACCTACAAGGCCTATGAGCAGAAGCCGGCGGACCTCCTGATGGAGAAGCTGGAGCAGGACTTCGTCTCCCGGGTGAGGGCGCCGCACCTCCCTGCCTGGGCCTCCCCCAGCTCCTTCCTGGGGCTTGAATCCAACCTCTCCTCCCCATCCCACCCTCAGCTCCCTCTCTCCTTTCTCACTCGCGCGCGGCAGCCAGAGGGGTCTTCCTAAGCATAAACTTCATTCTGCCCTCCCCAGCTCAAAACCCTCCCATGGCTCCCCAGTGCCTTCAGGGAAAGCCTGGCCTTCTCACAACACTCTACAAGGCCCTGCCTATTCTGCCCAGCAGCCCCATCCGCCCCTGGCCTCACATTCTGTCACTTCTGCCAGACCTGGCTCACTCCTCTAAGCTTGTGCCTTTTTGTTCCCTCTGCCTGACTACCCACCTAATCCCATCTTTCACATCTCAGCTCTGATGCCTCCTTCTCCAGGAAGCCCTCCCAGGTCTAGTGCCCCTGCGGGGGTCCCCCGCCAGCCCTGCCCATGTGGGTCACCACCGTCAGGAGCTGATCTATCTCCCACACTGGACTGGGAGCCCCAGGAGGGCCGGGCCAGGCCTGGCTTGGTCTCTGCTGTGTCCCCAGCATCACGCAGCACTCAGTGGGTGCTCAGGGAGTATTGGCTGAACGAAGTGTTTAATCTGGGTTCCAACGACTGAGTAATGGTGGACATCCACCACCACCCTTGAGGTGGGTACTATGAGGGGCCCCCACTAGCCTGAAAAGAGGCCCAGAGGGGTCAGTTCCCATGCCCAGGCCTCACAGGAAGTAAGCAGTGGGCCCTGGTTTTGAACTCAGAGCCTGTGGTCTTCCCTTGGGTAGAACAACTCAGGAGAAATGGCATTTATCTTCTCATCATGTGACTGACACCCTCTCACCTAGTTGGGGACCACTCTGAGATGAACTTACATTTTTTATTTTTAAATCTTTTAAGTTTTTTTTTTTAAGATTTTATTTATATGAGAGAGAGAGCACAGCGGGGGGAGGAGCAGAGGCAGAGGGAGAAGCAGGCTCTGCGATGTGGGGCTCGATCCCAGGACCCTGGGATCATGACCTGAGCTGAAGGCAGACGCTTAACTGACTTGAGCCACCCAGGCGCCCTGCTAAGATGAACTTTTAATCAAAGAAAAAGGCCATTTACTGAGCATCTCCTGCATGCAGGCAGTCTGGGGACACAGTGGTGACCCAGTGCCGCCCTGCGGGCTGTCGCAGTCATTTCTCTCATGATGCATCTCCGCCTTCTCCCCTTCCAGGTGACTGAATGCCTGACCACAGTGAAGTCCGTCAATAAAACAGACAGCCAGACCCTTCTGACTACTTTTGGGGTAAGGAACGATTCCCTTATCCCAATGGCATTTTGACCCCCTTGCCTTTTCAGGGAACCCCCACCCCACACACACCTGTTTCCTTCCACCTCACTGCCCCCTTCTCCCCATCCTTCCTGCCTCCCCTGCCCTCCCACAGGACCTCACCTCCTTCCAGGGATCTCTTAGACCCCTGATCAGCTGGGGCAGGGTAGTCTCGTGCTCCCCATCTCTGACCCTTCACTCCCACCTTCCTCAGTCTCTGGAACAGCTCATGGCCGCATCGCGGGAAGATCTGGCTTTGTGCCCAGGCCTGGGACCCCAGAAGGTAAGAGCTGTGGAAATCGGCTTGAGGGGCAGGGGCAGGAGGGAGCTCCAAATAAATGGGACCTCAGATCCCAAAGCTCTTAACAAGGTTTTGGAAGGCCCACAGGGTTTCTCCTACAGCTGGGCAAGACTGAGGCCCAGAGAGGGTGGGGACCAGCCCAAACTCATATAGCAAGCCTGGGACAGATTCAAGATAAGGCTCTTTCTCTCCTGGCCCCCAGAGCCCCATCTGGCTGAGAGGGAAAGAAGCAAAGCCCACTGCGGATGTAGCAAACAAATGGCTCGTTTAATGACCCGCCCCTCCTTTCTTTCTTGCTCTCACCCAGGCCCGGAGGCTGTTTGATGTCTTACACGAGCCCTTCTTGAAAGTGCCCCGATGACCGCGGCTGTGAAGGAGGCCCTCGGTGTAACAATAAAGCCGTTTTCCTGGCTCAGGCTGCTGCTGGTGTGCTGGGGCAGTCACCGGGAGTGGGGATGGGGGAGTCCTCTGCACTTGCTCTCTGCTGGCCCAGGCAGTCACCTCCAGCTTTTCTTAACTGCAGCCCTCAGTTTCCCTGGAAGAGACTACACAGGATCCTGCTGTAGCTTCTTCCGCTTCTTCTCCCATCCTGCAGGAGCCACCTCCTCCCCCGACTCCAGACTCAGCGGCGGCTCGAGCATCTCCTGGGATGTCGTCTCTGGCATCCCACTCCCCTGGCCCCGCTTCTTCCTCTTCTTGGTGGGCACTGGATCTGCCCTGGCCTCAGGCTCCCCCTCCTCTGGCAGCTGCAGCTCCATCACCTCCCCCTGTGGGTCACTGGTCTCGGCCCTTGGCTCCGCTGCTTTGTGGCCCCTTTCTTTCTTCTTCTTCTTCTTGGTGGATGCCTGCGGCTCAAGGTCCCCTGGTGGCTCAGGCTCCACCCAAGGCTCCGCCACCTCTGCCCCCGGCTCCCCCGCCGCGTTTTGCCATTTCTCTTTCTTCCTCCTCTTTTTGGTGGACACCAGAGCTGCCTCAGCCTGAGGCTCAACTTCGTGTGGTAGTTCAGGCTCCATTACCTCCCCTGGGAACTCCAGAGGGCCCATCTCCAGCTCTGTCGCCTCGGTCCCTGGCTCTATCATTACTTTGTACCCCTTTTCTTTTTTCTTCTTCTTGGAGGATGGCAGCAGGTTGGCTTCCTCCTGTGGCTCCAGCTGCAGTGGAGACTCGGCCGGCATCCCTTCCCCTGGCTCCCTCCCTTCTGTCCCCTTCTGCCTCTTCCTCTTCCTGGAGGGAGGGAAAACTGTCTCTTCCAGAGGCTCCCTTTTAATTGTGAGTTCCAGCTCCGCCGGCTTTTCTTCAGGTGCCAGTGTCTGCTCTTCTGGTTCGACCATTTCTGCCCCTTTGGGCTTCTTTTTCTTCTTCTTGGTGGTGGACAGAAATGGTGCCCCCACGGGCTCCGACATCTCAGCCATGGATTCTGCTGCTACGGGCTCCATCACCTCTAGCTGTTTTAGCTCCTGTTTTTTTTTCTTCTTCCCCACATCCACCTCTGGAGACCCCAAAGCTGTGTCCACCTCCAGGGCCCCAAGCCCATTCACTGCCTCCTGGGGAACTGAGGCCTCTGGTATATGCCTCTTCTTCCTCTTCCTTGAGGCTGGTGACCTCAGTTCCAAGACCGACCCAGGCCCTGTTACCGGGAGGCTGCCTCCAAAGGCACAGAACCGAGGCCTCAGGCCAGGGGGGATCTGTGGTGGGGGGCTTGTTGGGATGGGCTGCAGCAGGGTCCCAGAGGGGGATTCTTGGGGACCGTCAAAGATCCTTAGGCTGCCCTGGGGGGCTGGGGCACAGGTGAGTCCACCTCCCGCTTCCCCTGAGGGAGCCAGCAGGATTGCTTCTCCAGCCTGGGGGCCGCTGCTTCTGAGGACCCGGTAGCGGTGCCGCTTGCCCGCCAACTTGCCCTTCACAATCCGGGAGCCCGAAAGAGGCACTAGCCGCCCATTGAGGCTGAAAGGAGAAAGAAGAAGGCAGAAGCTTCATCAGATTTTTCTGGTGAAAGGGAGGAAAGGAGCTGAGAAACAGCATTTTTTTTAAAAAGGTTTATTCATCCATTTGAGAGAGAGGGAGCACCAGCATGGGAGAGGGGCAGAGGGAGGCGGAGAAGCCAACGACCGCTGAGCGGGGAGCCAGATGCCGGGCTTGATCCCGGGACCCTGAGATTATGACCTGAGCCAAAATCAGACGCTTAACCAACTGAGCTACCCAGGCGCCCTGAATGCCCGAGGAAAGCCCCTCTAAACTCCACCCAAGTTCAGCCACTGGGGTGGGGGCGTATTCCCAGGAGGTGGCCTGGACCACTCACCAGTCTGGGGCGAAGTTTACAGGAGCCTGGATAAGCCACAGTTCCGTATCTGGATCCCTTAACACCTCCAAAGAAAAACGAGTGGGCTCTGAAGCTGGGGACGTCGCGGTGAAGGTGGGGGGACAGGAGAACAGAGCAGCACCTGCAGGAGAGGAAACGGGAGCCTGCTGACACTGCCCCGCGGATCCAATCCTCTAGGACGCCCATCGGCCCATTGGTCCAGCCTCCTGAGCGCCTCAATCCCCTCACCCGGCCTCTTCTCTCCTGCCTGTTCCCCAGGGGCACCCCAATCTCCACCGAGCCAATTCCTGGCGGCGCCCTTCCCTCCACCGGTAGTTTCCCCCACCCCATACCCTCCCTAAGCCCGAAGTTCCTTCCTCGCGGGAGATACTCTCTCCGCAGGTCCTGTCTCTGGGCAAGTCCGTTTTTCCGTCCGAACGCCCCCGGGGGCCCTTTCTCCTCCATTCAGCCAACTCTTTGCACCCCGCCAGCCCGTCCTGATGCCACTTACCGCCGGACGGGGTCCCCTCCATGCCGGGACCTGTGCCCCCCTCAGACCGAGCCGCCGAGAGCGGGGGAGCTGCGCAGCTGACCACGTGGAACCAGGGGGGTGGGGCTTCATCCGGGAGCGCCCATGTGGTGCGGGAGCGCGGGGGTGTCGCTCGGGGCCCGCTCGCTCTACGAGCAGAACTGGGGAGAATTTCCACTTGTGCAGAGCAGATAACCAAGGAAGACGTCTTTCCCCGAAAATCTGCTCCCCAAAGCAGCTGCTTGGCTGCTTGGCGGGAGTTAGAGCCTCACGGGGTCCCTGCGGGTATCCCCCCCAATCTCTCAGACATTATTTGCTCCAACGTCGCCTTAAAGGGGCAGCCACATTGGTAGCTCCCAACTCTTAAAGAGACAGGAAGCTCGAGTGGTCTGAGATTCTTAAAGAGACAGGTAAGAGTCTAGGTTGGCAGGGCCGTGCTTTCAGTGTTACAATCCCTTCTTGGGAGGCCCAGATGCCTGGGAAATTCGGAACTTGAGTGGGACAAGTGGGAAAATGGAGAAATGGGATAATTCCTCCGGAGGGCGTGAAGTACCAGTTTAGGGGCGGGGCTTCTGAACTCCTAGGGAGCGGGAAACGTAGGGGGAGGAGCCTGTGGGCCCCGGGGCGGGGCCTCCAGACTCCTGTGCTAAACACGCGTGGGGCGGTGCGGGCTAAGGGGCGGGGTTTGTGGACCAATGAGATAGATAGGATGCCCCCGAGGACTTAGTCTACTGCGTGGGGGACATTCCCGAAGGCTTTGAGGATGGGAGAGGGAGTAGAAGGTTTGATCAGCGCCCTTTCTCCGCCGGGGTGGGGGGTGGCGCGTGTAAACAGCGGCACGTGGACACAGATTTGGGGTTCGCGTCCACGCCCCTTTCCACAGAGACCGCACCGCTTGGGGCAGCGGGCGGAGCCGCGGGACGGCGGCTAGACAGGGTGACCCGACTGCATTCCTGGCCGGTGTGTCAGCGCCACTTCTCGCCCCCTCTGCCGTGATTTCGGATCCTATTCGAGAATCGGGGCGTCCCCGTTTCTCAGGGTGTGAGCGGCTTCCCAGAGCGGAAAGAGGGTCAGGGGAGGGGGACGCGTTCCTTCAGTCGGGGATCACCAGGCAGTTCCCCAGCGTGGGCGAGACACCCGGGCGCCGCCCCTGCGGGCTTCGAACTACAATTCCCAGAGGACGCGAGGAGGGGAGACGCCCGACGTCCATCGCGGAAGCTGCTGGGGATTGTAGTCCCAGCCTACGACTTTGGACTCAGTTGCTGGGTAAATCTGTAAAGATCCAACCCATCCTTTTTACCGACGGGGAGATCGAGCCTCAGAGACTCGAGGGTTTACTGATTTAGCGAGGCTCTCTTCTCGCCTTAGGGGCGGGGCATGTGAGTCTTTCCCAGCCTCCAACCTTCTACCTCTTTGGTGGCGTCCACACCTTCTTCCTAAGAAGGGGGAAACTAAGCCTGGAGGGGTGGGTAAGGGATTCAGGACGCTGTCTCCCTCAGTCACCGCGAGGTTAAAGTCGAGTCTATCTACGTGGTCAGGTCGCCCTCGGCTTCCGGACCTCGCCCTTTCTGTCTGTGAAATGGACTTTCGGTGATTCCCAATGGGAACGTCTCAGGCTGCGTCCTGCCCCTCCAGGACTACAAGTCCCAAGGTGCTCGAGGCGACCCCTACTCCCCCTCCCCTCCGGGACCCGCCTCCCTCCGGCCGGAGTCACGTCGTCTAACCTGTTCCCGGCGCCTGCCCCGCCCCGTCCTGCGCTCCCCGCAGCCGGAGCCGGAGCCGGAGGAAGTCCCCCGGTGCCAGGATCTGCCCGGGATCCGTGAGTTCCACCCCACTGGGGTCCAGCGGCTCTGGAGGAGGCCGACACCGCGTCCCTGGGAGGACTGGGAGGGGACTCGGACGCTGAGTCCCAGGGTGGAATTGGGGGTGCGCAGATGCCAGGGTCCTTCGAAGGAAAGAACTCATATTTACTGGGCAAAAGTAAAGGGAACCCTGATGCCTGAGTTCTTGGGATGGAGGGCTCGGACGCCATGGTCCCGGGGAGACGCTGGAGCTGGGACTCCTCAATCCCACGAATTGGGCGTTCTCAGAAGCCTGAGTCTTTGAGGGGAATTGGGGTATCAGATGCCTGAGACCTGGGTAGAAATGACAAGACTCGGACTGATGGGGCTCTGGAAAGGGCGGCCATCCCTGACGCCCTCCAGCTGCTTTCTCCACCGAGCTTCTAGGTCTCGAGGCAGAATTAGGAGTGGGATGGGGATAGTGGAACTCGGGGCCCTGAAATGTAGCAGGACAAGCCCCCGAGGTCCCTCTGGAGGCTGGGTTCCGGCGCTCCCTACGCTTTCCGGCTCTGGGGTGGGAGCCGGGGGAGGGGGGACCGCGGCAGCTCTCCAACCTGCGTGCGGCTGCGAGATCCCCAACATATCATTAACCGGGGCGTCAGACCTGCCTAACCAGAGGAGGGACCTCCACCCCAGGGCGCCCCCTCGTGGGGGCGGGAGCCTCCCATTACCCCTTGGAGGTGGGAGATATTTGGGGTTTGCAGAGGGGGTTCTAGAACTCAGGGCAGAATTCCAGAAGGTGGGATTGGATTCTGGGAGGCTTGCATGGCTGGGCACGACACAGAGAGGACAGGGGTAAACTGAGGCTAAGAGGTCACACAGGTAGAGTTGATTAGCGTTTGGCCCCTTCTGAGCAGCTGTCTCAGATAGCAGAGCTGATCAGAGTTTGGCTTCCTCTTTCTTCTGCAGCTGTCTGGGGGACGGAATTCCATCCATTCCCACCAGATTTTCTGACTAACCTCCCCCACTCCTAGGGCTCCTCGCCCTGACCCTGAGGTGAGAAATGTCACCTCCACCCCCATGTGTCTGACCTGAGGTAGTGTGGGAGATAAGCGAGGGATAGAGGCTAATTCTGGAGGTGTGTGTCTGTCCTTGAAGCGGGGGAGGGCAGGGACGGGCGCCTCCCTCTGGCTGTCTCCCCCTTCTCTCCACCCCCATGTGACATGTGAGGGGATTGAACAAGGGGGTGGGGAAGGCAGGGGGTTCTGATGAGAGAGGGAAGAACTTCCTAATTGTCTGGGCTTGAAGGGCATTCGGTGATAGCCTGAGATGAAATTAAAAATAATAACCAACCATGGCTGCCAAGACAGAGTTCACAGCGTGCCAGGCTCAGCACTGGTAGGTAGATGGTTCCCACTGTCTACAGAGGTCTCAGGCAACTGCCCAAAGGTGGCTTGCTGACTCCACCCCAGGCAATGACTTCTCTCTACTCCACTGGGGAAACTAAGGCTGGAGAGCCCACAGCCTGGGCTTTTGCCACCTTCTCTCTGGAATCTTCCAGGGCAGCCTGTGCCCCTCTGCCAGATTTTTGGGCATGACCATGAGCCAGAACTCACAAATGTACAGGGAGAATTTAGGGTTTAGGAAGTTGAGACTCCAGAGGTCAAAACCCAGGGCTTTTAGACTCAGAAAGAGTTGAAAGGGCTCTTTTGGGGAAAAAAGATTCCTCTGGGTCTTTAGCCCTCACCGTGTGTCAGATCCTGTGTTATCTCAACGAACAGCCAAGGAAGGTCAGTAATTAAGAATCCTATATGTGTGACCTTTATTTGGTGCCCTGCGTTGTTCTAAACACTGTACATAAATTATGCCACTCAAACCTCACACCCTTCTGAGGAGAAGGTATTAATTCTCCCATCATACACACCAGGAAACTGAGGCACAGAGAAACTATATAACTAGTCCAGGGTAGAGACTTAAGAGAGGGGGAAGGCCCTAGCCTGTTCCACAGTCGTCCACAGAGGGGAAAACCAAGTCCCGGAGAGGGTGGGGTCTCTTCCAGCGTCAGTCTGTCCGGACAGAAATGTAGGAGTCCAACCAGGGTATTTCCAGCCTAGCCTGGCGCTCTGTCTCGGTTCCCACTGAGGATGATGAGTACTCCAGAAGCCCCCGGGATCCTTAACCCCGAAGAACTTGCTTGGCCTGGCCGTATGCATGAGTCCGGGGGACCGAGAGTTAGGGGTGGAGGGGAAGGGGAGGAATGGGAGCTGGGGTTAGAGGGTACCCAGGGGTGGACTAGAGCCCGCAGGAGGGGGAGCGGGAGCGGGAGCTGGAGGTGCAGGGCTGAGGCCTGGGAACGGCGGCGCGACGTGCGCCGCCCCTGCGCCCCGCCCGGCCCCCGCTCCCCTGCCGCGGGAGGTGAGGCACCTGCCCAGGCCCGCAGCGCATTCCCGGGGTCTGAGCTCAGGCACTGTCCGCCCGCGGGCCGTGACCCGGAGCGCCCCCTGGTGGCCCCGACAACCCCTCTGCCCGCACCAGCCCTGGGAGGGCCCCACGCCCAGCCTTGCCATTTCCTTAGGGCCAGAAGATGTCAGCGTGGGATCGGGAGTCTTAGAAATTTGGGAATCCTGAAATCCCCCAAAAGAACATCTCGCTGCCAGAATGCTGGCACCGGGAGGCTGCATAGAATTGTTCGTTTTCCTATTTTAACAGACGCAGAGTGTTTCCTGTGTATCTGAGCTTCTAAAAGCCCCAAGTTCTGATTCCTGGAGTCCATACTTTCTGAGGCCTGAATTCTCAGAGCCTTAATTCCTCTTGCACCCTCTGGCCAGTTGGATCCTCACTATAGTCCATATCTTCATTTTACAGATCAAGAGGCACTCTTGTCAGGGTCAGTGGTGCCCCCAGATTTGAACCCTGGAAGTCTGGCTCCTTACTTGTGATCTTACCCACTCCCCTAACCGTGCATTGAGCTAGACTTTTAGGGCAGCGGAATCTTGGGATAGATAGAACATGGTGCAGGAAGATGGAGAAATCGAAGCTAGCAAAACTGGAGAATTATAGAATGTTCCAAAGATAGAATCTTGGACTCAGAACTTTTGGACAAGAGACTCTCAAGCTGAGAGTTTTAGGCTCTGTAGAGCTTTAATAACAACCTCAAAGTCCTTACAATTTCAGAATCTAGGCCTCTGAGAGATTGAAGAGGCCTCTTAGAATTGCTGATTTGCCTCCTCCTTTCAGTTGGGGAAACTGAGGCCCGAGGAGTGGATGGGACTTGTTGCCCAAGGTCACACACTCCCAACACACCCAAATGAACCACCAGCCCCAACAGGTTCTGTTCCCAGGCTTCCCAGACAGAGGCCAGAATCAGCATGCCCCAGCCTGCCCCGCTGCCCACGCCTGCACCTCCAAAGCTAAGTGGTTGGTGCAGCCTGGGGAGGTGGCCAAGGTGGCGGGCGTGGTGGCTACCATGGGGATGGGGATGGTGCTGGCTTGACTGGTTCCTTGTGGCCTGGCTCCTTCCCACTGAGCCAGTGACCACAGCAGCCCAGCCACCCCCAGCCACCTCCCTGTTCTTCCTGTGAACACTGGGTACCCGTGAACAAGGTCGACTCTGGGGAGAGGAAGCTGAGTGGTCCCTGCCCGCTGGGACTCTTCCAAGTCTGGTCGAGGCAACCTAGACTAACAAGTTAGATCCAGGTGTGAAACCTAATACAGCTGACTCCTTCCAAGCTGATCTTGAACAAATAGTTCTTAGCCCCATTTTTTTGCCTGCTACTGTGACTTTGACCATTAAATGCGGTATCGGGTGCAAGCCTTTGGCACAGTTCTAGGAGGCCATGGCCCCTCAGTTAATAGTTGTTATTTTATTTCATTATCCCCTCAAGCAACCATCACAGGTACACAGTAGGCAGCACAATTATTATTAAAAAATATATATATATATATATCCCTAGTGGGGCGCCTGGGTGGCTCAGTCAGTTAAGCATCTGCCTTTGGCTCAGGTCATGATCCCAGTGGTCCCGGGGTCGAGTGCCGAGTCGGGCTCCCTGCTTGGCAGCCTGCTTCTCCCTCTGCTTCTGTGGCTCCCCCTGCTTGTGCGCGCGTGTGCTTGCTCTCTCTCTCTAATAAATAAATAAAATCTTCAAAAAAATTAAAAGATCCCTAGCATAAAAAAAAAGTGATATCCCTAACATCTAGCATAGGGTCTCCTGGCCCTAGTAGGCACTCAAGAATTGATAGTTACTTTTGCCTCCTTTGTTCCCCCAAATGCCTGGCACACAGTAGGTAATCAGTGCATAATTGTTGAAGGAGTGATTCAAGGCTTATTAGGACTGACCTAGAAAGATGGACAAGGAGCTATGTCAAGCGAGTGAATTGTCCAGAGCCATCCAGGAGGATTTGAAGGAGTTGGCATTTTCCAGCCAGGGAAGTGGAAGGGCATAGTGCTTCCAGTGGAAGGAGCTAGGAGAATCAAGGCTCTGTCTGGCTGCTCTATGACCCCTGGTTCCCTGTGGGCGGGGTCTGAGAAGGCTTCCCCCCCCACCACCCACACACCTCCGTAGGCGCCCCGCTTCCGCCGGCACCATGGACAGCGAGGCATTCCAGAGCTCGAGGGACCTTCTGGACCTGAACTTCCAGTGTGAGCTGGGGTAGGGGGCGGGGCTTGCTCCGGAGAGGCCCTCAAGGGTGGAGGCAGGGCGCTGCCCGGAGGCTCCGGGCCTTACTGCTCCTCCCTCCTGCCCAGCTCTGGCCATGAAGCACATGGACCTGAAGCAGATGGAGCTGGATACAGCGGCGGCCAAGGTGGACGAACTGACCAAACAGCTGGAGTCGCTGTGGTCAGACTCGCCCACACCTCCCGGCTCGCAGACTGGAGCCCCCCCTAGGGTGAGCCTACTCGCCTCGGTCCCCACCTTGGCCCCCAAAGCCGGCTTCTTTCTGCCTGGGGTTCTGCCCCATCGGGTTGTACAGGCCGTGGGCTATTTAAGGGCACTTGAAAGAGGGGACCAGTATAAATGGACATCTCACAGGACCCTTGGAAGAAAAGGGTCTTTTTCTAAGAGGCAGAAGGACACCGTACCGGCTAGCCTCAGCCCTGATTTCAGGGCCGTCTTGCCAGTACCGCTCACCAGGGCTCCCTATGCCTGACTCTCCGGCCCCGGCCCAACTCCCCTAGGTTAATTTCCGATGACTTCTTTTGATCTACTAACCCCTCTCCTAATGTCTCCTTTGACCCCTCAATGTCTCGGCCTCCCCACAGCTGTCCCGGTACAGCTTCAGCCCGGTCCCCGAGCCCTTCAGCAGCCGCGGGTCTCCCCGGAAGGTGGCCACCGACGGTGCAGACACCTCGTTCGGACGCTCCGAGAGCGCCCCGGCTTTGCACCCCTACAGCCCGCTGTCCCCGAAAGGCCGGCCCTCGTCACCGCGCACCCCGCTCTACCTGCAGCCGGATTCCTACGGCAGCCTGGACCGCGCGCCCTCGCCCCGGCCCCGCCCCTTCGATGGCACAGGCAGCCCCCTCGGCCGTGCGCCCTCCCCGCGGCCCGGATCGGGCCCGCTCCGCCAGCAGGGTCCCTCCACGCCCTTCGACTTCCTGGGCCGCGCTGGTTCCCCGCGGGGCAGCCCCCTGGCCGAGGGGCCCCAGGCCTTCTTCCCCGAGCGCGGGCCCTCGCCTCGCCCCCAGACTTCAGCTTATGACACGCCCGTGGCCTTTGGGAGCCCCCTACTGGGCGCGGGCGGTAGCGCTTTCGCCCCACCTCTGCGCGCTCAAGGTGAACGAGGGGGCCTCCTTTGGGGGGGTGGGAGGGATGCAGGCCTGGGACCAGCCTCCCGTTATATCCCAATTCGCCACCTCTCCCTAGACGACTTAACGCTGCGCCGGCGGCCCCCCAAAGCCTGGAATGAGTCTGACCTGGACGTGGCATACGAGAAGAAATCTTCACAGACAGCGAGCTACGAACGTGAGTGGTGGGAGGCCAGAGGAAGGGGGGAGCCAGGAGAGGTAGCCCCCAGACCCTAATGATTCGCGCCTCGCAGGCCTGGACGTCTTCTCGCGGCCTGCTTCGCCAGGCCTGCAGCTGTTACCCTGGAGAGAGAGCAGCCTGGACGGGCTGGGGGCCACCAGCAAGGTGAGGGGCGGCTGGGGAGGGGGCTGGTGGGCAGGGGCCGGGAGTGCGGTCAGGACCACCTCCCATTCCTGGCTGCACCCCCAGTCTCCGTGCCCTCCACCCCAGGCTCTTCCTTTTTCATCCTGGATTTCCACCCTGTCCCTGACCCCCTTTGCCTCACTCCCTCTGGTTTCCCTCACCTTCTCTCCCTTCTTGACCTTTTGTCCTTACCTCCTTCCCCCTCCTCCTTTATCATTCCCTCCCCCTAACTTCCTCCCACCTGAACCCCTTCTTTCCTCCTTCCTTCTTTCTCCCCCAGGACAACCTCACCAGCGCCACTCTGCCCCGCAATTACAAGGTCTCCCCTCTGGCCAACGACAGGCGATCTGATGTGGGCAGCTACCGCAGATCGCTGGGCTCCGCGGGGCCATCAGGCACTTTGCCCCGCAGCTGGCAGCCTGTCAGCCGCATCCCCATGCCCCCTTCCAGCCCCCAGCCCCGCGGTGCCCCGCGCCAGCGCCCCATCCCCCTCAGCATGATATTCAAGCTGCAGAATGCCTTCTGGGAGCATGGGGCCAGCAGGGCCATGCTCCCTGGCTCCCCCATCTTCTCCCGAGCACCACCGCCTAAGCTGCCTCCCCAGCCCCAGGCACCCCCTCAGCCTCAGCCACCCCCTCAGCCCCAGCCCCAGCTTCCTCCCCAGCCCCAACCCCAACCCCAACCACAGCCCCAGCCTCAAACCCCTGCCCCTCAACCTCCCCAACAGACTTGGCCCCCTGTGAGTGAAGGTGAGTCAGCAGTGGGGGGGCCCAGAGGGCTGCTTAGAGGGAGGACAAATGGCTGGGGACCAGAACAGCTGAGGGAGCCGTCACAGCCAGACACTGTCCCTGCAGAGAGCAAGGCTAGAGGAGCTTGGGAATTTGCTCAGGAGCTAGGGATAGCACGGTGGTTAAGCATGGACCCTGAATCAGACTGCCTGACTCCAGGCTGTGTGACCTTGGACAAGTCACTTAACCTCTCTGGACCTCAGTTTCCTTGCGTGTAAAAGGTGATAGAGCCCATCTTACTGATTATGGTATTGGATTATTTAATCCATATAAAGTCACTGAAATAGGGCCTGATGTGTAGGAAGATCTCAATAGCTATTATATTAGTTACAATAATTATTAATATGTTTGTGTGCGTGAGACCAGCACAGGGCCTAGAGTTAAAACAGATTGGGTTTTGAGCCCCTCTCCACTGCTGACTTGCTTGCTGTATGACTCAGGATAAATTAGCTAACCTATCTGAGCTTCTGTTTTGTCATCTCAGAAAAGATTAATAATATCTACCTCGTAGATTGTGAGGGACATTCAATGAAATAACTTGTGTAGAGAGTGATCATTACTGTTTTTACCTGCTTTAGAAGCTCTGATAGAGAGAAATAAGACCAAGAGACCATCAGGCACCAGGACTCTAGTCCCAGCAAGAGTATTCTGCCTGAGAGGGTAGGCAAGGAAGTTCTCAGAATCTCAGCAAGTCAAGGCCAATCTGATGGTAGGAGCACAAGATTCAGAAGTCAGAGGGCCCGGAATGCAAATTGCACTGGCTTTGGGCAACTGACTTCCCCTCTCTGATGCTCAGCTTCTCTCTCTGTAATAAGGAAGTGATAGCAGTATCTACCTCACAAGGTAGTGGTGAGAATTCAGTAAGGCAGGCACATGCTAAGTGCTTGATAAAATGGGAGATGTCACAATCAGACTATTCACAGCCCACGGAAAGTAGCCCAGAGAGAGCAAGGAACTGCCCTGAGGTCACACAGCGAATCAGATGCTGGCTACGGGTCCGGGAAGTTGTGGACGTGGAGAGGGGAGTCTTGGGGTTCTCCCAGGGACCCATTCTCTGATGGGCTCTGTGTTCCTTCTAGGCCCCCCCAAGCCTCCCCCTGAGCTGGAGCCTGAGCCGGAGCTCGAGGGGCTGCTGACGCCAGTGCTGGAGGCTGGTGATGTAGATGAAGGCGCTGTCACCCGGCCCCTCAGCCCCACGAGGCTGCAGCCAGCACTGCCACCCGAGGCACAGTCAGTGCCCGAGCTGGAGGAGGTGGCACGGGTTCTGGCAGAGATACCGCGGCCCCTCAAACGTAGGGGATCCATGGAGCAGAGCCCCGCTGTAGCCCTGCCCCCCACCCACAAGAAGCAGTACCAGCAGATCATCAGCCGCCTCTTCCATCGTCACGGTGGGCCTGGGGGGCCTGAGCCCGAACTGTCCCCCATCAGTGAGGGATCCGAAGCGAGGGCAGGGCCCCCTGCTCCTGCCCCACCAGCTCTCCTCCCACCCCCAGCCCTGCCCCAGATCAGCCCACCAGAGCAGCTGCAGAGCATGGTAAGTAATATAGGAGGACACGGGGGTGTCTATTAGCACACGGAAGCACCCCTTCCCTTTTAGGACAGGACCTGGAAATTGCACCCATCACATCTGCCTCTTCCAGTGGGCCAGGAACCCTGCTGCAAGGGAGGCTGGGAAATGTAGTCTTTAATCCAGGTGTTGCCTGTGTTCTGAAGACAAGGAGAATGTCTAGGGAGAGGCATTCACAAGTCTTGGCCACACAGAGACTCTCTGCTCCGCCCGATAACCAGCCCCCAAGGGCATCTCTTCAGGAATCTCGGAATCTTACCACCTGGAAATGAGTGTGTCAGTGTGTTTCTTCCAGGACCTGAAAAGCCTGCCTGAATCGAGACAGTCACCATTTCTCTCCCCAGCTGCTACACGGTCTCTCATGTCTGCCTTCTCTGGGGATCGCTCTCTCCCCTCAGACCTCAGCAAGCCTGTGCTATGGCTAGAAATGGCGACTGAAAATGACCTCTTACTTCAGGCTCATGGTGTCCTCTGACGCTGTTCAGAGCTGCTTTCATTCAAAATCGCAAGAGCAAGTCTCTGGTCTCTGAGGCTGTGGGCGTTGTGATAAAGGGCACCAGCTGCAGAGCTAGGCTGCCTGGTTCATATCCCAGCTCCATGGCATATATCAGCTGTGCGACCTTGTTGTGCAAGATACTTAGCCGTTCTGGGCCTCAGTGTCTTCATCTGTAAAATGGGGATGAGAATAACCATAGGATTACTGTGAACATTAAATATATGAATACAGTGCTTAGAATAGTGCTTGGCACTTAATTGTTAACCACTATTATTATTGTTAGCATTTGACCAGGATGGTGGCCTTCTAAACTTGCTCCAGTCCCTGTGTCTTGGCTGGGGGTGGGTAGTGTCTGTGGAACAGTCCTGTTCTCTCAGTGTGGATAGACAGAGAGAGGTGAACGATTCCCAGGGAAGAAGCAGGGGCCAGGTAGACACCCAAAATGCCTATTCCCAAGCCCTCCTAAAGTTGGAGCCAGGAAATGTTGAGATCCAGGATCTGGAAATCAAGAACAGAAGAATGAAATCACCTTATAGAATCACAAAGTCCTAGCCATAAAGAAACTTGAACATTCACAGAATTCAAGAATTAAATTCTGTTCTCAGTCTCAGAACAGTGACCTTCAGAATCCTGAAGAGCCAAAGTTTCAAAGAACAGGATCTTAGCATTTAAAAGTTAGTAACACCGACCATGGTTATTAAGTGATTCGTGAAGTCACCAAAACTGAAAATTAAAGACTCTTCTCATTTGAATCAGAAAATCACAGATTAGTGCACTAATATGTTGAAATACAGAATTCTGTTTTGTTATTTTTTTAAAGATTATTTTTTTAAGTAATCTTTATACCCATCATGGGACTTGAACTCACAGCCCCGAGATCAAGAATCTCATGCTGTACCCACTGTGCCAACTGGGTACCCCCAGAATTGTATTGTAAATGAACATTTTCCACTAGAGAAGAATACACAAACACCATAGTAACTAGGAGGAAATACAAAAAAGAATAAAGAGGCCAAAAATCACAGCACTCAGAACCATGATTAACATTTTAAGTATCTCCTTCCAATCTGTTGGAATGAAATTCTAACCATAAAACATTAACGTTCCCAATCACAGAATCTTGGGAATGCAGCATCTTGGGTCTTCAGCAATTTGACATGGCATAACTTAGCATTCCTGGACTCAACAATATTGGAAATTCGAAATAGCTGAACCTCAGAGAATTTTGAAATCTTTGGCTCTTGGGATCTTCAAATTCCGGGATCTTGAAATCATCGACATCAAAGACCAAAATCACAAAATGCTGTATGCTCCGAATAAATGAATCTGGTAGGAGGACCCATGAGCATCAAAAATAAGAAAATAACAAGGAATAAAAAAGAAAGAAAACACAAGGAATAATAGGCTAAATAATCTCATTCCAAACATCTGGAATTAACATTGGACAACAGTTTGTCATGTGTGTTTCATAGTATTTATGTTTTATAAAAGCAGTAAGACTGTGGACGGGTTGAATATCTGGCTTCTATGAATCATCAACGCTTCCTTTCAGGTCTCAGGGGCCAAGATCCTATACTCACCAGATTCCCTGACTGTTGTAAGGAATCAAAGGCTATAGAACTGAGGACATTCCCTTCCCCATGGCCGTCTGGACTCAGGCTCTGTACTTCCCTGCCTTCCAACCCCAGCCCTACCCCTGTCTAGTTGGTTGAACTGGGGCGGCTGCCGCCGTGTCCCTGAACCTCTATTTTCCTCTGTAAGTAATAGGTATATTAACAATACCCCCAAGTCACTGAAGCCCGCCCCCACCCCCTGCCCTGTCCCCCCCAGGAGATGCGCTCGGTGCTGCGGAAGGCGGGCTCTCCGCGCAAGGTCCGCCGCGCGCGCCTCAACCCGCTTGTGCTCCTGCTGGACGCCGCGCTGACCGGGGAGCTGGACGTGGTGCAGCAGGCGGTGAAGGAGGTGCGTGCTGCCAAAGTGCAGGGCAGGCGGGGTGGGGGCGGCGGACGCGGGCTGGCCGCCGCTGGGGACTGAGCCTCCGCGTCCCCCGCCCCCCGCACCCAGATGAACGACCCGAGCCAGCCCAACGAGGAGGGCATCACCGCCCTGCACAACGCCATCTGCGGCGCCAATTACCCCATCGTGGACTTCCTCATCGCGGCCGGCGCCAACGTCAACTCCCCCGACAGCCACGGCTGGTGAGCTCTGACCTTGACCCGTGCGGGGCGGGCACCGGGCGGGCGCGGGGCGGGACCGCGCTGCTGGCCGGGGCACCCACGGGCGAATGCGCGGCCACTCACGCACGCCTCCACGCCTAGGACACCGTTGCACTGCGCGGCGTCGTGCAACGACACGGCCATCTGCACGGCGCTGGTGCAGCACGGCGCAGCAATCTTCGCCACCACGCTCAGTGACGGAGCCACCGCCATCGAGAAGTGCGACCCCTACCGCGAGGGTTACGCTGACTGCGCCACTTACCTGGCAGGTGCGAGGCACGCTTCTGGGGGAGGGAGGAGGTTGTGGGGACTCGGCCGCCCAGCTGGCAATTGCAGAGAGGGAGGGGGCAGACTGCGGACCAATCAAGTGGCAGGATCACAGAGGAAGGGCGGCGGGATGGACCACCTGCGGGGGAGGGGGACAGGGCGTCCCAGCTGGCAGGTGCAAGCGGGCTGTGTGGGGTGAGCAGACTGCCAACCTCGAGGGATGGGGGGACACGGGCACTGTGCCATGCAAACTGGACACCTGTAGGG
Organism: Callorhinus ursinus; assembly: GCF_003265705.2. Taxonomy (NCBI): domain Eukaryota; kingdom Metazoa; phylum Chordata; class Mammalia; order Carnivora; family Otariidae; genus Callorhinus; species Callorhinus ursinus. The sequence goes on from NW_027397133.1 coordinate 4,624,558, forward strand.
AGAAGAGAAGTCTTGGAGATTGCACTGTTCACCTGCTTTCTCACTTGCGGGCGTGGGGAGTTGGCCGTTCCAATGATACCACTAACCGGGCATAGGGCTGGGCAGGTGGGCTGTGCTCCGTGTGGGAGACACAGGGCCACACACCTGGCAGGTGAGCAGGCCATGGCTTCTGGGGAGGAGCTTGGGGACTCTTCCACCTGGAGGGAGACACGCGGCTTCCCTTATGGGGGGGGGGGACAGATCACCTAACCAGGTGATGGGAGGAAGTAGGTAGCCTGTACCAAGGACTTCTGCAGAGCGTCCGTATTACACACCTGGGGTGGGTGGGCAAACTGTATGATAGGGTGGGGTTAGGAACATCACAGAGCTGGAGTGAGTCAGGCTCTAGGACTCACTGTGTGTGGGGGGGGAGACAATGTTTTTGAGAGGTGAGCCTCTAAGGCCACACGAGAGCCCTCTGTACCACCTAATGGCAGGAACTGGAGGAGAGCCTTGGGGCTTATGGGTGAGCAGGGGTAGACAGGGACTGCACCACTGGGGCACGAAATAGACTATAAGCTTCGGGGAGGGGCATTGGGCCCTTACACATTTGTACAGGGAGGTGGAGCCTCTGAGATGTGGAGCTTGGACTGTTCTGTCTGCATCCGACATGGAGAGTTTTGTGAGGGTCAGGTAGAGGTTGGACACCCAACCTGGCTGGGAAGAGAGCCGGAACCGGAACCCGGTGGACTGAACCACTACAGAGAGGGAACAGTGTTGACTGTACCATTTGGAAGGGGAGGCTAAATTCTTGATGGAAATATTATCATTTAACGGGGCGGGAGTGGGGGATGGGCTATACCCTCTGGAGAAGTTATTGCATCCTCTGGAGATTTTGTCACTTGGGGAGGGGAAGCAATGTGGACTCACCATCTGGAAGGGGGAGGTGGGAGCACTTAGGGGGAGGCGGGGAAGGGCTGTACCATCGGAAGGAGGGGTTGAGATTATGGAAACTGTCCAGCTTGGCGGGGGGGGGGGGCGGTCCGCAGCCGACCGCACCTCTGGGAGTGACACAGGGACTTGATGATGTTCATGAGGGGATGGGGACCACTGACCCTGCCTCGGGGTTTGGAGGCCCCAGTTTGATGCACCCTGATGTTCTCGAATTCCAGAGACTGCCAGTCCTTGGCGGGTGACTCCAGCTTAGGCGCCCCTCTCCAGACAGGGTTACACAACTTTGCAAGTGGCTCATGCCTCAGCTGTGTGTATGTGTGGGCGGGGTGCCACATCCCAGGGCCTGTCCCTGTCCTCAGCGTGTCTTGTGTCCCTGAGTGTTCCAACTCCTCCACCCCCCACCCCCAACCGGGCGTTCACAATCTGTGCCCGTTTATGTTTCAGATGTGGAGCAGAGCATGGGGCTGATGCACAACGGGGTGGTCTACGCCCTCTGGGACTACAGCGCGGAGTTTGGGGACGAGCTGTCCTTCCGCGAGGGCGAGTCGGTCACTGTGCTGCGGAGGGACGGACCCGAGGAGACGGACTGGTGGTGGGCCGCACTACATGGCCAGGAGGGCTACGTACCCCGTAACTACTTCGGGGTGAGCCCGGAAGAGATATATATTATATCAGCGTCCTGGGACTATTTGGGGAAAGGGGTTGATTCTGGGAAAAAGAGGAGCAAAAGGGACAGTCCATTCCACTGGGGGCAAGGGAGGTCAGAAGAATCCATTATGGGTCGTGGGGAGATGAGGACCTTACAGTTGGGGGAGAAAGAGCCCCTTCCTTGTGGTACTTTGTGGGGAACTCACTGCCTTACTAGTTATTTGATTGGTTCATGCTCAATCAAATATTTATTTTTAAGATTTTATTTATTTATTCATGAGAGAGAGAGAGAGAGAGAGAGAAGCAGAGGGAGAAGCAGGCTCCCAAGGAGCAGGGAGCCCAATGCGGGACTCGATCCCAGGACCCCAGGATCATGACCTGAGCCGAAGGCAGCCGCTTAACCAACTGAGCCATCCAGGCGCCCTCAATCAAATATTTTTTATCATCCCTAGTTATATTACTGGGGAGGCAAGGAAGAATGTATTTTAGCCAAGGGAAGCCATGAAGAATCCCATTTCAGTAACCGAGGGGAAGTTAAAGAATTGTGTATTAATGGTGTAGTGGTGAGGAAGCTTTTGTTACACTGCAGGGGGCAGGGGGAGGAAGAATCCATTATTAAAATGATGGTAGAATTGAGGGAGGTTGCACTAGGTTAAGGGAAGAGTCCAGAAGATCCCATTATATTCCTAGGGGAGAAGATTCTTTTAATTTGGGGATGGGCAGAGGTAGGTCCCAACGAGACAGCCGTGGTGGTAGGGAGAAGCAGGTGTTTCTTTCATGGCAGTATGGACGACTCAGAAAATTCAATTTCATCAACTGGGCTGCTGAGTCTAAGCCTCTATCTGGTGCTTGGTCGTGACAGGGGCCTTGGGGATTCTGGAGTGATTTGGGAGTCAGCTGAAGGAGTCTGTTAGGAAGGGCGGGGAGGATGGAGACAGCACACCTATTTGGGGGTGGATTAGGTGACTCCATTAAAGTGTAGGGTGGGATGAAAGAGAGAGAGTTCCTGGTGTCTAAAGATCCTGCCTTCCCTCAGCTCTTTCCCAGGGTGAAGACTCAGAGGAATAAGGTCTAGCTGCACAGAAGGACGTTGCCAAGGGAGGCAGGAGGGAGCAGCCTGGCCTTTGCCCCAGACCTCTTCCTCAGTAACTGCTGCGTCTCTTTGGGCCCCAAGCCCTACAGGGTTGGGGTCCTCACCTCTAGCTCTCTGCTTCCCTGGAAGCCCAAGGGAGAAGGAGAACCTCAGCCTTGCATTTAGAAACTGCCTTAGCCACGGGAGATCACCTTGAGGCTGGGAATCATTGGAGGCAAGAGACTCCCCCACCACCTTCCTCCATTTCCAAATCAGATCCCGTCCAAAGTGCCTCCCACTCCTACTGCCAACCCCTCCCACCCCTTCAAAACAAGCTAACACACCATCCTAGGGGAGCCTGGGATGTGTCACCTCCACTGGATTTCCCTGGGAGTCACCTCTGCCCCCATCTCTCCAGGGCTGGGCGAGACACCCTGGTCTCCCACCTCTCCCCAGTCAAGTGCCTTCACCCAGTGCTGGTTTTATAACCAAATGGGGACATTTTTCCTTATAAATAAAGGTAGGTTGCACCAAAATTGACTTCCCTCTCTTTGGATCCCCCTCTGACCTAATAAGTGCTCATCACCCTTACGGATTTCGACAAACCAGTTTTAAGGAAGCCCCTTTCTAAGGGATTTCTGTCATGTAGATCCAATACTTCTTCCAAACACACCTGTTTTTTGTGGGGGTTTTTTTATGGGGGGAGAGGGGGTTTTTTGTTTTTTGTTTTTTTGGTAGTGTCTTGATCTTTTTTCATGTTTTGGATTCTTCCTTTATGTCTTTAAACATTTTAAGCTTATTTTATGGTGTATGTATGATAATTCTATAGTCTGAAGTTTGGGGCCATCTACTTTTATAATTTGCTGTGTCTGCTGGTTCTCACTCATGGTGGATTTTTTCCTCGTGTGTGTTGAAATTATGGATTGGGAGACCGTCTTCAACAAGGCTTTATCTTCCCGAAATCCAGGCGGCCTTGTTGAGGGTGTGACCCTGAAGAGTGACTTTCCTTTGCTTCTGCCCCCACTTCTTTATTGTGTAAACTGATTTTTGGTAAAGCACAGGCATATATCTCCTCTGTGTATTTCCTGACAAATCCTAAGGCGACAGCATTGTTGTTGTCTGAGATGTCCAATACCATAGCCACCCACCTCATGTGGCTATTTAAATTTAAATTAATTAAAATTAAATAAAAATTAAGGATCATCTCTCAGTCATGCTGTCCACTTTTCTAATGCTCGGTAGCCACGTGTGGCTAGTGGCTACCATCTTGGGCAGTGCAGATAAGAGAACATTTTCATCATCCCAGAGAGTTCTGTTGGATAGAGCTGATAGGCAACATCTCCATTATAAAGAAGTTCCATGGTGCCTCCTCCCAGTCAACCACAGTTGTGATTTCTATCACTATTGATTAGTTTTCGTGAATATACTTTATTTTTACTTTTTTAAAAAGATTTTGTTCATTCATAAAATCTTTAAAAAAAAAGTGAGAGAGAGAGAAGGAGCAGGGGGAGGGGCAGAGGGAGAGGGAGAAGCAGACTCCCCACTGAGCAGGGAGCTCTGAAGTGGGACTCGATCGCAGGACCCCAGGATCATGACTGGAGCCAAAGGCAGATACTTAACTGACTGAGCCACCTGGGTGCCCCGATGAAAATACTTAATTTTTTCTTAAACATTTTATTCATTTATTTGACAGCGCGAGAGAGCACAAGCAGCGGGAGCAGTAGAAGGAGAGGGAGAAGCAAGCTCCCCGCTGGGCAGAGAGCCCAACTCAGGGCTCGATCCCAGGACCCTGGGATCATGACCTGAGGCGAAGGCAGACGCTTAACCAACTGAGCCACCCAGGCGCCCCCAATGAATATACTTTAAAAACCAAATAGTACTGGGGTACCAGGCTGGCTCAGTGGGAAGAGCATGCGATTCTCGATCTTGGGGTCATGAGTTTGATCCCCACATTGAGTGTAGAGATTGCCGAAAAAAAAAAATCAAACTATACTAAAATGTTTATGAAAAAAGCAGTCCTCTGTGCCATCTCTCTCCACTCCCCTCTGCTCTCTAGAGGCAACCACTTTCAACTGTTTTACCTGTTTCTTCTAGTATTTTCTTCCATGTTTCTAAATAGGCTGACCTGCTATTTCTTGATAGCCAATTTTAGACATTCTCTTTCGATGCTTGAGCTCATGCATCCACCACTTTCCCTCTCCCAATGAAATCATGTCATAATTTTTATATCAGTCAATAGTTTTCACAGTGTGATACGTAAATGTTTTTACTGTAGAGCCTTGTAATATACTAGCATTTTCTTTCTCATACAAACTTTAAAATTTTTGAGAATTGATAATTACCTTTGTCACATGCTTAATTTTATATGTATTTTTCAAATGTTCCATGGGACTGTCCATACTCCTATCAGTTCACAAGCTTTGTTTCTTTTTTTCCCTCCCTCTTGAAGTCCTGTCTCTTACTTTAATCTGGACCTGCTGCCCTTTAGGCCTGTGCTAAGCTATCTGAGGACATCCCCAAGTAGGACACTATTTCCCGGATCCCATGTCTTCATCTTAACTTGGTTGACTCTTCATTTTGGTGGAGCACATCCTCCAGTTCTCTTAAAAGGGTGAAGAAGAGGTAAATATTTTTGAGTTCTTAAAAACTAAATATAGCTTCATTCTACCCTCCCACTTTATTATAGTTTGGGTGGGGTATAAAGTTCTAGGTTGGAAATATATGTATCCTTTTTCATTCAAATCTCTCTGCACCCTGAGTTGGAATGCAAGTTTAGAGAACAAGAGAAAGCTGTTTTTCCCCTTAGATTTGTTTCCATTCTCCCTTTCCTTTCCTTTGAACTTGTATTTGACTTTTTTTTTTTTTTAAGGGAGAGAACGCCAGTGGATGGGGGAGGGGCACAGGGAGAGGAAGGAATCTCAGACTCCACAGTCAGCATGGAGCCTGCCGTGGGGTTTGATCTCATGACCTGAGCCAGTATCAAGAGTTGGACACTTAACCAAGCCACCCAGGTGCCTCTTGACTTTTTTTTTAAGTTGCTTGCCTTTTTTTTTTTTTTTAAGCTTTTTGGCCTCTTGGCTTTTTTTCTGGAAGATTTTGCAATCTTCCCTTTTTCTCTGGGTCTGAAAATTCATTCATATGCCTTACTGTAGTCTTTATCCATTAGTCATTCTGACCTTAAGTCTGTCCTTTCGATCTGGAGAGTCCTACCCTTTGGTTCCGGGAAATTTTCTTATCTATTTCTGTGCTGATTTCTTCCCCTTCATTTTCTTGCCTTTTTTCTGGAATCTTCATTATTTGGATGTTGGACCTTCTGAGTTCAGCCTTCAATTTTCTTATGTTTTCACTACTATTTTCCAGTCCTTTGTCAATGTCCCCTTACTTTCTAGATTCCCTTGACTTTAATCCTTCTCTTAAAATTTAAGTGTCATCTGTAATTTTGTTTTTTTTTAAAGATTTCTTATTTACTTATTTGAGAGAGAGAGAATGAGAGACAGAGAGCACTAGAGGGAAGAGGGTCAGAGGGAGAAGCAGACTCCCCACTGAGCAGGGAGCCCGATGTGGGATTCGATCCCGGGACTCCAGGATCATGACCTGAGCCGAAGGCAGTCGCTTAACCAACTGAGCCACCCAGGCGCCCAGTGTCATCTGTAATTTTGAATTCCCAAGAACCTTTCTTGTTACTTAATTATTCATTCTTGGCATACCCTCCAGCCCTTACTTTATAAATGCAGATATTTACTGTTATCTCGCAAAGTATTTCACAAAGTATTTAGTTACAGGTGTTTTGTGATTCTTTTGTAAGCTTTCTTGTTTTTTTCTGTATAATGTTTGTTTCTTCTGGGCTTCTTTATTCCGTCTGATCTCTCTTTTTCACAGCAGAGGTATGTTAGTTTCCTATTATTGCCGTAACAAATTACCAGGAACATGGTAGCTTAAATAACACAGATTTATTATCTTGTAATTCTTGGGTTCAGAAATCAGAAATGGGGACCTGAGGGGATGATTGAGCCAATTTAGGCCACTCACCTTGGCCTCTGAGTGGCTGCCAGCATGACCAGCCAGTGGCAGGGCATCTAGCAACTGCTGTGGGCTGAGAAGTGGGAGGCTGAGAAGGTGTGGGAGGCCTACAAGCAAAAGAACTGGAGGCTGAAGCCGGCCAAAGAAGCTCAGACTGAAACTGAACAGTACTGCCTGCAAAGAGAGAAGGAGTTCAAGGCCAAGGAAGCTGTGCTCTGGAGTGGAGAAGGAGACGCAGGAGAAGATGACCATCCTCCAGGGCGCCTGGGTGGCTCAGTTGGTTAAGCGACTGCCTTCGGCTCAGGTCATGATCCTGGAGTCCTGGGATCGAGGCCCACATCGGGCTCCCTGCTCGGCAGGGAGTCTGCTTCTCCCTCTGACCCTCTTCCCTCTCGTGCTCTCTGTCTCTCATTCTCTCTCTCGCAAATAAATAAATAAAATCTTTAAAAAAAAAAAAAAAAAAAGATGACCATCCTCCAGCAGAACAGGGATGAAATCCTGGATAACTTCTTGGCCTTCATCTGTGACATCCGGCCAGAAATCCACGAAAACTATTGCATAAATAGAAAGGGAAGGAAGGAGCAGCTCTGCACGTGGCTTGGCATTTTATTTATTTTTTAAGGTTTTATTTATTTATTTTAGGGGCGGGGAGAGTGTGAGCCTGGGAAGGAGCAGAGGGAGAGGGACAAGCAGACCGTGCACTGAGCGGGGAGCCCGATGCAGGGCTCGATCCCATGACCCTGAGATCATGACCTGAGCTGAAGGCAGACACTTAACCCACTGAGCCACCCAGGCGCCCTCCTTTTCCAGTTTCTAGAGGCTGCCTGCATTTCTACCAACGATCTGTTTATGATGAGTTAGGTATTCTCTGAGATGATACAGGTTTTCTCTACCTTGCTCCTCACTTCCTGCCGAGTCCCCACCAGCAGAATTGTTAACATCCATACTTCTACTAACAGTCTTCAAGGCAATCGAGGCTTTTCCTATTATCTTCTCAACATTCTTCCAGCCTCTGCCCATTGCCCAGTTCCACATTCCAAATCCACATGTTTAGGTATTTGTTGCATTGACACCCCACTTCCAGGAGCAAAGTCTGTGTTAGTTTCCCATTACTGCTGTAACAAAGTATCACAAGCACGGGAGGCTTCAACAGTACAAATGTATCATCTTACAGTCTGGAGGTCAGGCATCTGACATGGGTCTCGTGGAACTAACATCAAGGCGGTGGCAGGGCTGAGCTCCCTTCTAGAGACTCTAAGGAAGAAGCTCTCTCCTTGCCTTCTCCAGCTACTAGAAGTTGCCTACATTCCTTGGCTCGTGGCTCCTAACTCCCTCTTTCACTTATAAGGACTCTTGTGCCTACACGGGTCCCACCCAGATAATCCAGGATGATCTCCCCATCTCAGGATCCTTAAACTTAATCATGTTTGCAAAGTCCTTTCTGCCCACATAAGACAGCAAAGGAGAAGAAGTAAACGAGGAGACAGGAGTCCCTGCCCTCGAATTCAAACACTGTCTGGACCTTTGAATGAAATTAATCAGTGATTACTACTTTTGTTGGAGGTGTGCTAATGATAGAGTGGTTATGTTTTTACAGAGTCTTTACTTTTAGAGATTTATTATGAAATACCTATCGTAAAATGATACGGTGTCTGGGATTTGCCTCAAAATGTTGACTGGGGGAGTGATGTGGGTGTAGATGAAGCAGGATCAGTCCTCATTTGACAATTAATGAAGCTTGGTGGATGTGGGTCTTCCTACGGTTCTCTCAACTTTTGTGTCCATTTGAAATTGTCCCTAATAAACAGTTATAAAATGACCGTGATACTAGATATTAGCTGATACTCTAGTGGAAGAGTCAGACGGTAAATAGAATAATAAGCACAAAAGTAATATCTCAGGTGCTGATCATTGTTATGGGAAAAAAAAAACAAATCAGGTGAGGCAGATATATTTTTGCACCTGATTGGGAGGTATAGTCATTTCCTGTGGCTCCTGTAACAAATGACCCCCAACTCAGTGGCTTAAAACAACACACATTTATTTTTGTACAGTTCTGAAGGTCAGAAGTCCAAAATCAGTTTCACCAGCTGAAATCCAGGTGTTGGCAGGGCTGCGCTCCCAGAGGCTCTGCGGGAAAATCCATTTCCTCGCCTTTTTCAGCGTCCAGAGCTGTATTCCTTGTATTCTTTGGCTCTGCCCCCTTCCTCCATCCTCGGAGCCTGCAATGTAGCATCTTGATGCCGTTATGTTGCCTCTGTCTCTGTCCGGCCGTTGGATCTCCCCCCTTATAAAGACATCTGTGATTACACTTAGGGCACACCTGGATATCTCAAGCGCCTTGACTTCATCACACCTGCAAAGTCTCTTTTGACACATAAAGGAATGTCCACAGGTTCCAGAGATCAGGGCCTGGAGATCTTTGGGGACCACTACTCAGCCTACCCAGGGAGTAATGCAATTTAAATGAATAGTCAGGAAGGTCTTGCTGAGGAAAGGACCTTTATGGAAGGCTTGAGAGAGGTGAGGGAGGAAGGCATGCAGAGATCTGGGGAAAAAGCCTTCCAGACAGAGGGACCAGTGACCACAGGGGCCTGGAGAAGGGTCTGAATCATCCCTCCCTCCTGGTGTTTATGCCCTTGAGTAACCCCTCCCCTTGCCCACGGGCTGGATGTAGGGATGTATTCTTTTTGTTTTGTTTTGTTTTAAGATTTTTAAAATGTATTTTGAGAGAGAGAGCACAAATGGGGAGAGGGGCAGAGAGAGAATCTCAAGCCGACTCCATGCCAAGCTCCATCCCATGACCCCGAGACCCTGAGATCAGGACCCAAGCTGAAACCGAGGGTCAGACACTCAACCGACTAAGCCACCCAAGCGCCCCAGGATGCTTTCTAAGAAACGGAATACAGCAAAAAGTGACGGGCTCTCACTTCTGACATCAGATTAAAAAAGAAAGTGACTTCCATCTTCCTCGCCTCTCTCTTGGGCTCCTCTTGCTTCTCCATTGGATGAAGTGGGCTGCCTTCAGAGGTGCCCGTGTGGCAGGGACCTGCAGGTGGTCTTGGCCAACAGCCAGCAAGGAAAAGAATCTTGCCAGCAACCACCTGGTGAGCTTAGCGGCCGATCTACAGAAACCGTGAGATAATAAATGCTGTTGTTCTCCACCATTACACTTGGGGGTAATTTGTTGTACAGATGAGCCGGCTCCTGCAGGTCTGGTGCCTGCGTGGAAGAGCCAGGAAGCCAGTCTGGCTGGGAGGAGTGGCTTGGGGGCAGGGGGAACAGTGAGAAAGTACGTCAGGCAGGTGGCAGGACGCTTACTACGATGCGACTGGCTCACGTCAGTCCAATACCCAATTTCATTTTCTTATATTCTTGGTTTTAAGATGTTCTTCCTCTCTTCCCCCTGCTTGAACAAAGTAACCATGGATAGGATGGGGGAGCCCAGAGAAGGTGCCTGACCCAGCCTGGGGGGGGGGGTTAGGGAGGGCTTCCTGGAGGAGGGGATGTCTCTGAGACCTGGAGGAGAGAGGAATAGCGAGGCAGGGTAAGGTGGGGGTGATGGCGCTGCAGAGACAGGACACCACTGGAGACAAGTAAAAAGCAGAGGAGTGAGCCGCAAGATGGGGCTAGCTGCTGCATGGTGAGTGCAAACAGTGGGAAGGCATCACCCTGATTTACTCCTGTCCGAGATCACGTTGTGCAGGTTTTCCCCATTTTATCCTCCTTGGACGTCATACTGCAAGGAGCATCTGTGTGTGTGTGTGTAGCTTTGGTTAAGGCTCAGGGTCATGTCAGCAGCCTCCCTAATGCTCAACACCTGTCTCCACCATCCGCACCACTATGAATCCTTACTAGCTCCCTAGGACCTATTTTTAGAGACTTTGTCTAACTTTGGAAATATGTCCTCATTTGTATGACTGTGTAGTAAATGTCATTTGTTGAGATAAGCACCAATCATCCCCATCCCACACCTGTCCCAACCCTGCTTACTTTGGGTCATCACCGTCGGGATGGTTCTGTCTCCTCCACTGGACTATGCGCCCCAGGAGGACAGGGCTGAGACCGTCTCGGTGACCACTGGGTGCCTTTGGCTCCCCAGCTCAGGATGTGTACGGGGCTCAGGTAATACAGGACGAGTGAATGAATTAACAAATGAGAGAAAGAGAGGGAATTATGAAGGAAGTCACAACCTTAGGTGGCCCACTGCCTCCCGCTTTCTGGCTCTCTCGCTGAGCACGATGGTTGTAGCAACGAAGCTCCTTCTCTAATCCTGGCTAAACAGAGAATTCGAGCCTCACTCTCCTTCTCTGCCTAGATCAGCTCCAGAAACTGTCATGCACACAGACATAGACACACAGACCCTGGAATAAAATGGGCTTTGGGCAACTCACCTCACCTCTCTGAGCCTGCTCTTTCATCTGTAAAATGGGGATAATCAAAGCATGTGATTTATAGGACCGTCATGAGGATTCAATGACATCATTCTCTCCACTACCCTGGCCTTAGCCACAGACTGGCTCTGCTTGCCAGTCTTAGTCCTTCCGGTTCATGTGTCACAAGGCACTCCAAGTGACTTAGGGGTTCAGAATGCAAATTTGACCATCCCCCTGCCCCCGCTCATTCACCTCTTCAACAAATATTTATTGATTCCCCACTGTGTGCCAAGCACAATGGCAAGGACCACAGATGTAGGAGTGAGTAAAATGGACAAAATCCCTGCCCTTATGGAGCTGACCTTCTAAACTAAATAAGTCGAATATTTAATATGTCAGATGGTTAGATGGATTCTGAAGAAGAACAAAGCAGGGGAGGGAGCTACAGTGGGTAGCATATGAGTTTGTGTGTGTGTGTGTGTGTGGGGCGGGCTTGAATTTAATTTGGTGCCACTGAGAAGGTGACACCGGAGCAAGGACCCGAAGGATGTGATGAAGTCCAGCCATGAGGACGTCAGGGGAAAGAGCATTCCAGGCAGAGGACATAGCAGGTGCAAAGGCCCTAAGGTAGGATGTGCCTGGAGTGTTCTGGAAACAGCATGGAGGATAACGTGGCTGAAATAGAATGAGTTAAGCAACAGAGGAGGGGATCAGAGAGATAAGGTGAGTCGGTGTGGGGGTGATGAGGGGGTACGCTGGTTAGACAGGGTTCCGCAGGCCACTCTAAGGATTTTTGGCCTGGCCCTGCCTCTCCCTGCAGCTGCATTTTCTCTACTCTGTCCTTGCCTCTGTTCTTCCACCACGCAGGCTTCCCTTTAGCCCTTTGAGGCATTAGCTTTCTTGTGGTGGCAGAACTTTTGTACACCATCTTCCCTCTGGCTGGAACACCAACACCCTTTCCCCTTCTCTCATCTATCCCCTTTGGCTGGTTAGTTCCTTCTCATACTTCCTGTGTCTACTCAAACCTCATTTCCTCAAAGAAGGCTTTTCTGACCACTCCACACCCCCATAGTTGACAGCATGTTTCCTGTATGTAGCCCTTATGGTTTTCAGAATTTTCCCATCACAGCACTTGTCATACTTGTAACCATATATTTACATATATGTTTAAAATCTGTTCTTTGAGGACACGAACAAGGGCTGTCTTGGTCACCTTTGTTTTCCCAGGGCCTAGGAATCTATTTGTTGAACAATTGCATAAAAGCTCTAGCTACTGAATGCTGAGTATGTGCTAAACCCAGTTTTAAATGCTTTATGTGGGTTAACTTAAGCATCATCTACATCGTAATCTTTTTTTTAAATATTTGTTGTTACTTTTTTTTTTTTTTTTTTTAAGGTAAGCTCTACGCCTAACGTGGGGCTTGAACTCATGACTCTGAGATCAAGAGTCCGGTGCTGTACCGTCTCAGCGGCCAGGTTCCCCTACATTATGGATAATCTAATTGTGCCTGCTTTGCAGATGACAAGTTAATTTAACCGAGGTCACAGAGCTGGTAGACAGTGGAGCCAGGATTTGGACCCAGGCATTCCGGTTCCAGAGTCCACACCTTAGCCGCCAAGCCACAATGCCTTTGCATTACTGCCTGATGAGGACAGTATCTGGCGAACGGTAGGGGTTCTCTAAATGGGAGGAGTTATTTATCCCAGAGAAGTCTAGGACACAGCGGGCATTTTAGAGGTGCAGGTTAGTCTAGTGCGACGAAGCCATTCCTGACTCGTGGGCTCCTAAGGGTCCTCAATTTCCTTGTCAGTTCCTTTAGACTCTATTCGCTGCTAGATGATCTTGGGCAGATGCAGGAAGACCAAATCCTATGAATGGGATCGATTATCTCGGTATTCTTCCTTCAAATGCTGTTCTCGGTACTCTGTGATCCTCAGCTACGCCTGCTTTCCCGGGAGCCCGCCCCCGCATTGCCGTGCGCACGCGCATTATCCCCCGCCCCAGTAGAGTGACGGGTGGGATCAGCCAATGGAGTCGTGAGAAAGGTGGAGCGGCGCCACGAGGACTCCTCACGAATCCTGCGCTCTGAATATTTATGAGGGAGGCGGGCCGACGCCGTTTCTCGCCGCGGCCGGCGCCATGAAGTGAGGAGGGGTTCGGAGTTCGCTGTTCGCGAGGCGGCTTGGGGGTGGGGGTGGGGTCTGAAATATGGGGGGCCAAGTGGGCGCGCCCGGGGCCCCGGCGGGGCTAGGGGGTGCTGCAGGAGTCGGGTGAGGAGAGCCGCGGGGACCCGCGGGGCGGTTAACGGGAATGGTCAGCGAAGAGATGCCGAAGGGAGCCGAGGCTCCCGGGGAACTGGGGGACGCCCGGGGGCGGTGGGGTCGGCGCCGGCAGGTAACCCCTCTCGGCTGGACGGCAGGAGAGTGTGGGGGTTTGGAGAGGGGCTGCGGGGGCGGGGGACTGACCCGGCCGCCCCCTGCCGCCAGGCTGAACGTGGACGGGCTGCTGGTCTACTTCCCTTACGACTACATCTACCCCGAGCAGTTCTCGTACATGCTGGAGCTCAAGCGCACGCTGGACGCCAAGGTGGGTGGGCCCGGCCCGCCGCTTCCCACCTGACAGGTGCACAGCGGCCCGCGCGTCTAAGAACGGAGATTGCTGGACCTCGAGGTGTTAGGCATGTGAGGTCCTTGGGGAAGCCGGCGCTCCCAAACCTGTTACCTGAAAGAATAGTTCATAACAGCAGCACCTAACGTTTATCAAAGGCTGCGCGGCTTTGGAGCCGGCGCTCTGGGTTGGAATCCTAGACCCACAGCTGTGTGCCCTTGGGCGAATCCCTTAATCTCCCTGTTTCACAGTTTTCACCTCTGTAAAATGGGCTCAGTACGATTGCCTACTCTCAGAGGTTCACATGAAGGTTATGGGAGTTAATTCGGTAAGTAAGGCAGCAGTTTTTTTTTTTTTTAAGATTTTATTTATTTGACAGACACAGCGAGAGAGGGAACAAAGCAGGGGGAGTGGGAGAGGGAGAAGCGGGCTTCCCGCGGAGCAGGGAGCCCCATGTGGGGCTCAATCCCAGGACCCTGAGATCATGACCTGAGCCGAAGGCAGACGCTTAACGACTGAGCCACGCAGGCGCCCCAGGGCAGCAGTTATTAAGTGGGGTTGCTTTTGACCCCTCCCCAGGCCGTGTCCAGAGACATTCCTGGTTGTCATACTAGCGGAGTGGGGGTGCTAGTGGTAGGTAGAGGCCATGGGCACTGCTAAACATCCTGCAGTGCACAGGATAGACCCCCCAAATGTCAGTGGAGCCCAGGTTGAGAAACCCCGATGTAAGTAAGACACTTAGAAGGGGTGCTAGGCACAGAGTAAGTGCTGTGGAAGTGTTTACTAAATTAAAAAACAGGTCACTACCCATCAGTTACTATGCTAAATATTTAACCCCCATTGTCTCAGTCCTCACAGTCATCATCTGAAGAAGTGCTTATTAGGCCCATTTTATTTATTTTTAAAGTTTGTGGGGTTTTTTGTTTGTTTTTACACGTAATCTTTACACCCAACGTGGGGGTCGAACTCACAATCCTGAGATCAAGAGTCACATGCTCTTCCGACTGAGCCAGCCAGGCGCCCTCTAGGCCCATTTTAGAGATGAGGATACTGAGGCTGGATGGGTGAAGGCTCTTGCCTAAGACCACTCAACAAAGAGGTGGCAAAAGTGGGGTTCAAACCCACTGCCCTTGGAGCCTAGGCTTTTAACTGCAGTTGTGCTGGTATTTTCAAGATGGTAGCATTCTGGGAGTGGTCCCCAGAGTTTGTGTCCCTGAAGTTCTGTCTCTGTCATCTCAACATGCAGGGTCATGGAGTCCTAGAGATGCCCTCAGGCACTGGGAAGACAGTGTCCCTGTTGGCCCTGATCATGGCGTACCAGAGGGTAAGTGACCCCTGGGCCCGGGGAGGTGGATAGAGGGAAGGGGTCCAACGGGGGCTGAGCCCATTATCCCCGGCAGGCGTATCCACTGGAAGTGACTAAACTCATCTACTGCTCCAGGACTGTGCCTGAGATTGAGAAGGTGAGCCAGGGCCAATCCTGGGGCTCCCCCAGTCCCGCAGGACTTGTTGGTCCCCCTGGTGGTTGCCCTCATAGCTTTGGGGGGTGTTGGGGAAGCTGGAGAAGAGGCTGGGCCAGGCTGGGCAGGGTCTCATGCTGGAGTCCCCTCCGTCCTCGAGAACAGGTGATCGAAGAGCTGCGGAAGTTGCTCAACTTCTATGAGAAGCAGGAGGGTGAGAAGCTACCGTTTTTGGGGCTGGCTCTGAGCTCCCGGAAGAACCTGTGTATTCATCCTGAGGTGCGTGCCCATTTCTCCCCTTGCCCCAAGCTTCAGGGTTGGGGAAACTTTCATCCAACCAGTCCTAGATCCCCAAACCAGATCTCTCAGGGAGACAGGCAGGGACCACTCGCAGACTTCTCACGCATCAAATTCTGACTTCTGATGAGGCGGTCCAAACACACCTTCTCCCCAGCCTGAGAGGTTAAAAGGCAGTTCCTGGAGTCTGGCAGGTCAGGTTTCCTGGCTTTGAAACTTAATAGTCATGTGTTCTTGGATAGGTGATTTTTACAGTGGGGCTTCAGTCTTCCTTTCTGTAAAATGAGGGTAATTAATTACTGGCTTCATACAGTTGATCAGATTGGGCAGGGGGGGGTCAAAATGTGCAGACTTCAGTTAAAACAAATAGGTCACGGGGATGTAATGTACAGCGTGGTGACTATAATTAATAATACTGTATTGTCTATTTGAAAGTCACTAAGAGGGGCGCCTGGCTGGCTCAGTCTGTAGAGCGTGTGATGCTTCATCTCCCGGTCATGAGTTCAAGCCCCACGTTGGGTATAGAGCTTACTTAAAAAAAAGGAAATAGAAAAGAAAAATTGTAACTGTGTGGTGATGGATATTAATTGACTTACTGTGCTGGTCTTTTTGCAGTATTTACAAGTATCAAATTACTATGTTGTACCCCTGAAACTAATAGAGTATTCTAAGTCCATTGTATCTCAATCATTAAAAAAGATTAGGCGAGATAATGTACAGCCCTTAGCATGTACAAAATACTAAAACGTTAGAAATCATCATGGTATTAATACATATAATAACATATGACATGTAGAATATTAGTTATTATTAAATTATGTTACAAAACTGTTGGACTTGGGGCGCCTGGGTGGCTCAGTTGTTAAGCGTCTGCCTTCTACTCAGGTCATGATCCCAGGGTCCTGGGATCGGGCCCCGCATTGGGCTCCCTGCTCGGTGGAGAGCCTGCTTCTCCCTCTCCCACTCCCCCTGCTTGTGTTCCCTCTCTCACTGTCTCTCTCTCTCGCTCTCTCAAATAAAATCTTAAAAAAAAAAAAAAAAAGACTGTTGGACTCACCCCTAAACAGTGTTCTAAGCACTTTACATGTGGTAAGTCATGGAATCTAATATAATGTTAATTGTAAGAATATGAAAAACTATGGATGTGACTGGTGATAATTAGAAGTAGCATGGGCCTTGGCAACTGATGAAACAGGAAGAGAGAGGGAAAGGTCAGCAGCCTCCGAGCCTGCCCCTTGGTGAAGGCAAAGGTTTTGTTGTGGGGCGCCTGGGTGGCTCAGTTGGGTTAAGCAACTGCCTTCGGCTCAGGTCATGATCCTGGAGTCCCGGGATCGAGTCAGTCCCGCATCGGGCTCCTTGCTCAGCAGGGAGTCTGCTTCTCCCTCTGACCCTCCCCTCTCTCATGCGCGTGCTCTCTCTCAAATTAAAAAAAAAAAAAAAAAAACTTAAAATTTTTTGTTTTGGAAAAGGGCAGCCCTGGGGTGCGATGGTGCCACCTACAGAAGGTGCAGGGCAAGGCAGCGTCTCATACTGTACCATCAGAACCTCCTGGGGGCGCCTGGGGGGCTTAGTCCGTTAAGTGTCTGCCTTCTGCTCAGGTCATGATCACGGGGTCCTGGGATCGAGCCCCACCTCAGGCTCCCTGCTCAGCGGGGAGTCTACTTCTCCCTCTCCCTCTGCCCCTCCCCCTGCTTGTGTGCACTTTCTCTCTCCCTTTCATAAATAAAAAATAGATTTATTAAAAAAAAAAAAAACCTCCCCTGATTCTTAGACTGGCCTAGATTCAGGGTGTTTTAGTGTTTGCAAAGATAAAGCAGTTATTCTTAATCTACATGCTAAAGATTGTTCAAGACTTGGTTTTGTTTTTTTTTTAAATCGAGGTAAAATTGACATATAACGTTAGTTTCAGGTGTACAGTGTAATGATTTGGTATTTGTATATATTGCAAAATGATCACCACGGTAAGTCTAGTTAATTTCGGTCACTTTACATAGTTACGATTTTTTTCTTGTAATGAGAACTTTTAAGATCTCTGTTAGGAGCTTGCAAATATGCAATATGGTATTTTGAACTAGAGTTTCCATGCTGTATGTTACATTCCTAGGACTTATTTTATAACTGGAAGTTTGCACCTTTTGAATACCTTCACTCCTACCCGCTCACCTCTGGCAACCATGAATTTGTTCTTTGTATCTTTTTTTTTTTTTTTTAAGATTTTATTTATTTGTCAGGGAGAGCACAAGCAGGGGGAGAAGCAGGTAGAGGGAGAAGCAGGCTCCCCGCTGAGCAGGGAGCCGGACGCGGGACTTGATCCCAGCACTCTGGGATCATGACCTGAGCCAAAGGCAGACACTTAATGACTGAGCCACCCAGGCATCCCCCTTTTTTTTTCTTTATTTAAGATTTTTTTATTTTTATTTATTTATTTTTAAAGATTTTATTTATTGGACAGAGAGGGACACAGCGAGAGAGGGAGCACAAGCAGGGGGAGTGGGAGAGGGAGAAGCAGGCTTCCCGCTGAGCAGGGAGCCCGATGCGGGGCTCGATCCCAGGACCCTGGGATCATGACCTGAGCCGAAGGCAGATGCTTAGCGACTGAGCCACCCAGGCGCCCCAAGATTTTATTTCTTAATTTCTGTACCTGACATGGGGCTTGAACTCATAACCCCAAGATCACTGTAAGAGCCTAACAGTTGCACTGCTCTTACACCGCCCCCCCCCACCATGGTTAAGTTCTCAGATGTCTTAACTGTTTAATAATGAGACAGTTGAGGTTTAAGTTTCCCCCAGAATTCCTTATTCTCACCCCGGACGGAACAGAACAGCCCCCTATCCCACCTAGCTGGCAGGTGTAGAGCCCCGCGTTTGAGGAATGGTTGAGCTTCTTGGCACTAAGCTGCCCCCCACCCCCAGGTGATGCCCCTGCGCTTTGGGAAAGACGTCGACGGGAGATGCCACAGCCTCACAGCCTCATACGTGCGGGCGCAGTACCAGCAGGACGCCAGCCTGCCCCACTGCCGCTTCTACGAGGTCCCTGCCGACTGGGCTGAGGGAGGGAGGGCAAGACGGCTGCAGCAGCCAGCCTCCCTGACCCGCAGGTGCCCTCTCACCCCAGGAGTTTGATGTCCATGGGCGCCAGGTGCCCCTCCCTGCTGGCATCTACAACCTGGATGACCTCAAGGCCCTGGGACGGCGCCAGGGCTGGTGCCCCTACTTCCTCGCCCGCTATTCGGTGAGGAGGCTGCTGGGGGCCGGCCTACAGCCCGCCTGCCTGTGTGTCTGTCTGTTTCTGTCCGTTAGCTTCTGTCTGTCCCGTGCCCGTGTCTGTCTCGCCTCGCCTCCCCTCTGTGGGTCTGGGAGGGTGGACGCGGTGGGGTGCGGCGTGGGGGGTGGCGGGGCAGGGCGCACTCGGGTAGGCTGGGCTGACTCTGCCCACCTCGGTCCCTAGATCCTGCACGCCAACGTGGTGGTTTACAGCTACCACTACCTCTTGGACCCCAAGATTGCAGAGCTGGTGTCTAAGGAGCTGGCCCGCAAAGCTGTCGTGGTCTTCGACGAGGCCCACAACATCGGTGAGGCAGGAGCCCAGGTGGACAGGGAATCCGGGCCCTCCGCCGCCGCTCCAGCAGCACCTGCGGCCCCACTGAGCCCAGCCTCCTCCCCTGTTTTCTCTAGACAACGTCTGCATCGACTCCATGAGTGTCAACATCACCCGCCGGACCCTCGACCGCTGCCAGGGCAACCTGGAGACCTTACAGAAGACAGTGCTCAGGTGGGGGCTCTGTCCTGCGCCACCTGGTGCCCACCCCGCCCCTGCCGTCTGGCCCCTGCCTCTTCTGCCCAGCTTGCCCCCAGGGCCACCAGCCCCGTTCCCACGCCCCCACATGTCCCCCCCTCCCCCGCAGGATCAAGGAGACAGATGAGCAGCGTCTGCGGGAAGAGTACCGACGCCTGGTGGAGGGGCTGCGGGAGGCCAGTGCCGCCCGGGAGACGGACGCCCACCTGGCCAACCCCGTGCTTCCTGACGAGGTGCTACAGGGTGAGCTGCGCGTCCCCCCGCCACCTGCTCCCTGCCCCGCTCCCTGCGCTACCGTGGTGGCTGACGCCTTCCTCCCGCAGAGGCTGTACCCGGTTCCATCCGCACGGCCGAGCACTTCCTGGGCTTCCTGCGGCGGCTGCTGGAGTACGTCAAGTGGCGGCTGCGGGTCCAGCACGTGGTGCAGGAGAGCCCCCCTGCCTTCCTCAGCGGCCTGGCCCAGCGCGTGTGCATCCAGCGCAAGCCCCTCAGGTGAGGCCCCACACAGCTGGGGGGTGGTGTCGGGTCCCCACGGGGGCGTGGGGCAGACCCTGGGCCCTCCCTGAACCTCGGCCTCTGTGGCTGGGGCCACCACGTTGCCAGTGTCGGGAGTCAGTGATCCAGGTAGGAGGATCGTGTGTGATGGCGCGCCGTCAGACCAGGCCGACCCGCGGGCCAGCTCCAAGCTGTTCCTGGGTCCCTGTGCTGGGCAGGAAACTGGCAGACGACACATGGCTTCCTCAGAGGGCTTACCTGAAGAGCACTTGATGGAGGGACTGCTGACACGGGTGGGCGGGGCAGAGGGTCTCACAGGGGGCCTGGGCACTTGTAAGAGCTCAGGAATTTCCACCTCAAGCCACGGTGGCATGGGAGGGAGTGGTCCTGGAGCGGGGCTCCTGACAAGACCCAGCAGGGGGGGAGCTGGGGAGGGGGTAGAAATGCTGTGGATCCCCTGGACCCCTGTCTCCTCCTGCTGGTGCTTCTCTTTGTCCCCCGGAAGTCTGAGGGCAGGAACGCCCCCACCAGGCAGACTGTGGGATGGGTCAGTCTCCCCAGCACAGGACAAGCAGAGCGTGGACCTGGGAGTGGGGTGGGGCCTTCTGTACTTCTTCTGTGGTGTTTTGGATAAGTCACGGTCTTCTCTGAATCTCCGTTTCCTTGTCTGTTGAATGGGTCGGGGGTCATCACCTTTACTCCGGTTTCTTTGGTGGTTAAATGAGAAAGTAGTGGTAGAAGTAACTCACCCTGTCTTGAGCACCAACGATGAGCTAAGCACTTGACTTTCTGCATCTTCTGGAGTCTCAGTACGGCGTCCCTGGCCACAGATGAGGACGGTGTGGCCTAGAGATGGCAAGCCATCGCCCAGGGTCACACAGCACCTCATGGGGGGAGTCGTGTGAAGCCAGGCCTGTAGGGCTCCGAAGGCCCTGGCTGCCTTGCCTCTTGGGGTGGGGTGGCCCTCGGGATGGCGTCGTTTGTCCTTCTTCGTGAGGGACTCGTGAGGGCAAAGATGGCATCCTAGCCAGTCATGTTCCCTGAGCGCCTGCTCTGTGCTCTTTGATCAAGGACCTGCATGAGATTGTGTGACCATGTGACTAGAGCGTCTGATCGCTGGTCGGTGTGTGCAGTTGTAGAGTGTGGAGTCACGGGTGACTGAAACAGCCCCAGTCTGTCCCCACCGAGCACCCAGTCACCTCGGAGAGCATGTGTGCATGCTGACGGTGGCGGAGGGGGGTCACTGTCCCGTTGGCGCTCTGCCACCCCCCTGACCCCGCCTGGCTTCTGCACCAGATTCTGTGCCGAGCGTCTCCGCTCCCTGCTGCACACCCTGGAGATCGCTGACCTTGCCGACTTCTCTCCCCTCACCCTCCTGGCTAACTTCGCCACCCTTGTCAGCACCTACGCCAAGGGTAAGCTCATCTCCTGCCTCGGCAAGCACCCCCCCCACCCCCGCCCCGGCAGCCAGAATCAGGATCCTAGCAGAGTCCAGAG
The DNA here is from genome assembly GCF_003265705.2 of Callorhinus ursinus. NCBI lineage: Eukaryota > Metazoa > Chordata > Mammalia > Carnivora > Otariidae > Callorhinus > Callorhinus ursinus. Next base: position 4,645,760 of record NW_027397133.1, read on the forward strand.
GCTTGTCTGTGGTACTGGGACATTCAGGACCTTGTAGGGCTGGGCTCAGGAGTTTGGGCTTTGTTTCGAGGGCAGGGAGGTTCCGCAGATAGGTCTTGAGTTAGCCAGGCCTCTTGCTCAGATTAGTATTTTCGGAGCCCCCGCTGGCCGCGGAGTGGAGTAGGGTGGGGGTGAGGCCAGAGAAGCTCTGGGGGGGCACTCACCCTGTAGGGTGTGGTAAGGAGTTGGCCCTTTTACTCCCGGGAAGGGGGGAGCCATGGGAGGTTCTGAGCAAGGGAGGGGCCGGGATCTGGGGCAGGATGGGAGAAGGAGAGGGGCTGGAGAGAGAGGTGGGACCCGGTGCCTGGGGTCGGGGGCAGGGAGCTGAGTGCAGTGCGCAGGTATCCAGCGTGCCAGGAAGAGGGGAAGTGGTCCTGAGGTTTCACTGGTCAGCACTCCCTCCCCTTCCTCAGCGTTAAGCTGGCCAAGGGCTCAGTCTGATCCCTGGCGATTACTGCTCTATCCCAGAAAGCAGGTCAGGCCTCCTGACACCCTGCACCAGCCCGGAGGGTGGAGAGGCTGTCCCCCAACCCCAGCACCTGTTAGCAGCAAGTCCCACGAGAAGCTTCCTTCTGTGTCCATCCCCCTGTCCCACCCTGTCTTCCTTCTGGGACTGGCTTTCTCTTCTCCTCCCCACTTCCCCATCCATTAACACTTCACATTCTTTTACCTGGAACATCTGTCCCAATATTCCTCAGGCCCCAACTACTTACCTCCTACTCTTTTTCAGTTCTCGCCTCGTTAGAGATGTCCGCTCTTCCAGGAAGCCCTCCCTGACCCCTAGGCTGGGTCAAGCTCCCCTCCTCTTGGCTCCCCTGTCCCAGCCCTGTCTACTTGGAGTGGTCACTCTCTGGGGACAGGACTGTGTCCCCATCATCAGACTGTGAGCCCTGAGAGGGGAGGGCCGGAACTGTCTTGGTTCCCGCTGTTTCCCCAGTACAGGGTTGGGCACAGAGGACTTTTTTTTTTTTCTTCTTCTTCTTTTTTTAAATTAAGTGAAACTGAATATGTGAATTCATTCATTCACCTGTTTTTTCAAAAAATGGGCCAGGCCTAACACTGAGGAAGTGGCAGGAACACAGAGGGACCTTATTTCTGATCTCCTGGAACTTATATTGCAGAGAGGAAGACAGGTAGCAAAGACTCAAACAAATAAAATAATTCCAGAAAGGGATAGTTTTCACAAGAAACAAAAATGTTGCCATGTTGGAACATGCCTGCAGTGGCCCAGGAAGGCCTGAGGCGCTGACATTTGAGCTGAGTTCCAAATGACCTGGGAAAACTTTTCAGGCTGTGGGGCCAGCAAGTGCAAAGGCCCTGGGGTGGAGTGAGCCTGGTGGTTTTTGAAAGTTAGGCAGTAGGTGGCCTGTGAGCCAGGAGGAAATGGGGTCAGTGTGGCAGGGTCTCACAGATAATTTTGGCCTCTGGAAGGGGCCTGGGGAGCTGTGCAGGGCTTCTGAGCGGGGCAGGGATGTGACCTGACTCAGGATTTCACAGGGTTTCTCTGGCTGCTGGGAAGGGAGCAGGGGTGGGAGCTGGAAGCCCAGGGAGGTGACTGCAACAGTCCAGGCTAGAGTTGATAGTGGGGGAGGGGGTGGGGAGAGTGGTCAGATTGCAGATAGCTTTGGAAGCAGAGCTGACCCGCCTGATGGTTTAGATACAAGGATCATGGGGGAAGGCTCCAGGCTTGGGCTTGAGTCGCGGTGTGGGAGTGACCCTTTGGTGCTCTCTGCTCATGATGCTCCCTGAGTGGGTGTCAGCTCTGGGAGAAGCGGGCAGTTGGGGTGTACTTTGAACTCCCGATGCCTGGATTTAAAGCTTGAGAACTGTGGTCCACCAGTCACTAATGGGGCAGGAGAGAGTGGCCAGGTGGGCGTGGCAACGTCTGGTGACCAGGAATCTCACCCGCTTGTAGGTTTCACCATCATCATCGAGCCCTTTGATGACAGGACCCCCACCATTGCCAACCCCATCCTGCACTTCAGGTGAGACCCGACCCCAGTGTTGGGGGTGTGAACGGACCACGCGGGCCCCGGCGTAGTCCTCACCACCCTTGTCTGCTTCCTACAGCTGCATGGACGCCTCACTGGCCATCAAACCTGTGTTCGAGCGCTTCCAGTCTGTCATCATCACATCTGGGGTGAGGACCCTTCTCCACCTCCAGTGCCCAGCTCTCCACTGTGGGGCTCCTGGTTTCTGCCCAGTTCTGCTAAGATCCCTCCTGCTGTCCCTGCTACAGACGCTGTCACCACTGGACATCTACCCCAAGATTCTGGACTTCCACCCTGTCACCATGGCAACCTTCACCATGACGCTGGCCCGGGTCTGCCTCTGCCCCATGGTGCGTGGGAGAGGGTGGGTGCTGGACCAGGGGAGGTGGGCCGCCTTTCCTCCCTCTGTCCCCTCACCCTGCTGTTGAGGCAGGAGAGTTTTACAGCTGAGGACACAGACTCTGGATTCAGGCAGATCTGGGTTTGATGCTACTTCTCCCTGTGGGTGTGACTCCCCAAGCCTCAGTTTCTAATCTGGGGAATTAGAATGGGAATGCATCTTCCCTGACCTCCCAGGTTGGTTGAGGGGTTAGTGAGATAGCAGGTATAAAACGCTTGTGTGGCCCAGGGCCTGGTGCCGGTCAGCACTCAGTCAACATCTTTGTTAACGTGGGCTCTGCCTAGTTTGTCCTCTGGCCATGACCTTGATGATGACCCTTTTGCTCTGCCTCAGTCTCCTTTGTAAAACAGGCATCATAACGTGGGCCCTCCGTCCCTTATCTGAATCCCTTGGGCCAGGTGTATTTTAGAATTGAGAATTTTCCAGACTTTAAAAAACAAAGCACATGCTGTGTGGTACGTGACATTCCCAGCGGGGTTGGGGCAGCTCCTGCCAGTCAAAGTCCTAGTTCAGCAGGAACATGCTTTGAGACTTCAGACTAAGGCGGGTAAGTCAGGACTCCGGATAGACTCAGGTGAGGGCAGGTTTTGCTACTACAGGAGTTGGCGCCAAAGTTAAATATCTGGAGTTTCTTGGCTTTTGGAATTGCCCTTCATGGGTTGTGGACTGGTGACGGCCACGTCCTGCATCGTGGTTTGTGGAGTTGCTGGTGGGGGAGCGGGGTGCACCCGTAGCTGGTGGCTGCCGAGTTTGTGGTGAGACACTTTCTCTGGGAACTGCCTGGCCCGGAGGCTGGGGCCGGTAGCACGTACTTGCTGGTCAGCAGTGTGGACAGACTCGGGTTCAGTCCTGCCGCCACTGTGGATTTGCCACATGCCCTGGGGCAGGCAGCTCACCTTCTCCGGGCCGGAGGTGGTTCATCCATGCGGTGCAGGTAACAGGGGAGCCGAGGGTTCACTCCATGACATCGTGTCTGTAAAAAGCTGAGCCCGGCACCAGCAGTGAGTGCTGCTGTTTGCTTAGCGTGACGTCTCTTGCCCTCTGCAGATCATTGGTCGTGGCAACGACCAGGTGGCCATCAGCTCCAAGTTTGAGACCCGGGAAGATATTGGTAGGCTGCACGTGGGGGTGGCTTGCATGGGTTCTGAGAGGGCAGGTGGATCAGTGGGCTAGGTCAGGCTGCAGCAAGCTGACACAGAGCCCCAAGTCAAAGTGGGGTTACACAGAGGTTACTTCTTGCTCACAGTATGTGCCACTGTGGGTTGGTGGGGGCTTGCCCCGTGTCTCCTCCCCCTGGGGACCTTCCCCACTGGATGCGTCACTATGGGGATAAGGGGTGGCAGGAAGGATCCTGGTAATGGTGCTGTGCCTCATAAAGGTGTGTGACCCATGGCCACTTCTGCACTCATTGGCCAGGGCAAGTCACATGGTCACACCTAACTCCCCGGGCGGGGCGGGGGTGCCGTTCTCCCAGGGGCCTGGAAAGACAAGTGGAATGTGTGTGAACAGCCCTCCAGGTGGCCTCGGGGATTTCTAGGAACCCCGAGTTCAAGACGGGGCATTAGATAGGAAAGTCCCGATGGAGTGGGGAGCAGGACCTGCGCACAACCTCTGACCGCCCCCCCCCCCCCCGCCCCCCGCCAGCGGTGATCCGGAACTATGGGAACCTCCTGCTGGAGATGTCCGCCGTGGTCCCTGATGGCATCGTGGCTTTCTTCACTAGCTACCAGTACATGGAGAGCACCGTGGCCTCCTGGTACGAGCAGGTATGCCCAGTCGCCCGCTCCCTGGGGAGGCTCCGCTCTTTTCAGCCCCTGGCTCTTCCTTTGTGTGTTGGCTTCGTTCGTCTCGTGTTTTAAGCGGTGACGTGTATCATAGGTGACAGGACAGTGTATAAAACACAAACAGTTCATGGAACAAACGGTGTATACCTTAGTCCCCCCCTGCCTTCCTCCCCCATCCAGATTAAAAACTCAAGAGCCCCTGCAGGATAGTGCAGGGGTGAGGTCACAGAGTGTTCTGGAAATGGGGCTCACCGCAGCCAGGCCCTGCGGGGCCGGCAGGATGGGGGTGGGAGGGGGCCACTGTGACCTCTCCGCTTCTCGTGCATCATGGCCCAGCTCTTGGGTAGTGAAAGCAGGTGCTTCTTTAGGGTGAGATGAGAGAACTTGGCTGATCCACACTCCAGGGAGCAGGATGGGGGAGCCTTGTCCACTTGGTCAAGACCTTGGTCTTGTCCTCAGTTGGGCGCTTTCCACACCGTGGGAAAGGTGGCTGCTGGCCACCCAAGTCCACATCCTGAGTCTTGTATGTCCTATTTAAGGAAGCTTTGCCTGCCCCAAGGTCCTGAAGATCATCTCCTGTGTTTCTTCTAGAAGCCTCGTGTTAGCTTTCACATCTGGTCTGTGAGGTACCTCACATCTTTGTGTGTGGTGTAAGGTCAGGGTCGAGGTTCTTTGTCTCCCCCTGTGGAACTCCAGTTGCTGCAGCCCCATTCACTGGAAAGCACTGTCCCCCCTGAATGGTATGGGTGAACCACCGGTGTGAGGGTGTGTTTCTGGACCCTCCATTCTGTCACACTGGTCTGTCCCTGCGTCTGTCCTTGGTCGCTATCACAAAGCTAGTGCAGTGTCACGGAAATCTCTGGGCAGCCTCAGCCTGGCCTACATCAGCCCCTCCACTAAGCACCAGCTGGGGGGGCGGAGTGTCCTCATGGGCCATCTTGGGCCATATGCCTGCCCCACTTGCCTGAAAGATGGGGTGCGGGGATGGGTTCCATGCCTGGAATCACAGAGCTTTCCTCCATGAATGAGACCAGCCCGCACCCCCCACCCCCCACCCCCCACCGAGTCTCTGCTGGCTGCTGGGACCCTGGGACAGAAGGGGGTGGCTGCACAGGAATCGGGGCAGAGTTGACCGGAGCCAGGATGCCTGTGCCCTTATGCCGCTTTCTGCCAACCCACAGCCTGACCTGCCTGCTGTCCTTCTCTAGGGCATTCTTGAAAACATCCAGAGGAATAAGCTGCTCTTCATTGAGACGCAAGATGGGGCCGAGACCAGCGTCGCCCTGGAGAAGTACCAGGAGGTGGGCATGGGGGCGAGGGGGGGGGTTAGGGGGAGGGCCAGTAGACTGCACACGGGGGGCCCAGAGGAGGCAGCTCTGGGGGACCTAGCTCCTGTCTTGGCCTCCCCTCCCCAGGCCTGTGAGAATGGCCGTGGAGCCATCCTGCTGTCCGTGGCCCGGGGAAAAGTGTCCGAGGGAATCGACTTTGGTGAGTGGGCCAGGCTCTCCCTGTCCCCAGGTGCCTGCATGAGGCTCTGGCTGTTTCCCCCAGGGGACCCCCCCCCCATAGCCTGGGCTCACACAGGGACCTCTCCCTTCCTCCGGCCCCCCTCCTGTGCTTGCTCCCCCAGTGCACCATTACGGGCGCGCAGTCATCATGTTCGGCGTCCCCTACGTCTACACGCAGAGCCGCATCCTCAAGGTGAGCAGCCCCGGGGGCCACTCGGAGGGACAGGGACTGGGCCTGGGGTGGCGTGCGGGAGGGGCAGGAGGGACTGCTCTGCTCTCTTCTCTCGGGCAGGCACGGCTGGAGTACCTGCGGGACCAATTCCAGATCCGAGAGAATGACTTTCTCACCTTTGATGCCATGCGCCACGCGGCCCAGTGCGTGGGCCGGGCCATCCGGGGCAAGACGGACTACGGTCTCATGGTCTTTGCTGATAAGGTGCGGGTGCAGGGGCCTCTGCCTACCAGGCTGTCCCCCTTTTGCAGATGGGGAAGGAGGCCTGGGCTCCCCCCCACTGGGGGCCTGATGTCTTCCCTCCCTCACCCTCCTGCTGAAAGCGGTTTGCCCGGGCAGACAAGCGTGGGAAACTGCCTCGCTGGATCCAGGAGCACCTCACTGACGCCAACCTCAACCTGACCGTGGATGAGGGGGTCCAGGTTGCCAAGTACTTCCTGAGGCAGATGGCTCAGCCATTCCACCGGGTGAGCTGGAGGGGGCCTGGCCTGCCCTCAACAAAGAGGTGTGTGTGTGTGTGCGCGTGCCCGTGTGTGTGCCCACAGGCCAGGGCTGGGGGTGTGGCCAGAGCCCGTCCTTCTCCATCTGGAAAACCAGCTGGCTTCCCTCTCCCTCCCTCAGGCCTGGCTTCTGCTTCCAGGGGCTGTTCCCCATTAGAGGGGTGTTTCAAACATCCTGCGCCTTGGCCCCTGGTGTCCCGGGGGGGGGCCTGGGGGAGGGCGCTACAGCCGTCTGGCCCACCCTGGAGCTGCCTCCTCTCCCCCCTCCAGGAGGACCAGCTGGGCCTGTCCCTGCTCAGCCGGGAGCAGCTGGAGTCTGAGGAGACCCTGCGGAGGGTAGAGCAGATTGCTCAGCAGCTGTAGCTCAGGGTGCGTACAGGGCCGTAGCAGTGCGGCGATTCCGGGGTCTCACCTGGCCCTGGGGCCCAGCGGCTGGGAGGTGGCCTCAGGTCCTTACAGGAAACCTCAGGCAGACAGTTCTGGCTTCCAGATCTACAGCCTTTAATTGGAGGAGAACGGGGAGCCCCATACCGTAGGTGCCCCCAAGAGGTGGGGAGCAACTCGGGGAGATGAAAGGCCACCCCTTCCCCATTCTTCCTGAGAAGCTGCAGCCACACGGTCCTGTCACCTTCAGCGGGGGCCCAGGTCCTGGGGGCTGGTGCTGAGGGTCCGCGAGGCCTCGCTCGGGTGCTGATTGGGGAACTGCGGACAGGCGCAGGGGAGGGGTGGGCAAGGGGCAGGACCCGACCCCGAGGGCCACCCACCAGCATCCTCGCTACTGGCTTGTCCCCCCCCCCAGCCCTTCTGTTCTTGGGTCCGTTCCCACCCCTCCCTTGCCTCTGGGCCTGCCAGCGTGCCCCTCAGCCCCTCTCACCTGGGGCCCAGCAGCCTTTGGAGCATCCGCATCCAGCATGTTGAGCGACAGGGCTCTCTTCATCCTGTAAAAAGAGGGTGGCAGGGTGAGTCCCCCGAGTGGCTGCTTCCCACTCTGGGCATAGACCTGCCTGGCACCGGATGTGACTGTACGGGTGGCAGAGGAGAGGGGAACTGTGGAAGGTTCTGGAACAGGACAGGGAGTGGGGTGGGTTACAGAAGCTGCAGCGGTGGGGCTCTTGCCTGCCTGGATCAGACACTCACCCGGCTGCACCTGCCACCCCCTCGCCTCGGAGACGGGAGACCAACTTCTCACTTCCACGCCTTAGCGATTCCCGGATCTTGGAGAAGGAGCTGCTCCGACGAAGGGTCTGGGGAGGGTGCCCAGGACCCCAGTCAGTTCCCCCCACCTTCTCCTCCGGTCCCCACCCTAGGAGCCGGAGCGAAGCCCATCCCCCCTCCTCACCTGTTCTGTGTCACCAGCTGTGCCTGGGTTGGGGGCTCCTAGGAACAGAGGGGGGGGAAACAGTGCAATGGGGACACGGAGCAGTCACCTGGGGGGCAAGGGCAGGGCTGGGGGCTCACCCAGAGGGGCAGGCAGGTCCTCGCGGCTCAGGATCTCTCGGTACAGCTCTTCTGCTTGCTGGTACTTGTTCTGTTTCAGGTAGGCCGAGGCCTGCGGGGAGGGTGGGTGATCGTGGCTCAGATCTGGAGCTCCCCCGGCACATCTCCCCCTCCCCCCACAACCTCGTGACCTAGGGCAGCTGACTGGTTCCTGCTCCACCCTGGGCTAGTGACACCACCTTTGTGCCTCAGTTCCCTTATTTGCAAAATGGGATGAAAGGAGCACCTAGCTCCCAGGGTCCTTTGAGAAATGGATGGTCCTTTCCCTTAAGGACTAAGAAGGGGGTCAATAAACATTTGACTGTCATCTGGCCCCACCAACTTGCGTGTTTCCTGTGGCTTCCAGGTCCTCTGTGCCTAGTGATCTCACGAGTCGGGGCCCAGCACACAGGCCAAGTCTTAGAGGGCCCCTGCTCCAGGGGCGCACTTGAGCCAGTTGGCTGTGTCTCCTGGGGAACCCCTGGCGCTTGGCTCCAGGACCGAGTTGTACCTGTGCCCTGCAGCGCCCTCACCAGGTTGTTCTTGGTCTTGGCCACGTTTGGGTCGTTGGGCCCTCCCAGGGCCTCATAAATGCTCAGGGCTCGGGCATAGTGCTGCTCCACCTCCTCAAACTTTCCCTGGTTCTGGCAGAGCAAGGCCAGGTTGTTGAGCTGCTTGGCCACGTCAGGGTGGTCGCTGCCCAGGACCTAGGGGTTGGGGGGATGGGTGAGCCACGTGATACTGGTAGCCGCAAGGGGGGGGGCTCATGAGGAAAGGTTCACAGGCTCAATGGGGACTTACATGAGGTTGTGGGCTAGAAGGTAGAGGTTAGTTACACAAATAGGATTAATCAGGTCAAGGTGGTCATATGGCATTGGAAGTTCAGGGCTGGGAGGCATATGAGGTGATGTAGAAGGACGATTAGAGTCACGATCAGATGGCGTTCATTAAAGGTCAAGCACAGTGGGGTCATGAGATTATCTAGGCTCAAACTGGGGGCTCACAAGAGCAGATGGGAAGGACATCATTGGATCAGGGTTACAAGGCACGAGCCACTGAACTGAGCGCATCAGGATCAAGTCGGAAGGGGCTGTGGACCAGGAACTCGGCAGGGGTGGGGCTGGGTGGGGCAGCGGGGGCAGTACCTTCTCCCGGATCTCCAGGGCTCGCTGGCACAGGGGCTCTGCCTCCCGGTACCGCCCCCGCTTCCCATAGAGCACCGCCAGGTTGTTGAGGGTGGCGGCCACCTGCAGGGTAGGGGAGGCAGGTCAGGGTGGGGAGGGGGGAGAGGCAGGGCCCCACAGCCCTCACTCCTGGGCCCCCACTCACCGCAGGGTGCTCAGGGCCTAGCGTCTGCTCCCGGATCTGCAGAGCATCGTGGAGAAGATCTGTGGCCTCCTTGTACTTGTTCTGGTCTCTGTGAGGTGGCCCAGGGACGGAGGGGGGTCAGCCATGCTGGGGTGTCACCCTTCCGTGGTCCCTTGTGGGTGTCTCCACTACCTTCCAAGTCGAGCACAGGCTCCCTTTGCTGGCAAGCCTCTGCCCCCCCCCCCCCCCCCCCCAGGTCTCTTCCCTGATCTGTTGGGGTCTCTTGCCCACGTTCTCTGACGACTCCTTGCCTGGGTCACAGTGGCTTCTCCAGGTCCCCTGGACATCCCCCCCGCCCCCACCCATCCAGGTGCCCCATGCTGGCAGAGCAGGACGCCAGCTCCCCCGCCCCCAACCACAGGTCCAGGGCCGGCTGCGGCCTCACCGGTACACCAGCGCCAGGATGTTGAGCATGGTGGCCACGTCGGGGTGACAGTGGCCTGAGCTCCGCTCCAGGTCCTCCAGGGCCTGACGGCACAGCGGTACGGCAACCTCGTAGCGGCCCTGGCCCGCGTACTGGATCACAAGGTTGTGCAGGGTCCGAAGGCGGGCCGGGATCTCGTAGCCCCCCTGCTGAGCCGCGGCAGCTCCCACTGCCTCGGGGCCTGCGGGCAGCAGCCGGGCATCAGGGCGCTGCCGGCCTCCTAGACTTCCCACCCCGTAAAAGGGGACACCTCCCCCAGGACTATAGCTGCCCCACTGGCCCCTGGGACGACGGGCCCTGCACCGGGCCTCTGAGATCGGGATTGCAGGCGTCTAGCTGGTCCATGGGGCCTGAACACGGGGTCGGCCTGGCCGGCGGCGCGGCGGCCACCATGCCTGGTTTCATGGCTTCCAGCCTCGGCCGTCACCCGCCCTGACCCAGCCCCTTGGCCTCATGCTCCTGCTCCCCTGTGTGGACACCCACCTCGGGGTCTCACGGTCCCTCCCCAGCCCCAGCCTCTCGTCCTCCAGGGCTAAGCAGCCCCACAACTGCAGGCTCCCCCACACCCACCTTTCCTCTCTTCCTCCTCACTGGGGAACAGGGAGGCCAGGCTGTCTCGGCGAGGGGGGGATTCAGGCCGCTGCAGAGGGCAGGAAAGTGGGGGGTCAAGAGAGCTGGGAGTTTGCTTTAGAGACCGGGGTCCTGGATCTCAGGGTTTGAGGGAGGCAGTGGTTAGGAGCCTCAGGGTAGGGGGTTCCTGAGGGCTTGGGGAGGATCTGGGGGCTTTGTGGAAGCCAGGGGGGCTTCTGTGGAAATTCTAGTGGGTCTGGAGGTTGTGGAACTCTGTCAAGGGTCCAGAGCTTTGGAGGGAGGGTCTAGGGCACGGGGGGGGGCACTTCCGGGGGGGTACAGGTCTGTGGGGTGTCTAAGGAGGATGCGGGGCCCAGTGCCCGGCCCAGCAGCACCTGGCTCTCTGCGGGCAGGTCATACTGCCGCAGCTGCCCCAGGAACTCCAGGTGGCTCTTCTCCTCCTCCAGTTGGGCCACGGCCTCCTCACTGGCCCGGAGCCGCCGCTGCGTCTCCTCCAGCTCCTCCCGCAGCCACGAGTTCTCCTGGGCCAGCCGCCGGGCCTGCGCTCTCAGCCGCTGCTTCTCGGCCTCCAGCGAGCCCACGTGCGCCGACAGGGCCAGCAGCACCTGCGCAGGCCAGGGGATCAGGGGCCCGACCCCGAGCACCCCCACTCCGCCCAGGGTCCCCCGGATTCCACAGAGACGCTTCCATGGTACTCCAAGGTTGTGCAAGGGGCTCCCAGGGCCATACCCAGATCCTGTCCGGGGACCCTTCTGATCTCACCCAGGCACACAAATCACATGCAGGGACACTTCATATTCTACCCATGTGACCCCAAAGTCTCCCCAGGACCCCAGAGTTCTAGAGATGGATGCCATTTGGTTCAGGGGACCCTGCACCACACAAGGACCCCCTAATGCTGCCCAGGAATCCCGTTTCTGGCCTAGCGACTCTCCTCCCCAGGCCTGGCTCCCCTAGGCCTCCCCTACTCCAGCCTTGCCCCCCACCCCCACCGCATACCTGTCTCCCTCACCCCCAGGCCTCCTCCCCGCTCTGAGCCTCACCCCCATAGCTGGAGAGCTGGTCCCCTCATACCTGGGCCTCACCCAGTCCCAGCTCGATGGCCTCCAGCGCGTGGCTCACCACCTGCTGCTTTTCTTCCAGCAGCTCCAAGCCGGCCACCAGGCCCTGACCCGCCAGGGCCTCAGCCAGGTGCCTGGCCAGGCCATGGTGCTCGGCCCGCAGGGCCTCCAACCCCTGCACCACTTGTCGGGTCTGCCGCACCAGCTCCTCGGGGCTCAGGCGCTCTGGGCCCAGCCCCGCGCTTCCAGGGGCGGCCACCTGCACCGACATTGCTGCTCCTGGCAGGGGTGGGGTAGGGGTGGGGGTGGGGTTGGGGAATCGTCAGCCTGTATGCCATTCCGGCCCAGCAGGACCCTTCCCGACTATCTCCCTGTCCAGCCATCCCGGCTGGCCCTCTGTCCCTGTGCCCTCCTCATTCTGGCCGGCTCCCTGTCCCACACCCATCCCAGCCAGCCGGCAACTGGAAACACCCTAGTCTAGCTCTGCCTGTCCTCAGCCCCGGGCCCTGCCCCGAGGGCAAGTCCAAAACCCCACGTATAACTAACCCAAAGAGGGCAAACAGTGGTCTCGTGGCCTCTCACCTGCCCTCAGCTCACCTGGCCAGCCCCGTCCACCCCAAGGGCCCCAGATCCCCGGGCCCAGAACACCTCCCGGCCGGGTGACCTGGACTGGAGGCCCCCGCCTCTGCTGGGCGCTGCTTGGGGCGGGGCGTGTGGAGGCGGCGGCCTCTCCGTGAGCTCATTCTTAGGGTGTTTTTGTTGGGAACCAGTCAGACCACTGAGGGGGGGGGGGGCGGGAGGGCAGGGCCAAGGGGCTGGGGCGCCGGAAGCAGAGGAGCCCTCTAGGTTTGGGGGCATCAGAACGGGGGAGCCCATGTGTCAGCTCCCAGGACCTGAGGAGCTGACAGATCCCAAGGGAACAGGGGCTCCACTCTCCACTGCAGACAAGCTCAGCCAGCCTAAGGCATGTTGGGACACACGTGTGGCAGCCACAGCCCAGGGATTCACACTAGCCATGTGACAGCTCAGAGTCTGAGGCCTCGATGCTAATGGGTGGGGGTCTCAAGGGGGAAACTTCCTGTGGTTGTCTGTGGGTGACAAAGCAGTGACGGCTCGTGGTGCCTCCGGAGCCCTCACACACACAAGCACACACACACAGTCCCCTCCCAGAAATAGACCCCAACATACGCACACCCTCCCTTCTTAAATACAGAACGCGACACATGCATTCTCCTCTCAGAAATCGAAAACATGCTTTCTTCTTTCAAATACAGTGCAATATATACTTTCTCAGAAACACACCCGCTCATACACACGCGCACACGCACATACACACGCTCCCCTCTCAGAAATACAACTCAATGTACACACACTCCCTTCTTAAAAATATAACGTGATAAACATTCTCTCAGAAACACGACATACTCTGGACATGCTCTGTCTCCTCTAAAAAATAAAACTGAATACAGTCCCACACATCCACATTTTCCTTTCAGAAAACCTAATACAGGGGCGCCTGGGTGGCTCAGTCATTAAGCGTCTGCCTTCCGCTCGGGTCATGTTCTCAGGGTCCTGGGATCGAGCCCCGCATCAGGCTCTCTGCTCAGCAGTGTGTCCGCTTCTCCCTCTACTCTTCCCCTGGCTCATTCTCTCTCTCTCTCTCAAATAAATAAAATCTTAAAAAAAAAAAAACAACTAATGCAACACACTAACTCGGGCACACACACACATATACTCTTAGAAATAACACATGTACGCTCTCCTCTTGGAAATACAACCCAACACACAGGTCTATTTTCCTCTCAGGAATAAAAACCAACACACAGAGAAGCTCTGTCTCCCCCCCCCCCCCGTGAAAAGATAACCAAATCACTCACATTCAGCCTGTCTCCTTGCACTTACCCCCATGGCACATCCCTCTCACACACTCACATGGTCCTGCAAGCCCCTAACTCTCCATCACGTGCCTCCTCCAGGCACGTGTGCACACGCACACACACTCATTCCCAGGAGTCACTGGGGACCCGTCACCTCCTTCCCCACTTCTTCCAACACCTTGCCAGGCCAGCCAGGGATTCACACACCTGTATGCAGCACGCACGCAGATACACAGAGCTCCAAATGTGGGCATATCAATGGTTCCTGAACACAGACTCAGCCGTCCTGTCCCAGGCAGCTGTGGAGACATACAGAGATCATCCACGGTTTCTGCGTACGCCGTCTAGTCCACCATAAGCAGCCCAGTGGTCTGGGTACCTCCGCACGTGCTCACGATCATATACACTGAGACACACAGTAGGGAAGGCACATAATCCATGGATTTTCTGCAGGCTCTCACTTGGTCAATCTCTACGTATATGTCGGGCATTGGCCAATCCCTCTTGCTATACGTGTATATATATATGTGTGCGTGCATATCACACCCTACTCAGAGTCACACACGAGCCCCACAAAGTCAGGCTCACACAAGTTCATGGAGAGTCATTCTCACAGCTCCAACCCTTTTTCACACGATTTTGCCCACACTCAGCCCTGCGAACAACTCTCTTTCATGCACGCACAACCGCACAGCTGACAGTGTTAATCACAGGCACACCCTGGCCATCCACGCGGGTCCCCGCACCTTACAGGCAGACAGACTGCCCCAGCCCCGCAAGCTCCGGGTCACGCACCTAATCCTATAAACAGTTGAACTCCCTCCCCCCCACAGCCCCCACCCCCGGCATTAGACACACAATTAGAGGTCGCCCACGTGTTCCTATCTCCGAAACAGTTCCACATCATTCCCACAGTCCCTCGGCGCCCGCGCAGGGTTCCACGGACCGTCCATCTGCCTTTCTCACCGGTACCCACCGCCTGACGCCATCGCTCACACACCTGGGTGAAGAGCCTCTTCACCATCACACACACCTGGGCTTCCTACACCGTCTCTCACACGCACCAGCTCCACTCCCACACCAACAGGCAGGAGCCCCCCACCACGGCCAGCCCCCGAAACCACACACCTTCCCCCCCCGCCGGCCGGCCCAGTCCCGCGCACCCGGGCTGCCCCAGCCGGGCCGTCACAAGGGCCCCGTCCCTCCCCCCCCAGGCCCCGCCCCGTCTTCGCTCCTGTTTACCTGCGCCCGGGGGAGGGGGCGCGCCCCAGCAGGGCCTCCGGACCCGGGGTGGGGAGCCCCAGGGCGGGGCAGGGGGCTCCTAGGGGCCCCAAGGCCCGTTCCCGTCGCCAGGCCCGCGGGCCCAAGGGTGCGCGGGGCTCAGCCTTCACCCTTCCCCCCACGCCCATCCTCGCGGTCCCCGGGACTCCCGCCCGGCACTCTGGGGGCCCACCTGAGGGCGGGCGGCTCCGGGACTCGCTCCGCCGCGATGCGCCCGGCCGCCTCCCGCACACCGCTCACGCCCCGCCGCTCCCAGCTGCACCCCGGGTCTCGGGCCGCGGGCGGCTCCTCCGAGGGGCGGGGCGGCCGGGAGCCCCGCCCCCGCAGGTGAGGCCGACCCCGCCCACCGCCCGGCTCCACTGGAGCCCCCGCGGCCCCCGCCCTGAGGCAGTAGCAGAATCGGCGCCGATGAACCCGTGGCCTGTCGGGCCGGTGGAATCCGGGGACGATTCCAGCGCCCTGGAGTCCGGAAAGCCGGCTTTCAGCGCAGCTGGAATCTTGGAAACTTTGCATCCCAGACCGACGGCTTTCTTGCAGGGCCTGCCGCCCGGCCTTTCCTTTGGCTGTACCCCCTGCTTGGACCTCTCTTCCCACAGATCCCATTCGTTAGTGTGGGAGCGTCTCAAAGGCCGCTTCCTCCGAGAGGCCTTCCCTGACTGCCCCTCCCAAATTACACCGTCTCACCAAAACACTACCGCTTTCCCCTGCTTGATCTTGTTCACAAAACTTTTCAGGGCCTGGGTGGCTCAGTTGGTTAAGCGACTGCCTTCGGCTCAGGTCATGATCCTGGAGTCCCGGGATCGAGTCCCACATCGGGCTCCCCGCTCAGCAGGGAGTCTGCTTCTCCCTCTGACCCTCTTCCCTCTCGTGCTCTCTCTTTCTCTCTCTCTCAAATGAATAAATAAAATCTTAAAAAAAAACACAAAACTTTTCAGGGCCTAAAATTATTTTATGTAACGTCATATTATGATGTTTCATCACATTATTGGCGAGGTAATTGTAATGGCTTAAAATTGGACTCTGGGTTTGCAGTTGATTCCACCACTTACTGGCTGTGAAGGCCTTGGGCAACTTCTCTGTGTGTCAATTTTCTGAATCTGTAAAATGGGGAAGGTCAAAGGCTGCGAGGATTGAATGAGTTAGCGTATGGATAGGGCTCTGTATTGTCAGCACTGTATCTTTAGCACTAGAACGGAGCCTGGTGCAAAGTACGTGCTCAGTAAGAATTTGCTGAGCGGTTGACTGAATGAATCAAGTCTTAGAAACGTAAATTGGCCAAAGGCGGGCGCACGGGATTCTCACATCATAGAATTTGGTTCAACGCGAGGCTTTTCCAAACTCCTGCAGTACCTGGGTCGCTGCACTACGGGATGCTTCCAGCAGAGGGCGCTGCTGGTCCGTGGTCCAGACCTCAGACTACAGCGCAGATCCGCACCTTTCCCCAGAGCCACGGCCAACCTGCTCTCTACTACCTTGTTCTCTGAGCCCCAGAGCAGATGTTCCCTCCTCCAGGAAGCCCTCTCCGACCCCCAAGGCTGGATGAGACATTCCTTCCCGGCTCTGGCAGCCTCCTGGCCTCCCATGACTCAGCCCTGCCACTCTGGGTCATCGCAGTCTTGAGGACGGGTCTGTCTCCAACATTGGAATGCAAGTCCCAGGAGGGGACGGTCTCAGGCACCATTGTGTCCCCAGGGCTACCCAGCACAGGCTGAACACAGAGCGAATTGTTGGGCGGAGAGCTGTTGATTGAATAATGGGAAATAAAACTCAAACTCACACTCTAACTTCCCCAGGTATTTCTAGGGAACAGGGTAGAAGGGGGCAGACAAACCCTTCCCTCCTCCCCGCACTGGGTTGGCCTCAGGGCGCTGGACATCAGTTCTGGATCTGCCACATGCTTACGAAGAGGCAGTGCAGGGCCTGGAGCCGGGTGCAGGTCTCAGCTCCATCATTTGCGGGCTGTGTGACCCCTGAGCCGGGAACGAACTTCTCTGGGCCTCAGGTTCCAGGTTCCAGGTAACCTACTTTGTGAGGCTCTTGTGGGGATTAGTGAATAATCCCTGTAAAAGGCTTAGAACAGAGTAGCACGTGGTAAACACTGTGTGTATGGGGGGTGGGGGTAGGGGTGGCAATTGGAGCCAGGCAGAACTGAGTTCAAATTCTGATCTTGCCATTTCCTTTCCATATAACCTGGGGCAAGCAATGTTTCTGAGCACCTATTTTCAAGTCTATAAAACCTGAATGATCACGCTCCCCACATAGCATAGTGCTGAGGATTAAATGGGATCAAGGCTGAAAGGAGACAGTGTTGACTAAGGTAACCATTTGTTTTAGCCGGTCCTGTGCCAAGCACTTTTGCACACCGATGAGGGCTGGGGGTTCTGAGTTCTTACCCAGGGTGGGCCCTATGCCACGTCTTGTAAATTAACTTTGTGAATGTACACCAACTGGATAGGGTAGGTGCCATGATTATCCCCATTCCACAGGTGAAGGAGATGAGACGCAGAGAGGCCAAGTGACTTGTCCAAGATCACACAGCCAAGGATTAGCAGAGCCCCTGAATCCATACAGCCACCCCCTGAGGTAGGCGTTATTACTAGCCCCATCTAAAGATGAGGAAGCTGAGGCTCAAAGGAAAATCCGTTGCCCAAGACCACCACCAAGAAGACACTCAACAAAACCCCCGTCCCATCACTGAAGGCCTCATTTCGAGATGTCAGGAAAATGGGTAGATGAGTTGGGGGATTTGTCTCTTCACCTCCTGGCCACAGTTTTTATTTTTATTTTTTAATTATTTTTTTAAGATATTATTTTTAAGTAATCTCTACACCCAATGTGGGGCTCAGACTTAGAACCCTCAGATCAAGAGTCTCACGCTCTACTGACTGAGACTCTATTGAGCTGGGTGCCCTTTTTGGCCATAGTTTTTAAAAAGCTCACCACTTTCTTTTTAATATGAAAAGTTAAGCACTGTCAGAAACAATATTCACAGAGAACAAGAGACTATAGACTGAAAAGTAGGTCTTTGTCTCCCCTTGATCCTGAGACGCCCTTCCCAGAAGCAAACATGATTACCAGTTTCTAATATCCATCCAGAAATATTTCATGGATATGAATTGTGTGCGTGTGTATGAGCATGAGTGCCCATTTCAGAAAAACACAAATAAAAAGAGCCTTACCTGTGGAGGTAGGCTGAACGATGGCCTTGACGTTGGGTGCAGTCATGTGACTTGCTTTGGCCAATGGCAGAGCGACGGTCCTGCTGGGTCTGAGCTTGGACCTTCAGAGGCTGAGAGTGTTTCCTTTTGTGACTGACACAGGCGTGAGAAAGGCTTCCCTTGTGTGGTTGCCCCTCTCCGGCCCACACCCCACAATGTTCAAAGAGAAACTGAGGCATAATACACATTTTAAGAGTTTATTTGAGCAAAAATCAATTTGAATAGGGCAGCATCCAACGTAGCAGATGGAAAGGAGCTCCGAGGAGCTGTTTGAAATGAAACACCTTTTAGGCAGAAGGGAGCAAGAACAAGGAATTTAAACTATGCCAAAGAGTGGGTTGATTATTGCAAGGTTACTTTTTCCTTTAGGGCCTGGCAGGGGTCTATCAGGCAGAAGACCTCACTCGTGCTGATCAGGTGATTCCTGACTGAGTGGTTTAAGATTCCATTTCTGGGAGAGCTGAAACTGTCTTAAGTCCCAGTTTGGTGACATGGGGCTTAGCATATGTGATTCCATTTTGTGCCCCGGTGTCTTGTTTTTAACAACATGGGGCAGAGCTTCCCAGCTGAGCCCAGCCCCGATCAGCCAACTCTCAGCCAACCCCACAACTGTTTTAGAGCTACTGCACTTGGTGTGTTTCATGGAATTTTTGTGGCAATAGATATATATTTTTCCCACAGCATACCTTGGTGCTATGGTCTGAATGTTTGTGTTCCCTCCAAATTCATGTTGAAATCCTAACCCCTAAAGGTGATGGTATTAGTGTGTGGGTCCTTTAGGAGGTGATTAGGTCATAAGGGTGGAGCCCTCAGGAATGGGATTAGTGCTCTTAGAAAAGAGACCCTGGGCACCTGGGTGACTCAGTTGGTTAAGCATCCAACTTTTGGTTTTGGTTCAGGTCATGATCTCAGGGTCATGAGATTGAGCCCTGCGTCAGGGTCCCCACTCATTGGGGGGGGGTCTACTTGGGATTCTCTCCCTTCCCTCTCTCTCACTCTCAAGTAAAAATAAATAAATCTTAAGGAAAAAAAGAAAAGGAGGCTCCACAGAGCTCCCTGGTCCCTCCTCCCATGTGAGGGTACAAGAAGTCTGTGTTCTGGAAGAGAACCTTCACTTGACCAGGCTGGCACCCTGATCTCGGACTTCCAGCCTCCAGAACTATGAGCAAAAACCTTCTGTTGTTTATAAGCCATCCAGTCTGTATTATAGTAGTCCGAATAGACTAGGACACTTGGCAATTGTTCTAAAGCAGTACCTATAGATTAGCTTTATTCCTAAAAATATTTATTTATTTATTTGTTTATTTATTTATTTAGAGTGTGAACAGGGGGAGGGGCAGAGAGAAAGGGAGAGAGGATCTCAAGTAGACTTAGCGCTGAGCGCAGAGCCCAATGCGGGACTCCATCCCACGACCCTGAGATCATGAGCTGAGCTGAAATCAAGAGTTGTATGCTCACTGGGGAGGGGATGTGTTGTAATGAGCACTGGGTATTACATAAGACTGATGAATCACAGACCTGTATCCCTGAAACCAATAATACATTATATGTTAATTAATTGAACTTAAACTTAAAAAAAATCCCCCCCCAAAAAAAAGAGTTGGACACTTAACCAGCTGAGCCACCCAGGCACCCCAGCTTTATTCTTTTTAATAGCTGCATATTATTTCATTAGGCGATGCCTCATCTTTTATCCATGAATAGAAATATATATTTTTTAGTAATCTCTATACCCAACATGGGGCTTGAAATCACGATCCCAAGATCAAGAATCACATGCTCTACTGACTGAGCCAGCCAGGGGCCCCAATAAAAAGATTTTGTTAAAGCCATTCCTAAGACAAAGAAGAAATCATAACAGAAATCAGAAAATATTTAGAAATGACCAATAATCAAACTATGTAACAAAACCCGCTAAAGAATAATTCATTGCTGCATGTGACAACATGAACGAATCTCAACAGACAGAATGTTGAGCAAAAGAAATCCAACAAAAGAGAAGATATCCTGTACGATTGTATTTATATGAAGTTCAGTAACAGGCAATGCTCAACTACGGTGTTAAAAGCCAGGATAGTGGTTCCACTGGAGAAGAGAGGGGAATGAGATAGCTTTTTGGAGTGCTTGGTCTTGGTGGTGGTTACTCGGTTGTACATATACATAAAAGTTCATTGATCTTAAGATTAGCGCACTTTGTGGTATATAAGTTATACCTCATTAAAGAGGTAAATTTAAGAGACTAATTTTTTTTAAGAAAGAAAGAAGAAAAAAGGAAGAAGAAAGAAAGAAAGAAAGAAAGAAAGAAAGAAAGAAAGAAAGAAAG
>NW_027397133.1:4665842-4723162 GCF_003265705.2 Callorhinus ursinus
AAAGAAAGAAAGAAAGAAAGAAAGAAAGAAAGAAAGAAAGAAAGAAAAAGAAAGAAAGGAAGGAAGGAAGGAAGGAAGGAAGGAAGGAAGGAAGGAAGGAAGGAAGGAAGGAAGAAAGAGTGCACAGTGGACCGGGGAGGGGCAGAGGGAGAGGGAGAGAATCTTAAGCAGGCTCCACACCCAGCGCAGAGCCCAATGTGGGGCTCGATCTCACAACCCTGAGATCATGACCTGAGCCAAAACCAAGAATTGGATGCTTAACTGACTGAGCCACCTAGGTCCCCCCAAGAGACTAAAATATTAAGAAATGTGACCATTCATACACTCCAAATATAACATTTTCAAAATAAAGGACAAATTTGAAATAATTGAATGCAAAAACAACCAAAAACCAACATTAAGAGATTAAGATGCAGGTAAAGCACCACCTAGAGGAAAATGTATAGCTATGTTGAGAAAGATCGGTTTGGAGGGACTGGAGTGGGCCTGGTAGGGAGTCATGAAAGACCGTCTTATTTGCCTGTCTTCCCACCACCACCACCACCACCACCACCACAACCACCACCAGGGGCCTGACATCCAGTTGATTACAGGGCTGCAAAGGGCTTGCTCTTGGGGAAAAAGAAGGAGTGGACAGGTCCTTAACTCTCTGGCTCTCTGATTCTCCAGTTCTGGGGCTGCCTTTGATTTATAACTTGTCTTCCCTGAACCAGTTGGCACCATGGACTGCCAGAATTAGGAGAGGAATTTTGGGGTTGGGGGAGGAGAGCATTCTGGGATGACGGGCCATGGGGGTGGAGTGCTGCCTCCCAGAGTCTCTCCTGGAGTGGGCAGCCTCATCCCTAGGGGAGGGGCAGGGACAGGGGAGGCGGTGGGTAAAAGGGAGTGTTTGGGGCAGGGTTGCTCTATAACACCAGGGCTTGGGGGTGAAAGGAAAAGAGTACAGACTCTGAAATTCTAGAATACTAGTTGTCGCCTTGGGCAACTCCTTGCCTTTTTGAGCCTCGGCATCCACCTTCTGTAAAATGGGGCTTCAGCATGAAGAGGTGGGATCGGGGAGGGATGAGGAATACAAACTCAGGGACTAACTATGTGGTCCCATCTGATTCTGTTATTTCCCAGCTGGGTGACTTTGGGCAAGTGACTTGATCTCTCTGGGCTTCACTTTTCTGATGTGTAAAATTTGCAGTACCCACCTCATAGGACTGGCGGGGAACTAAACTGTTTAATACACATAAAGTGCTTGGGCCCTGAAGCCAGATGACCGAGGAGATGAAGGGGGCATGGGGAAGTAGGTACAAATTGTCAGGGCCTGAAGACCCACTTGGAAAGGAACGCTGGGATGACAGTATGACTTTGCTGAGAGGCCCGTAAATTGTCTTCACCAAAGCCTGAACCCACTCTTGGCAGCCCTGTGCCAGTTTGATTCCCAGCTCATCCCTCCCCCACTGCGTGACCTTGGGCAAGTCATTTTACCTTTCTGAGCTTTATTCTTGGCAGTGTTCAATGAGTTAACATATGTAAAGCACTTAGCATTTTACTTGACATATGGGAGTGCCCCATAATACTTAACAATTAGGGTGGGGACTGTGGAGTGGCCCCTCAACATCCATGCTAACCTCTTTCTGGCAAGTCCATTTGTCCAAAGGTAGCATGGTTCTGGGGGCGAGAGATGTTCCTGGTGGCCTAGTGCAGAGTGTGCTCCTTCAACCCTTCCAATGATTTTGGAAGCACCTAATAACTCATAGTAAGGCCCTTTCTGCATAAGCTGGGTAGGGTGGTTTCCAATTGACTGATAAGGCTACTCTTATTTCCTTAGTCAACAAATACTCATTTATCCTCAGGGCACTGGGGAGCCATGGCAGGTTCTAGAAGGAGCAGTCAGAAGGTAGGGAGTAGGTAGGAGGGGACAGACTGAGGCAGACCAGGGAGGAGGCTAGGGCAGAAGGGAATGTGGAGGAGGAGGTGAGCTAGGGTAGCAGGAGGGATGGACAGGTCTTGGAGACTAATGGCTTTGGAGGGTTGGGGGTTGGGATGAAGACACACCATGGGGGTCTTGGCTCCCCCCAGGGCCAACTGTTTCTATGAGACTCAAAGATAAAGGAGTAGAGCTCATGATGCAAGGTCCTGCTGGAGTGTTTGGGCCCCTCAGTCCAAGTCACGTGGCGGGAATATTGCTGCAAAGGATTCTGGGAAACTGAATTTCTCACCTTTTTGGGTTCTGTAAAGGAGGCTGTCATAGGGTGGGAAATCCCCAAACACAGAAAGTGCTTCCTATGCTCTATGGCCAAAAGGAATGTCAAATGTCCCCATGAGTGGTTATGAGGGCTCCAGGGGAGTGGGCTGGGCTGGATCCTTGTCCCTCCCCTGCTCACAGCCCTCAGGGGGCTCCCATCCATTCGCAGTGGGATGGAAACTCCTTCATGGTCCCTAGGGTCCTACAGGTGGGCTCCTATCCCTCATCTTCTTCCTCCCACTCTCCACTCTGCCCCATCTGCTCCAGCCTTCCAGCTTCTTCCCTGTCTCTCAGATTTGCCAAGCCACTCCCACCTCAGGGCCTTTGCACCTGCTATTTCCCTTCCAGATCCTCACATGGCTGGCTCTCACCTCTCCCTCAGATCTCCGCTCAGATTTCACTTCCCCTGAGAAGCCTGACCTGCCCTCCCCTGCTGTGCCACCACTCTGACCCCTTACCCTCTTTGATTTTCTGTCAAAGCCCTGTCGACCCCACCACAACGGCATATATTTACGTGCTTGTGCTCACTACCATGTCACCTCCCTGAGACCAATGGTTTTGTTTTCTGCTGTGTCCCCCATAAGTGCTTAATAAAGAATTGTTGGAGCGCCTGGGTGGCTCAGTTGGTTAAGCCTCTGCCTTTGGCTCAGGTCATGATTCCCGAGTCCTGGGATGGAGCCCTGAGTCGGGCTCCCTGCCCAGTGAGGAGCCTGCTTCTCCCGCCACTCCCCCCGCTCGTGCTCTCTTCGCTCTCTCGCAAATAAAATCTTTTTTTTAAAAAATAAAAGAATTGTCGAAATGATACATGCCTCTCTATTCCAGTCTTGTTCCTTTTAGTTCTCTGAGCCTCAGTTTCCCTAGCCACGAAGGAGAACTTTGCCACTC
The DNA here is from genome assembly GCF_003265705.2 of Callorhinus ursinus. Taxonomy (NCBI): domain Eukaryota; kingdom Metazoa; phylum Chordata; class Mammalia; order Carnivora; family Otariidae; genus Callorhinus; species Callorhinus ursinus. The sequence continues at coordinate 4,668,964 of NW_027397133.1, forward strand.
CGACCTTGGTGGGAAGGGACAGTGGGTGGAGAGATCAGGGGCTGGGCCCCAAGGAGAAATTTTCTAAGCACCTCCTCCCCACCAGGAATCCGGGGAAAGGCAGGGAGGGCCCCCTTTCCCTAGATCAGACCCCTCCCGCCTGGGAAGAAATGGGGACATGGGGGAGATCCGGGCGGAGGGAGGAACCCCCGAGAGAAAAGGCCGGCCCCTTCCTGGTTGTAATCCTGGGCACTCCCTGGGCTCCTTCTGCTCCCTGGCCTCGTCCGGCTTGCCCGGCAATCTCGGCGCCTCCCAGGCGGAGGAAACGGCTTCCTCTAGCCGTCCCCGCGTGCACGGAATGCCCTCCTCAGCCCTTGAGGCCCCGGTCCGCGTGGAGAGCTCCTGCTGCGCCCGGATCTGGAGGTGCGCGAGTCGGGCGGGCGCTCTGCCCTGACCCGAGCGGCCGCCCAGCCCCCTTCCCCTGCGGGCGGCCTCCCCGGACGGCTGCTGCCCTTGTAAGGAGGCGAGGCCGGGGACACCCGACACGCCTGGTTATAATTAACCCGGACACGTGGCGACCCCGCCCCCCAACACCTGCCCCTGCCCACCCCCCCCCCCCCCGCCCGCCCCAGCCCCTCGGGTCTAGGTCTTCGAAAAGGCGACAGCGAAGCGCCCTCTAAAAATAAGCTCCCTTCCAGAATGAGTCCCTCCCTGTCCCCTCCGCCCGGGGAAATCTCCCAGCGTCAGCCCGGGGCGGACTGGAGTGGGGAGGGCGACGGCCACCTCCAGCACCGGCCTTGGGTTTGAATCTCTCAGCTCAGGCGACCCTTCGTTTTCCTCCCACTCGCTCCCAGGGAGGAAAGCGCGTCCAAGCGCGGGCTTCTGGGGTCAAGCTGTTCTGCGTTCAGTCCTGGGTTTTGGCCAAGCGCTCCCCTTAGTTGGGTGACGAGGGGCGAGTCTCTGCAATACCAGAGACTTGGCCCTCTTGGGACTATTGCCAAGGTTTCCCCAGGGGGCGGGGCTCAGGACCTGATGTTTATCCAGGTCAAGGCCACTGGGGGCTGAGGAGAGGCCTGGCCACCTGAGGGGCTGGTGGCCTAGTGGTGTGGCTTCTACGTGCCTGGGACGTCCCCTGCCAGGGTCTCATGTCCTGGGCGGGGGGCCAGCTGTCCCTGCCAGCCCGACTCAGCACTTGGTGGGGGAATCAGCTGGATGGGGGAGGGGGGCTGGGCTCAGCCCCTGGGGCAGCCCATACAAGGCCATGGGGCTGGGCGCGAGGCATGCCTGGGTTCAGGGTGGGCACAGTGCCCAGGCAGTGAGGTGAGAGGCTCAGCTGCCCTCCAGTTCCCTTCCCTGGGGGCAGCCCCTCCCAGCCAGTAACACAGCCCGGCCTCCCTATATAAGGCCGGGGCTGCCGGCCCTTCCTTTGGGTCAGTGTCGCGTCCAGGATACAGACAGCCCCTTTCCGCACAGCCCAGCCAGGTACCGCTGGGGGTGGGAGTCAGGGTGGGGTCCAGACTGGGGGCCCCAATGGTGCCAGCAGTGCATCTGGTCTCGGGAGTCTGCCCCATATCCTCCTACACGCAGGGGGGTCAGTGTGTGGGAAGGTTGGCCCCACGTCTGGGAGGCCCCACTACCTGTGAGCCGCCCCCCCACCCCCTGCCACCGACCTCCCACAGGGTCTGTGGCACAGGCTCATGGGGAGGGATCTTGGAGACAAAAGGAGACTTGGCAGCTGCCAAGGGGCTACAGGCTGGGCCTGTGTTCATGATGGTTTGTCCCCAGCACCGGGTGCCCAGAGCCGTGGGCGGTGTCTGCCTGTCATCCGTCTGTGGGGTCATTGCATTTGCGGGGTCATTGTATTTGCGGGGTCATTGCATTTGCGGGGTCATTGCATTTGCAATTCTGTGGGTCCCCGGTTGTGTCCCACACAACGGTGTGACCTTGTGTCTGACTTTCTGTGGCACCTGCTTGGGTGACTGTATCCTGGGTGTGTCCCTGGGCTTGGAGGCATGTGTGTGACTATTTACGGTGTGATCTGGGGGGTCATTGGTGATGTGTGTGTGTGTGTGTGTGTGTGTGTGTGGCTCTGGGGCTCTTTCTGTTTGTACCTCTGGGGCTCCCCCACCTTGCCTCAGTGCTCTCTGCTGAAAGTGTCCCTTGCAGGGTGAGGGTGGGGCACCCTGAAGGGGGGTTTCTGGGCTGGAAGCCCTTGAAGCCCCATGCCTGGATGCATGTCCTCCTGGCCACCCTGGCCCACCCATCTCCAGCCTGCTGACTTGGTGCAAATGGAGCCCCAGGAATGTGGGGGGGTGTGGTGGTGGAGCAGCAGCTGGGGAGGGGAGGAGGAATCGGCCAGACTCTATAAATAATCCCCAACCCTGGATAGTAGCTCCAACGACCTTTCATGAATCCCATCGCCCCTGGCCTGATGCTTCAGCCTTCAGCTCACCCTGGTGCCGATTTCCTTCCCACCATTCTACCTGCTTCCTGTACCTGGAGCTGCCGGTGAGCTCCCGCTCCTACCACCACCACCACCACCAGCAGCAGCACCGAAGCGTCCCTCTTCCTTCCCGGGTCTTATGAATAAAAGTAATAATAACCGCCACGGCAGCCACCCCTCCAGATAGCAGGCCCCGACTCCGTGTGAGGACGTGTGCCCGGCTGGCTACGTGCCTCGGCCAGAAGAATCCTCTTGGCAAACCCCTGGGCCAGGCTCAGTTTCCAGGTGACAGAGGCTCAGAGAGGCTGAGCACCTGGCTTGGGGTCACAGAGCAGGGGAATGGCACAGGCGGGATTTGAACTCAGCTCTGATGACTCTGGCTGGGCTTTTCTTCTCAACTGAGCCCTGCCAGAGAGTTGTCAGCAAACAGAGGGGACAGCCACCCAGGCTTCCCTTCTGCCCTGCTCCTCGTCCCTTGACTGAGCACCCAAGAACCTTCATGGAGAGAATGTCCTTTCTCTGCTCAGACACTCGTTCTCAGCAATACCCCCCACCTTCTCCCCCGCTCCTCACACAGATCTTTAAAATAATAGCAACGGTAATTACAATAATAGCTAAGCAAAATAATGCTTATCGTGTGCCGGGACTCTTCCAAGTGCCTCACATATATGAACTCCTTTACGCTCCCGAGATGAGGGCTAGTATGACCCTCATTGTACACATGAGTAATCTGAGGCACAGAAAGGTTAAGCCAGGTGCCCAAGTTCACACAGCTATTGTACAGACTGAGCTGGAATTTAAACCCAGGCTGATTCCAGAACCTACACTCTTTTTTTTTTTTTTTTTTTTAAGATTTTTATTTATCATAGAGAGGGAACACAAGCAGGGGGAGTGGGAGAGGGAGAAGCAGGCTTCCCGCCGAGCAGGGAATCATGACCTGAGCCCAAGGCAGACGCTTAATGAATGAGCCACCCAGGTGCCCAGAACCTACACTCTTATCCATGCCAATATTACTGCCCTGTCCCAAAGGCATCTTTGGGCTGGAGAAACAGTCCCCAGCAAGGTTACTAGTCCGGGGTCACCTGTCAGGGTGTGGCAGAGCTGGGATCTTTTTTTTTTTTTTTTTTAAAGATTTTATTTATTCATTCATGAGAGACAGAGAGAGAGAGAGGCAGAGGGAGAAGCAGGCTCCCAAGGAGCAGGGAGCCCGATGCGGGACTCGATCCCAGGACCCTGGGATCATGACCTGAGCCGAAGGCAGACGCTTAACCATCTGAGCCACCCAGGTGCCCCAGAGGTGGGATCTTAACCAGAGTCCTGATGGCCTCCTGTCAAGACACAGGGGCTCAGAGACGGGACCCTTCTTGTTCCAAGTCACACAGTACATCAGTCAGGCCTGTCTGACCCCAAAGCCTTGCTCTGTTCCCTTGCTGGCCTCTGCTGGATGCGAGATAACCTTCCCCACCCCCACCCCCTGCCCAGCAGGCCCCCCACACCGCCACCATGCCGTTCGGTAACACCCACAACAAGTTCAAGCTGAACTATAAGCCTGAGGAGGAGTACCCTGACCTCAAAAAGCACAACAACCACATGGCCAAGGTGCTGACCCTTGAGCTCTACAAGAAGCTTCGGGACAAGGAGACTCCATCTGGCTTCACCCTGGACGATGTCATCCAGACAGGTGTGGACAACCCAGGTAAGCCTCTTTGGTGGAGCATGGACAGGGACTCGGGTCGGGGGGGGGGGTGCTCTGGAAGCTGCCTGCCACACCTTGATCCCACCTCCCCAGGCCTCAGTTTTCCCATCTGGAAGATGGGGGCTATACCCAAGGGACTGTTGTGAGAAAAAAATGAGGCTACACGTGTTAAGGGCTTGGGACAGGACCCGGTGCGTGGCAAACCACTCCCAAACGCACACGAGTAAAATGTGGGGAAATCATTCAATCGCCCCGAGGCCTTAGGTTCCACTTCTGAAAAATGGGCACCCATGGGGTGAAAACAAAAGAGTCAGCGCACATACAGCGCTCGGAGCAGCCTCTGGGACAAAGTGCGCACTCGGGGTCTGGCGGGGGATATTCCTTCTCCAAGGACACCGGAGCCCCGAGAGCGGATCCTAGCCTCCAACTGATTGTGTGATTGAGGAGGGAGGCCCCCTCGCTCTGGGCCTCTGGTTCCCCATTTGGGAATACGAGGGTCTTTCAAGTCTCTTATTATCTGTGGGAGCCAATAGTCTAATACGTTTCTGAAAATTTTTTGGTGAAGGGAGAGTCCGTGATTTGGGCATTCTGAAGTGGTAATATTTTTAGTACCTTGTAACTGGCCTCCTGAGACTCTTTCTCCTTTGCCCTGCCCCCAGAGCCTTTCCCTCAGCCCAGATGCCACCTCGATCTCTCCCAGCCTTCCCTCTCCATCCCCATCAACCCTCAGCCTCTGCAGTTCTGACCCAGAGGTCTTGAATGGCCCCCTGCCCACGCACACGCGCACACACACACACACGTGTGTGCATGTGCACATACAGTCTACACTGGACCCAGGAGCCTGGGCCTTCCCTGCTGGGGACAGGCACCTCTGACCTCACCCCGAACTCCCAGGTCACCCCTTCATCATGACCGTGGGCTGTGTGGCCGGTGACGAGGAGTCCTACCAGGTGTTCAAGGATCTCTTCGACCCCATCATCCAGGACCGGCACGGCGGTTACAAACCCACTGACAAGCACAAGACCGACCTCAACCATGAGAACCTCAAGGTCAGCTGTCCCCAGGCCAGGGGAGGGATGGCGGTGGGAAGAAGCCAGTGGACAAGGAGGAACCAAGGGAAGTAGCAGAGAGTCAGAGCCGGAAGCATGCCCAGCCCTGACCCCCCACTCCTGCCCTCCAGGGTGGAGATGACCTGGACCCCAACTATGTGCTCAGCAGCCGCGTCCGCACGGGCCGCAGCATCAAGGGCTACACACTGCCCCCCCACTGCTCCCGGGGTGAGCGCCGGGCAGTGGAGAAACTCTCCGTGGAAGGTGAGAACGCCCACCCTTGGGGCCACCCAGCTCTGGTTCTGCTCCTTCATGGAAAGAGCTTGGTAAATAAATCAAGGGTGCTGGGTACCCGGCAGCTGGCAGCTTTAACCCTGGTGGGAGTCAGGGGGTGCTGTCAAGGCACCCTGAGCAGATCCATGCAGACCCTCAACTGTACCAGGGTCCTGACCTCCATCCGTCCAGCTGGTCAGCTAGCCAGCCGGCCGGCCAGGCAGCAAACATTGACGGTTGTTATGGTCCTGAGTAGGGAGCTGGGGCTCCCATGATGAAAAAGATGGACAAAGTCACTGCTCTCACAGAGCTGTCAGTCTGGTGGGGAGATAAGAGGAAACACAGAAACCAACAAAAGAATGACGAATCCCAACGTGCCATGTAGCCAAGAAACAAGGGTGCATCACAGCATGACTGGGTGGAGCGCTCTTAGAAAGGAGGGGTTGAGACCCAGTTGACAAGAAGGAGCCTGGGGCGCCTGGGTGGCTCAGATGGTTAAGCATCTGCCTTCGGCTCGGGTCATGATCGCAGAGTCCTGGGATCGAGTCCCACATCGGGCTCCCTGCTCCTTGGGAGCCTGCTTCTCCCTCTGCCCCTCTCTCTCTGTCTCTCATGAATAAATAAATAAAATCTTTAAAAAACAAAGAAGGAGCCTGAAGAATTCCAGGCAGGTGGAGTGGCAAGTGCAAAGGCCCTGAGGTGGGAAAGTGTGCTGGAGGAACAGCAAGGAGACCAGTGTGGCTGGAGCTGAGTGGACCAGGGGAGGAGATGTGGTCAGAGGAATATGGGTGGCCAGGTTGTTCAGAGCCTTGTGGGCCATCCAGAGGGCTTTGGCTTTGACTCTGAAGGAGATGGAAGCCTTGGGAAGATGGTGAGCAGAGTAAGTCCACAGGACTTACATGGAGTTCTCTGGCCGTTGAGTGGAAGTGAACAGACTGTGGGCAGAAGCAGGAACAGAGGGACCGTAAGGGGGCAACCATGGTGGTCTGGGCTCCAGGGTGAGGGATAGGCAGTGGGATGTAGAGAAAAAGCGGGTATGTTTGGGAGGTAGACTCATCAGGGCTCCCAAGCATGTTGTCCTAGTAAATGTTTAACAACCAGCTCTCAAAAAAAAAAAAAAAAAGCCCCAATTTGCAGCGACTGCCAGTTTCCATGGTGTAAATTCTCCTACCATGACCAGTCTTAAGCTATGAACATGATGTCATAGAGAGATGGGAAAAGATGCACAGTAACACATCGTTAACATAGTATTCCCATCATCAGATAGAGATGAAAAAGCTTCAAGAACATAGATAATAAAGATGTAGTAAAATAATTAGGAAGTGATCATTTTGAATATTTACTACCTGTGGGTTTTTTTTTTTTTTTTTAGTGAGAGAGTGAGGAAGGGCAGAGGGAGAGAGAGACTCTTAAGCAGGGTCCACACCCAGCACAGAGCCTGACATGGGGCCCAGTCTCACAACCCTGAGATCATAACCTGAGCTGAAACTAAGAGTCAGATGCTTAACTGACGGAGTCACCCAGGCGCCCCTTATTACCTGTGTTTTAAATATAATTTATTTAATTGGAAGTTTACATAAATTATTATTATTATTTTTTATGTAGGCTCCACACCCAACATGGGGCTCAAACTCACTACCCTGGCATCAAGAGTCACATGTTCTACTGACTGAGGCAGCCAGGGGCCCCTAGATAAATTATTTTTTTTAAGATTTTATTTATTTATTTGAGAGAGAGAATGAGATAGAGAGAGAGCATGAGAGGGGGGAGGGTCAGAAGGAGAAGCAGACTCCCCGCTGAGCAGGGAGCCCGATACGAGACTCGATCCCGGGACTCCAGGATCATGACCTGAGCCGAAGGCAGTTTGCTTAACCAACTGAGCCACCCAGGCGCCCTAGATAAATTATTTTTAACAGTATAATACAGTAGGGGCACCTGGGTGGCTCAGTCGTTAACCGTCTGCCTTCGGCTCAGGTCATGATCCCAGGGTCTTGGGATCGAGCCCCGCATCGGGCTCCCTGCTCGGCGGGAAGCCTGCTTCTCCCTCTCCCACTCCCCCTGCTCGTGTGCCCTCTCTCGCTGTGTCTCTCTCTGTCAAATAAATAAATAAAATCTTAAAAAAACGAACAATATAATACAGTATATAGTATGTGACATATAACATATAGTACACTATATTCAAATGTATAACATGCATAGACATACATACAGATTATAGATATGCACATATACAAACATATACATAATACGCATTTATTCTCTCTATGGATATATACAAATCCTATATATGCTGTTTCATAATAATTTTTACTGATGGCTCCCCAAATTCCTAACATGTTGGCTGTCTGTCTTGTTGGCCCGCCGGAGGGGCTCCAGCACCCTGTGGCTCACAGGGGCCTGGGGCGTGACCGTCAGGGAACAGGAGAATCCGTGTCTCCTGGCTGCGCACATGGCCTGTCTGTTCAGGCAGGGGAGGAGCGTGCTTTGGGGAGAGCGCGGGAATTTGGGTTTCGCCCTAGTGTTCAGGCACCATTAGCACCCCTACAGGACCAAGCCCCAGGCTCTTTAGGGGCAGCAGTTTGGGGTCCCCAGGCCTCCGCGCCCAGGGTGCGGTGGGGCAGGCTGCTGACCGCTCCCTTGTGTGGCCCCTTAGCCCTCAACAGCCTGACCGGCGAGTTCAAGGGAAAGTACTACCCTCTGAAGAGCATGACGGAACAGGAACAGCAGCAGCTCATCGATGATCACTTTCTGTTCGACAAGCCCGTGTCCCCGCTGCTGCTGGCCTCAGGCATGGCCCGCGACTGGCCCGACGCCCGGGGCATCTGGTGAGTTCCCCTCCCCCAGCCCCTGCCAGTCCCCCTTCCCGGCCTTCCACTACCCTCCCATCCCTCTACCAAAGCCAACACCATAAAAACGATGTTTCTGGGTGCCCCTGAAAAATGACCTTGCCTTCCACCTCCCCTGTGTGACCTTGGGCACATTGTTTAACGTTTCTCTGCCCTGGAATTGAGAATGGTGTCTGGGATATAGTAAGTGCCCGACGTCTTGGTTATTAGCTTTATCTTTTATCATTGCTGGTTAGGTTTCTATGAACCTTTGAATCCCCGATCGTGATAGTCAAGGATTTTCAAAGGTTTTGGAAATTTAGGTTTCAGACGATTTGGAGAGCGTGAGTTCTAAGATATACAGATGGGATGATTCTAAGGTTCCAAGATTTGAGTGTTTTTAGGTTCTCGGAAGCTAATTCCAGGTTCTGTGATTCCGTGGTCTCAGACATTTCTAGATCGAAATGTTTTGTGGTTCTAAGACTCTGTTTCTGAGACGTCACAAGGTGAAGGCAAGGTTGCTCCTGAGACCAGATGTAGGACTTCCAAGATTTATCAACTCTGATTCCCAGCTTCTGTTCTTCAAAGATTCTGAGAGTCTAAGGGTCTGGAATTTAATGCTGTTTAAAGACCGAAGACCCTAAAAACCCTTGATCTTAAGATTGGCGATTTCTCAGATCCTGTGACGTTGGGGTCTCCGGGGGTAAAGCTTCTGCGATTTTGAGGAGCCCGTGCCACCACCTCGAACTCCTCAGGCCCGCTGCCCCCTAGCGGTGGGTGAGTTCTCGAGAGGCCGGGAAAGGGGTTGCCACGCGGAGCTGATGCCTTGGCCTCTTCCTGCGCCCCACCCCAGGCACAATGACAACAAGAGCTTCCTGGTGTGGGTGAACGAGGAGGACCACCTCCGAGTCATCTCCATGGAGAAGGGGGGCAACATGAAGGAGGTTTTCCGCCGCTTCTGCGTGGGGCTGCAGAAGGTGGGTAGCCTGCCCCTCGCGGCGGACCTGGGACTCCCCGTGCACGCCGCACCCGCTTTCCAAGGCCCCGGCCCCCCGGGGAACCCGGCTCCACCCTATGCCCAAGCCCCGCCCCTAAGAGCCCGCCTCCGAAGCGTCCTCCAGCCCAGCCCCCGCAGCGTCAGGCTCCACTTGGGTGCTCCTTCAGAAGCCCAGCCCTCGCGCGGTTTTCCAACCCCGCGGTCTCGGAATCCGCCCCCCACCCACGTCCTCACGCCGTCTTCCTCCCAACCCCGTCCCGGTTGCGAGTGCATTTGGGGGCGCCCGCTGGCGCTGACCCCAGGTCCTCTCCCCTTACCTCAGATTGAGGAGATCTTCAAGAAAGCCGGCCACCCCTTCATGTGGAACGAGCACCTGGGCTACGTGCTCACCTGCCCGTCCAACCTGGGCACCGGGCTGCGTGGAGGCGTGCATGTCAAGCTGCCGCACCTGAGCAAGCACCCCAAGTTCGAGGAGATCCTCACCCGTCTGCGCCTGCAGAAGCGGGGCACAGGTGCGGCTCTGCATCCGCGCACCGCGGCGTCGGGGGCGGGCCCTTTGCGGAAGGGGAGGCGGAGCATCCGCGCGAGTTCTGGGGTGGACAAGGGCTACCCCTCTGTGAGCCTCAGTTTCTTCCTCTGTAAATGGGCGTCAGCACGCTTTATCTCACAAGAATCGATAGGATGTCAGGGCTGTAGGATATACATTGTGTATGTCCCCTGCCCCCTAGGGACCTCGGTTTCCCATCTGTAAAGGAGAGGATGGTCAGGGTTCAACCCCAGGCAGCCTGGCTCCGGGGCTCACTCTTACCCACTATGCTATATTTTCATGTTGGATGGTTGAGGGGTGAGGTATCTAAATTAGCCGGAGACGTGAGCCCGTGAATAGACATCTAGGAGACTCTGAATGCACGTAACCTGTTACACAGTAGGCACCCAGTACGTGCGGCCGTCTCCGTTGGCACGGGGGCAGCATCCTGGGCCCCGCTCCTGAACCTCTGCTCCCTCCTTATGCTCCTGCTCCTTCAGGTGGTGTGGACACAGCTGCTGTGGGCTCAGTGTTCGACATATCCAATGCCGATCGGCTGGGCTCGTCCGAAGTAGAACAGGTGCAGCTGGTGGTGGACGGTGTGAAGCTCATGGTGGAGATGGAGAAGAAGCTGGAAAAGGGCCAGTCCATCGACGACATGATCCCCGCCCAGAAATAGGCGTCCAGCCCGCTCGCCGCCGACTGCTGGAGCCCCAGCTAAAGGGAGAACTCGGCCCATCGGGGGCCCGCCCCTTGCCCCCCGGAGCTCCACGTGTAACGGGTTTCGGCCACCTGGGGGCTCTATCCACCCATCTCGGAATTCCATTTCCAACCAGAGTTCCAACCAATGGGCTTCAGCCTCTGAGTTCTGGCCAATGAAGAACCTCCTCACACCTTCCTCTCCTTTTCCCGGAGCTCTGCCCACGACCAGGAGCTCTGGCTCATGGAGAGCTCTCCAACACGTCCGGAGCTCCTGCTTTTTCTACACCCAAAGCAACAAATAAAAGCAATGGCGGCCCTAACTTTTGTGCGATAGTTACTGAGCAAGAGGAGGAGGGACGTTTGCAATGGCCGCTGTGCGATCTCGAAGGGGCTTGCCCTCGCTAGTCATGTTTTATCCCATCTCTAAAATGAGGCCAAGTTCGTGAACAGTCTAATCCAAAACCGATCAGGTTCTATGAGGAATCTGAGACCCAGAGACGAGTGGCCCCCTTCCCAACCTCAGCGCCCAATCACTCATACTCAGATCTCAAACACGGGGTCCACACGGGGGAGAAACGTAAGCCAAACAAAATGTCTGAAACTTGAATTTGGCCCGCGGGCCTTCAGTTTGTGACCTACCGTGCGTCTCATCCCATATACCTCACGCTATTTGTCACTGGCCTCCTTCCGTGTGATCTCCCTTCACCCCTCTTTAGCTGCTACCACTCCTTTAAACTTCCCTTTCTTTGTTCAAGAACCTGCCATAGCTCCCCACATCTCCCAGCATGCGCTCCTATTATTTGCAATTCTTCAAGATCAAACTGAAATGCGCACCGTTCACTGAGGGCTCATCTTTCCGGTTCCTTCCCCATTATTCCTCTGTACACTCTCGCTCCTTACACCCTGCTACTCCCACCCTAACATCTTTGCCCATGCCCTTTCCTCCTCCAGACTGGGGCTTGGCTCATAGCAACCCCATGAAGTCTTGAGGGACCCGCCTTTTGGAGAGCTTGGTCCCAGGATGGAGGTGGGGAGGGGCAGTGGGGTGGGCAGGTAATCGAAGTCCGGAAGCATCTGAACACGTATTGGGTGTTGGCTACATCAATCACCTCTACTCGACCCAATACGCTGAGGCCTCCGTCAGCAGGGGCAGCGTTGTGGCCTCAAAAAGAGACAAAGGTTTCAGAAGGAAATGTGAAGCGGAGTAAGTGGAAGACAGAGCCCCAGGGACCTGGAGGAGGCACTTTTTCAAACCTGAGGGCCCTTAGAGGTCAAGAAATATGCTGTTCTACAGAGGGGAAACTGAGGCCAGGGCATGTCCCCAAGCGTTCCCAGAGAGATTACTGAAACAGGAAGGCTAGAAGAGAAAGACAAGACCTGTCAGGTATCAGGATGTCCTTTACAACACTGTCCCCAAATGAAGATTGCATCACTAACCCCAGCTCCACCCGCCTACCCCATCCCTGAGGCCACACAGACCACAAGCACTCCAGTGGGACCGTCTGAGCCAAATCTTCCCATCAGCGACCATGCCTGTCCCGCCCATCTTGCCTCATAAGCCTTAAATGCACCCCATTCTCTCCCCACCTTCTGTCCCACTCTGACCTCCTCCCTACTCTCCCGACCTGTCTCCTTCCCTCCCTTCGCAACATAAACCTGTCTCTTCCTCCCCCTTGCTCACAACCTCGCCATGGCTCCCTAGTGTCCTTGGTAGAAAGCGCGGGCCCCTCTCCACTACCTTCAGGGCCCTGCCAACACCTCCAGCCTCACCTCTCCCAGCGACTCCACTCACGGTAGTTTTTTTTGCCATTTGCTATACTCTCGCTCTCCTGCTTCCCAGGCATCATACCAGCTGTTCCGTCTGCCTAGAACACAAGCCCCTGCCCACCATGTCTAGCTAGCTGTTCATCATTCTCCCAGTGGCAGTTGGGCTGTTCCTCCTCTGGGAAGCGCTCCCTGGCTGGGACAGGCACCCTCTTGGCCTTCCCCAGCCTTTGCCCTGCCTGCCCCCAGCCCTGCCCACTCTGGATCATCACCGGTGCACCTAAATCCAGCTTTCTCCACTGGACTGAGCCCCCCGAGGGCAGGGGTGGGGCTGCCTTGGCCACCACTATGTCCCCATCACAGGACCGGGCACACAGGAAGCCCTTAGGGATTGAGATTTCCAGCGTGGTTGGTGCCCGCCACCCGACTCAGTAGAAACACCTGTCAGCAGATCCCTATTCTGGCCTCACTCATAAGACAGTAATGCGGTTCTGTCCCAGACCCTGAATTTTTCAACAGTGACCACTCAGTTTCTACCCCCCTTTCTTTCTCATTTGACTTTGCTATTAGCCCCAAGACGAAAACAAGACAAGGGTTGACCCTACCTTGCCCCAAGTGGGCACCTGAGGCACAGTAGACTAAGCCTCTTCCCTACATACAACCCTCCATGGCTCCTTGGATGAAAGCCCAGCTCGCTCGCTTTGGCCCTTTGGCCTACGAGGCCCTGTGTGAACAACCCCCCCCCCCCCCCGCGGCCCCGCCGTCTACTGCTTAGCTCTATTGAGCTTCTGTTCCCTTCCTCTGGCTAAGGACACCTTGACTTTCCTCTGAGCAACCCACCTAAATCCAGCTCCAGGGTCGCCTGGGTGGCTCAGTTGTTAAGCGTCTGCCTTCGGCTCAGATCGTGACCCCAGGGTCCTGGGATCAAGCCCCGCATCGGGCTCCCTGCTCGGCAGGAGGCCTGCTTCTCCCTCTCCCACTCCCCCCTGCTTGTGTTCCCGCTCTCGCGGTGTCTCTCTCTGTCAAATAAATAAAGTCTTTACAATCAATCAATCAATCAATCAATCCAGCTCCAGGCAGGGGCCTGGCCTCTCCAGAGCAACAGGGACTGGGTCAGGGATGGTCACATGACTTCTCTGGGCCAATAAGAGTCCATCTTGGGACTCTTGCCAGAAGTTGGCAATGAGGAACTTTCTGCTGCAGAAACTAGGCAAAGGGAGGAGAGGTTGGAACTGCTGGGGTCATCTTTGCCATCAGGGAGTGCCTGATGAAACTACAGGCTGAAACTATTAAACTCACACTGAAAAAAGCCAAGATGAGATGGCCGGCTGCCTGGATTCAGCCATACCTGAAGTCAGGCACCCCACACTATTAAGGAACATAAGCAAACGAATAACCTTTTTGCTGAAGTGTAGCTGGATTATGAGTCCTAATACGACATTTCTCTTAATTCTCCACCACCCCCAACACAGCAGCCACACCGAAATTACCCACAGTTCTCTGAAGGTCTATCATGCACTCCCACCCCCAGGCTTCTGCCCAGGGCATACCCCAAACCCGGTCAACTCCTATTCATCCTTCAAAGCCCATTTCCCCGACTCCCTCCCGCTCTCTTCTGGGCTCCACAAAGCAATGGTTTCTCTAGTGTTTTGTGTCAGAACCCATGTCCGCCACAGACAGGGGCTCCTTGTGTCTCCGTGTCCAGCACTGGGCCTGGCACGGAGTAGGCACAGGTCAATGACTGTTTATTGAATAAATGTACTACTGGAGTAAGAAGTGGCTTAGAGTCCGGTATAACATGTGGGTGGGCACGTGAGTGGATGAATGGGGGACCGATATAGGAACCGGGGGCCTCGTGGATGAGGCCGAGTTCTGGCCTGCCCTCCTCCACCATCATCCTTGACCCTCACACCCCCACTACACCCATTCTGCAGCTGAGAAAACCGAGGCTCAGAAAGGAGGAACCACTGGCCCAAAGTCACACACCACCTCCTCCTCGTCTCACTCGCAGGTGAGGGCAGGGAAGGAAAAGCCCGGGGTCAGCGTGGGGGAGGGGGACTCTCCTAAGTTTATTGGGCGACAGGCTGCAGGTGAGGGGGCTGACAGGAGGGGGCGGGGTGTAATAACTTAAAAACCGGAGGTGACAGTGGCAGCTCCTTGAGAGATCTCTGCAGAGGGGAGGGTGTGGGGGTATTTACAAGGATTTGTACAAAGTGCCCCGCGCCAGCCTGGGGCAGGAAGGGGGGTGGGGTTCGAGCATGAGGGGAGGGGAAGGAATCTGCCTCTCTGACTCCCACTCCCAGCCCCCCCCCATTCTCCAGTCTTTAGGCTCAGCAACCCTTCCTGCCCCTGCCCCAGGCCTAATTCTTGAGCTCTTGGGGGTGGGGGGGTGGGGCGGGGATGGAAGAGTCTCCTCAGTTTCCCTTTCTGCCCTTGCCGTGCCCCCGAAGTCTCCTTGGGGGGTGCCCCCTGGCAGGGTGAGGGAGGACAGGGCCGGCTGGAGGCTCCAGGAAGGGGCCAGCTCCCCCCCGCTCGGCCCCCTCACTCTTCTCTCACGCCCAACGGCCCCGGAGAACAGCGCGGGGCACAGTCTCTGTCCCCACGTCGGACTCGCGGGAACCGAGGTGACGACAGAGGGAGACGCCCCTCCCTGACCCCTTTCCCTGCTGCGGAGGTGAAGGGGACGAGCGAGAGGAGGAGGAGGGGCCCCGGGCCGTGGCGGCTCAGAGCTCGAGGTCGTTGGAGATGCGGGTGACGAGGGTGCGGAAGGCCAGGGCGGTGCCCGCCACGCGGCGGAAGAGAACTCCCCGCAGGCCGGGCCGGGGCAGCTGGCAGACCTCCACTTCGAAGTGGGACAGGGGCTCGGGCCCGCCCGCACCCCCGTGCAGGCAGGCCAGCAGGAACGGCTGTGGCTGGCGGCAGCGGCAGCGGGCGGCCGCGGTGGCCTGGCGGAGAGCTGCCATCAGGGCCTCGGGCGGGCGCGAGCTGGTCAGCTTCACACTCCAGGGGAATCGGAGTAGCCGGGGGGCGGTTTCCGTTTGATCCCAAGGTAGATGGCAACTGGGGCGGGAAGACAGTAAGCGGTCAAAGACCGAAGAGGAGGGGAAGGCGACCCACTGTTCCCACCCGGGGACAGACTCCTAGACGTCCCTCACAACCCGCCACCCTCTCTCACCGCAGGGACAGTGACAGAGATCCAGCCGTACAGATCGCCGGCCAGCTGGAGGCTCCATTTCCCAGCCTCCGCGGCCCCCAGGCGCCGCCTTGTCTCTCAATTCCTGGATATGAGTGGAAGTGACGCCTGCAACCTCCTTCCATCACCTGCTCCCAAGGGGTATGGGGAAATTTCTGGGGGCTTTTTGATTAGCGCAATGCCTTGGGATGCGGGTGCCGCTGGGCATTTACTAGGTTCAGGGCGGATACACGTTCTGCAACGTGCGAGAGGCCCCGCACAACAAAGAAATGTCCCGCCTAAAGTACCAAGAGCGCTCCTCTCGAGAACCATCGCACACTTAAGTCTTCTGGGTTTCCTCGCGGCTGACTCCGCCTCTCAGCTCCGAGCTGAGTACGTGAGTCGGTTCTGGCCAATGAGAGCAAGCCACCTCCCTGGCTGCCATGATTGGTTCAAAGGGGAGCGCATGACCAGGTCCCACCAATCAGAGTACGCCACCCTTCTGGCCACAGTCATTGGCTTGGGGATGGACATGTGACTCAGTTCCAGCCAATGAGAGTCCGTCCTGGGATCTTTGGGACTGGTGGGGAGGTTCTTTACTTGCACGGAGTCAGGGCGGGGGGGGGGGGGGGCTTTACATCGGGGCATTGTGTCAAACTGAAGCAGGGCCAGCGAGGTGCAGGGCTGCCTGCTTTTGCAAATAAGTGTTACTGGAACCCCGCCACGCCCATTAGTTTTTGTACTGATTGCGGGACAACGGCAGAGCCGAACAGGCATGACAGAGATTACCCGGGCCTCAAAACCTAAACTATGTACCATCTGGGGCTGTACAGGTAATGCTTGCTGCCAACAGTGGTGCCTCGGTGGATGAGAGGGGGAGGGAGGTGTGGTGGCAACAGCAGGAGCCGGTCACACATGGAAGAGGCTGGAGATAAGGACGGTCAAGGGACAGTGTGCACAGATGGGGGTGGAAATGAGAGGAAGTCGTGGGGGGCGGGGCATAAGAGGCCCGGGCAGAGGAAGGAGGGCCCGAGGGAGAGTTCAGGAAGCTGGCCCGGAGGAGGCAGCTCAGGTCCCATCTAAAGGTATGGGGATGGTGGCTAGGGGAGGTGCAGACAGACGTGGGGTCTGAGGCACACAAAGCGGGAGGGGCTGGTGTGGCGGCCAGGGGGGTAGGCACAGGCACTCACCTTGTGACCTCAGGTCCCCCGATTCTCTCAGGTTCGTCTGTGACCCTAGAGGAGGGGAGGGGGACAGAGTGTCTAATCTGCACATATGGCGCCCCCTCCCCCAACCCACTGCCTCCAGAACTCTGGGCAGCCCCTGCCTCAGCCCTGGTCCTGGTCCCTCCCCGCCGGCTGGAGCTGGGCTGGGGAGGGCTGGGAGTCAGGATCTGCACGCCCTCTCCATGCCCAGAAGGGGAGCCCCTTCTGAAATGGTTAGTGCAGGTCAGAGGAAAGATACTGAAGAATTTGGAAGACGAAAGAGAAAGGGGTTGGGCAGAGACACACACCTACATATAGAAGGACATGGACACACACACGCACCCCTCCTTCACGCTTTGCTCAAATGGCACCTCCTTAGTGAGGTCTGCTCCATTTAAAACTGTACCTCTCTTCCCTGCTCTAGTTTTCTTCTCAGTACTTATTTACTGTCTGGATCTCCGAGGAGAATGTCGGCTCTGCCTGGGCTGGGATTTTATACATCCTGTTCACTCTACTCCAGGGTCTAAGATGGGGCCAGGCACACAAGAGGCGCTCAGTGAATAAACAAATCATGTTCCAAGGCAGCATTCTAAGCTCAGTCCATATATCACCTCATTTAGTCCACACGACAACCCTAGGAGGAAGGCACTGTTATTTCTACCCCCACCTTACAGAAGAGGAAAGCAAGGCCCGGAGAGGTTGAGTGACTTGCCCAGGGTCACTCAGCAGAGGTGGGGTCTGAGCCTTAAGAGTCTGGCTCCAGAGGCCAGACTACTGTTTATTAAATGAGTAAAATGAACAGCCGGACCCCACAACCAGTCCTCCTCCCGCACGCACACAGTCCGCCTCCCCCACCCCTGTACACACAGGTCTGACATGCAGACAGGGAAGCAGAGCCAGGGACAGCAGAGGGTGGACGGGACTTACTGATCTTGGATCCCTGGGGCAGAGAGGCGCCCGAAACGCAGCGGTTAGAGTTCTGCCGTTTAGAGGGATCGAGGGTAACCCTGTAGTGTGAGGAGGGAGGTGAAGGGTGACGGAGGAGGAGGAGGAGGAGGAGATGATGTGGGGATACAGGAGGCAGAGCAGAGCAGAAGACAGGTTAGGCCCCATTTCCCCCCACCCCACCCCCACCCCCCACATTCCATGGGGCTCACCTTCGGGTCAGTTTGGAGGTCAGCTTGGTGAAGAGGTTGGTGGTGGGGCGGGGCCGCCCAGTGGGCAGGGGTGTGGCCTCGTGGGCCAGCGTGGGAGAGGCGGGGGGTCCATTCTGCACACCCCCGCCTCCCCCGCCCCCTGCCCTCCGGTCCCGGACCTGGCCACCGTGGAACGTGCTACGGATGGTGGAACCGCGTGCCAGACGGCTCCGCTCCCCCGATGGGGGAGCCAGGCTGTGACTAGAGGGAGAGGCGGGGGGCACCCGTGGGGTACCCGAGCTGTGGGCAGAAAGGAACAAGTCTGAGTGGGGCCTCGAGGCAGGCCAAGGCCCCAGTCCCTCTGATTCTTCACTGTCCTGTCTTGAGATCAGAAACATTAAAAAACAGAGCTCAGAGACAGGGCTGCCATGTACAGTTTGGCAGGCTGTGTACTATACAACCCTAGCTATTTTATGGACTCTTCATTCTTGCTAAGTCATCCCTCCTTCAAACTGTCCTTTCTTCAAATCCTACCCACTCCAAACGTATCCTAACTCTCCTCTCTGCAAACTCAGCAGTGGAATAGGTTCAGATATATTTTTTGATGAGTCCCTTGCCATTTGCCATCCCAACCTCAGGAACCAAATCAACTTTGCAAATACTTTGCTATCTGAACTTTCATTATTCAAACTCGGGATAGGAATAGATGTGAACATCAAAGGTACTTAAACTCATTATGGTAATTTTTTGACAGGTCAGAAAGGACCCTCTTCCCAATTGTCTCAAGATGTGGTGTGGAGAGTGGTGGCTCCAGCGTCCCGGGACCCTCCTCCAGACCCTCCCAGTCCTGACAGGAGGGGCCAGACCTACAATTTCTATCCTTCCAAGGACCCCAGGACCAGCCTGGATCTCAAAGAGGGAACTCTGACTGTGGTAGATGCCACTACCTCTCCCGTGGAATCTGTCCTCCAAGTTTTACTTTTAGTAACCAAACTTCCTAAGGGTGTGAGTGTTGCACATGGCCACCCAGCCAGAGACTACATTTCCCAGCTCCCTTGCAGTTAGGGATGGTCATGTGACTATTCTCTGGCCAATGGGATACAAACAGAAGTGCTTTGTCCCATTTCTGGGTCAGGCCCCTAAAAAGCATGCAGCTTGCGCTCCACTCTTCCCATCCTCCTTGCTGGTTGACAAATGGTGGCGGCTGGTGCAGTGGCCTCAGTCCCAGAGCTGGAGCCTCGGGTTGAGATGGGCAGGAACAATCTGGGTCCTTGGAGGGCCCTGCCTGCCTACCTCTGGATGGCTCTATCAGAGAGACCTAAACCTCCTTCTCATTTAAGCCACCGTCCCTGGGGGGTCTCTTCGTTACACCAGCTGAGTCTACAATCCAACTGCTACACTGTCTCTCGACCAAAGCTGGAAGGCTATGCACTATAGTGTTTACAAACCCACACGCTGGAGTCAGTCTGGAATCTTTGCTCCTTGACTTACCAGCTGTGTGGCCTTGGACGAGTTACTTAACCTCTCTGAGCCTCATTTCCTCAACTGTAAAATGGAGATAGCGGGATCTACCTCACAGAGTTGTTAGGGCCATTCAACCAGCGAATACACACACAGCCCTGGCATACAGTTCCTGCTTGATGAATACTCACTATTATTTTTATTTAATGACCACAAAATAAGCGCTCACTCATCGAATGCCCTCTATGTCACAGACCCTGTGCCCGGCACAGGACGCACCTGATCTCCAACCGGATCCCTCTAACGGGGCCTAGAGGCAGAGAACATCAGCCCCATCTTACAGAGGAGGAAACCGAGGCTCAGAGACTCGCCCGAGGTCATCCTGCTAGCAGAGTGCAGAGGCAAGATTTGAACACAGAACGCAGTAGCCACAGAATTACTACTCTCAACCACTCCACATCCTGTCCCCACCAAACAGTAACACACGTTTGTCAGGTGTTGTCCAGAGTGCACCTTGGTGTCGTGCCCTGGAGTCCTGGTGGGCGGGAGTATCATTATCCCGAAGCCCGCCCCACTCCTCACTCCTGGACTTGAATCGTGATGTGAACTAATTCAACCCCCCCCCCCCCCCCCGCCCACGCCAGTTTTTTTAAGTAGGCTCCACGCCCAACGCGGGGCTTGAACTCCCGACCCTGAGATCAAGGGTCACGTGCTCTACCGACTGAGCCAGCCAGGCGCCCCTGATTCATTCCCTTTTTATGCTCCAGCCAGTCCGCATTGGTTTCCCTCACTTGCCAGCTGAAAGAGACCGAACAGACTCAGGAAAACTAGTCTGAAAACCAGCCAACAAGAGGATGTTGAAGCTGTGACATTCTGGGGCTTCTCTCAAGTTCTAAAAATTGATCACTCAAAAAAAAAAAAAATCAATTCAGTTTCCCAAGGCTCGTAGGCGGAGAACAGGGCAGACTGCTTTCCTGGGGCCAATGACTAACTAATTAATTAAGAGGGGAAGATTTTCAAGGGGGTCGGGTGGCAGGCGGAGAGGACATTGGGTAGATTCTGCCAAGGGAAGGGCCGACACACACTCCCCAGTCCCCACGGCACCCCTTCCCCACAATGGTTATCATCTTCAGTCAAGGAGGGCCCCACTCCCCTACACCCTGCTCCCCGCTCCCCTACACCCCACTCCCCGCTGCTGCCCCCTCTCCATACATACCTGTTCTCTTTGCCATTTGGCAACAGGGAGGGGCGCTCAGCCCCAGGGCGTTCTGTGCAAACGTAGGTGTTTCTGCGGGTCATCATGCTGGGAGGGAGGTTGTTCTGTGGGAGACATGGCCAGGAGGGAGTGAGGGGGCAGAGGGACACCCCTCTCTCCTCCCTACTTACCCTCCCTGGCCTCCGTCATTACGATCGAGGCTGGGGCCAAGACTGAGCAGGTGATGGTTTACTCCGGGAGAAAGGAAAGGTTAATGAGCCAGCCCAGCAACTCAGGCTAAGGGTCACGGAGCTGAGACAGGGGTGCTGAGGGAGAGCGGGTCGGGGCGGTGCCCAGGGGACAGCCTTGCCCACTCCTCTCCCAGCTCTGCCCGACCTGGGTACAGGCCAGCCACGTGAAGCTTTCCGTAGCATACTTATCCACGGCACACTTGGAGTCTCCTGGCCTTTGCACGGCCGGCCCACCACCTGCTTGGATATTCCTCCCACCTTTCTCCTCGACTCACACCTATGTATCTTTCAGGTGTCAGTTCATGATACAGCCGGCTGAGTCAGGTGCCTTCCTGGGGCCCCCACTGCCGCCTCGATCACTTTGTATCATCAATATCTGTCCCCTTATCCATCCCCACCTGCCCTGGACTATGACCCCCCCCCCTCGGGTCAGGGAGTACACGTCGGGATTATGCTGCCTCCCCAAATGTGCTGGGAAGTGATCCCTCACTTTCTGTCCTCTGGAAGTTTCCCTAAGGTTGGTGTTATTCCTTCTTTCAGTGTTTGGCAGAATGCCACCACTTAGAGCCTGGGATTTTCTTTGTGGGACAGTTTTAAGTTATGGATTCAAGGTCTTGGACGAGAACATAAGACTGTTCAGATTTTCTGTTTCTTCTCGAACAAGTTTAGTTACTTGAGTTTTGAATGACATCTGTCCATTTCACCTAAGATGCCACATTTATTGGCATAAAGTGGCTCCTAATACCTTCTTACTGTCTTTTTTTGTTGGGGAGAGTTTTCCTTTTGATCTCTAATATTAGTAATTCGTGGGGTTCAATGACTGTATTAATTTTTTCAAGAACCGGATTGTAGCTTTGTTGGTTTTCTGTAGTGTACCTCTGCTTATTCCTTTATTGACTTTTATTTCCTTCCTTCTACTTTTGGCGGGGGGCTAATGTGCTGTTTGTTTTTTTTTTTTTTCACCTTTTTAAGGTGTGGCTTTACCTTAACAACAACCAGAGCCTTCATGTATTGACTGCTTACTGAGCTGGATGCCGTGGGCGGTTAGTTTATGTCCAAGATCTTACGAGAGCCTCACAATAATCCAAGTCCTCTGATGAGCCCATTTCACAGGGTGGAACACTGAGGCTCAGAGAGGTGAGATCACTTGCTCAAGGGCACACAGCTCACCAGTGCAATTCAAGCTCTGGTCTTAACACCTCCTCTTTTGAGGAGCTGCAGAAGCAGGAAAGCCAAGTAGTACATTTCCCAGACTCCTCTGCAGCTCAGGATCCGCATATGAATGGGTTCTGCCAATCTTTGCACTCGGGAAGATCTGGAAGGTGGCACTGGGGTGGCAGTGGCCTTTCTGTCCCCTGTGACTCCTGCTTACACGGGCAAGGTCATGAGATGAGGGTCTTTGCCTCAGCAGAGCCTCAGTGCCCGTTATTAGAGTTCCTGGCATCGAGGGGCCCTTCTGGGAGAGAACAGTGTTTCTGAGTCTTGAATTACTTGAAATAGTCAAGACCATGTGTTCTGGAATTCAACAGTGCTAGGGTCTGCCTCAGGGGTGGCAGCCTCCTCAGTGGGTCAGTTCTGCGGTGGTGATGTGTCACTCCTACGGGTCTAATCCACTGCCTGCCCCACCGGCCCTTCCTACAACTTTGTAAGTGCCTCATTCCCGGTATGAAATCCCTCCTACCCAAAGCAAGGAGAGTGTTTCTTTCTGACACCGAAGGCTTATTTATATGCTAGCATCCAGCACAAGCTTGGGCACGGAGAGAGCACTCAAATGTCTATGGGATGAATGAATGAACAGATAGAACAGGGAGTCCTGTGTGGTGGTCTGGGGAACAGGATGGGGAGCAGCAGGGTCCGAAAAGTGTGAACCAGGCGGTCACATCCCCCAGCCCTGGTCACTCACAGGGGTGCTCGTGCTGTCCTTCCGCCGCTCTGGGATCTCTGCCTTGTTGGGGTTGTGGGCGCTGCTGACCATGGGGCTGGAGGGGGGCAGTCCCCGGCTCCCGCTTCCGGCAGCACTGCAGCCCGCCTTCCGGCCTGGCAGGCGCTCCTCCTTCAGCTCCGCCTCCCCGGTGCTGGTTGGGCTGCGCTTGGGGTGCAGGGGTGCGGGGGATGGGCCACCTGGAGGTGCGGAGGTGAGGGGACAGTCAGGGCTCGCGTCACCTGGAAAGGCCAGAACCTACTCGGGGTGATCCTTAGGACCTCAGAATTCCTCACATAGGCTACAAGCTCTGTGTGGGCCAAGCTGACATGATCTGTCCCAATGACAGATGCACACACTGACCCCTCCCCCCCCAACTCCTTGGAAATGACATGATGCACATGTAGGTTATTCACTGCATCGCTGTTTTTTTTCTAAGATTTTATTTACGAGAGAGAGAGAAAGCATGTGTTGCGGGGGGAGGGCCAGAGAGAGGGACAAGCAGACTCCTTGCTGAGGAGGGAGCCCGACGTGGGGCTCGATCCCAGGACCCTGAGACCATGACCTGAGCCGAAGGCAGACACTTAACTGATGGAGCCACCAGGCGCCCCACATCGCTATTTTTTTTAAAGGCCAAAAGACTGGGAGCAGCCCAAGTGCCCCTTAGGAGGGGAATGGCTAAATGAAGTCAAGCTATTTCTGTATAAGGAGGAAGCTGCTTATATACCAAGACACAGTGATCTTTAAGACAGACTGCAAAGCAGAAAAGGCAGGGCCTGATGTCTAAGGTGTGCTGTCATTTGTGAAAGGGGAAACGTACAGATTTCTATTTATCTCTATTTACTTGCTTATATATGAACATTTAAAAGGCTATCATTTGTCTTAAGAAGTGAAAACATTACCTTTATGGTATGTGAATATGTTAGTATTGTATTTATACATCTTTATCTCTCTCTCTCTTTTTTTTTTTTAACTTTTTTTAGTGGCAGAGGGGCAGAGGGAGAGAGAATCTCAAGCAGACTCCCCGCTGAGCATGAAGCCCGACGCAGGGTTCGATCTCACGACCTGAGCTGACCTGAACCAAAATCAAGAATCTGACGCTCAAGCGACTGAGCCACCCAGGCGCCCATTTCTTTTCTTTTTCTCTATCTCCTTTCTGTATCTTTCTTTATACACAGTCAACCCTTGAAAACACGGCTTTGAACTGCGCCGGTCCACTTCTATGTGGACGTTTTTCAATAAATACTGTACAGTACTGCAGAGGTCTTTTCCCTAAGATTCTCTGAAGGACATTTTCTGTTCTCTAGCTTGCTTTATGGTAAGAATACAGTATATAACACATACAACATAGAATGTGTTGATGGACTACGTTATCAGTGAGGCTTTTAGTCAACGGCAGGCTATTAGCGGTTACATTTGGGGGAGTCAAAAGTTATCAGTGGATTTTCGACTGCACAGGGGGTTGGTGCCCTAACCCCTGCCCTGTTCAGGGATTAACTCCATTTATTTATGAATAAAATCTCTCCCAAACTGGTCACAGTGGCTGCCTCCAAGGACAACTGGGGGCTGGAGATGGGTGTTCAATGAAAACTTTTTTACTGTCTACCCTCCTTGTACTATCAGATTTTGAAGGATGTGACTGTATTCATCTCAAAAACAAAACAAACAAATCTGCTCCCTTGGAACATCTTAGGAAATTATCTTCTTAGAACCAGCGGGTTTAAGTATGTTCACGAACTTCGGACAGTCGAAACTTCTATGGGTTACATCCTCAGGAACCTTCATGCTCCAAAGTCCCAGAACCGTAACAAGCTCTGCAATGACGGACACGGGGCACCCGTCGACAATCCTCTGAGAACCCCGGAAGCCCAGAAAGTTTCCATGTGGGTGTTCTTTAAGGTGATATGTTGTAACCAGGGTCACAAGCTTCTTAGCGACTTTCTGTGCCAATCTGGCTATTTTATAGGTGGATAAAGGAAATCCAGGGAAGGGGAATGACTTGACCATCCAGAATGAATCCCACACTTCCTGCTTAGGACCGACGCTTGGGTTTCCCTGACACCCCCCTCCCCATGCTAGGGCCTGTCGCAGAGTAAAGCATTTCGAAGAAGGGCTGCAAAAAAGTGGGGAGTCGGACACCATGCTGGCTGTTCCTCACATGGCTAAACACGGCGTTACCACGTGAGCCGGCAAGTCCGCTCCTACCACATGCCCAAGAGAAATGGCCACATACGTCCATACAGAACCCGGCACGCGAACGGTCACAGCGGCGTTATTCACGAGTGCCAAACGGCGAAAACAATGCAATGTCCATCAGCTGACAAATGGAAAAACAAAATGTGGTAGATCCACGACACGGACTATTACTGGGCCATTAAAAGGGATGAAGTGCTCGTCCATGCTAACATGTGGATGAAAACGTTAAGTGAAAGAAGCCAGACACAAAAGGCCATGCATTGTATAATTCCTCTTACACGAAATGTCCGGGATAGGGAATGTGTAGACGTAGGGAATGGATTGGTCGTTGTCAGGGGCTACTGGGTGGTGGATGTGGGTTTGGAGGTTGACGGCTAGCTAGGGCTTCTGGGGTTTCTTCCTGGGCGATGCAAATATGCTAGAGTGGATTGTGGTGGTAGCTGCACAACTCTGTGGGTACTACCACTGAATTGTCCGCTTTGAATGGGTGGACTGTATGGTATGTGAATTATTTCTCAAAAGAGCTGTTTAAAGAATAGTTGGGAGGGGGCGTCTGGGTGGCTCAGTCGGTTAAGTGTCTGCTCTCGGCTCAGGTCATGATCCCGGGGTCCTCGGATCGAGCCCTGCCTCGGGCTCCCTGCTCAGCGGGGAGCCTGCTTCTCCCTCTGACCCTCCCGCCCGCTAGTGCACATATGCACTCTCTCACACAAAAATAAATAAAATCTCTTAAAAAATTTAAAAAAAGAATAGTTGGGAGGATTCACATTTGAGGAGGGTGTGGGTAAGAGACCTCTTGGGAGTTTCCACGCCTCATCTGTGGTGGTGGTGGTCTGCTCTGTCTTCTGTGGGGGATATCTTTCAGTTACAGAATGTGGGGTACAGGTGGGTGTCTGCCCAGCCCCTTTCCACTAGGAAGGGCCTTTCAAATTTTCAGTGTGGAGGAGAGCCAGAGGGCAGGCTCTCAGCAGCCACTTTGTGCAATGTGTCCTCCTATGTCCTGATCCCAAGTGGACCCTGACTGTGAGAGCTCTGTCCCTGACAGGTGGAACAAAGGGATTCCAGCTATCACTTGGGCGGGTCTTTAAATTGGAGTTGGGAGACGGAAGGGGAGAGACTGGGAAAAAGATAAGGTGAGATACGTAAGAGAGAAAGGAAAAGCCAGAGGAACAAAGAGGGAGCAAGAAACAGAGAGTATCTGCTCTGGCTGCTTTTTCAGTTTCCAGTCCCTTCCTGACCCTGGCTGTGTGTTCCCGCCTCCAAGTTCCCTATAATGTCCCTGTATCTTAATATGAAATTCCTCCCTTCTCTGCAGCTGGCTCGAGCAGGGGTTTCTGTTGCCTGTGGTCCAGACAACCCTGATGTAATACAGGTCTGAGGCCTTGGGGCCCAGGATGGCGTGTGGGGGAGGGAGCGGGGCCATACTCACAGAAGTCGCTATGCCTGCGCTGGCGGTGGTAGGTGGAGGAGGCACTCCGTTGTCCTTTGCTGTGGCTGGTGCCTTTGCTAGAGCTTGTTCCATTGGTGGTGTCGCTGGGCGCCCGCACCCGTGCCAGGGCCAGCCCCGGGGTGCCCCGGTCCCCACCCTCCTGTAGGAGGATGACAGACGAGGAGCCTCAGCCTCTGTCCCCTCTGCCCCAGAAGTCCCTCCACCCCGGGCATCGCGCATCCCAAACGCCCCTGGCGCCTCCTGACCTCAGTCTTCCTGCCCAGCAGGAGGTAGGTGGCGGTCACTTCGTTGTACTTCTGGCTGGTCAAGGCCTCTTTGATTTCTTCCCGCGTGTAGCCCATACCCACCATCACCTCTGGGAGAGGGGGATGGAGAGGAGGTTCAATCTCCCCAGACCCTTCCCTTCCACTCGTTTCTGCATCACAGAGCAACGCCTGCTCTTTGGCCTGCTCAGGACCCGTTCCCCCTTCTGCCAGCAGCACCCTGATTTCCTTGGAAGAACATTTCTTTCCTGCTCAAATCACCTGGCAGATTCCTGCCTGCGCCAAGCCCCAAGGGCAGGTACATAACCCAGGTCTGACCAGAGTCTTCCACCCCCAAGGCCACACTGATTGGCTCAGGGCAGGCAGATGACCCAGGTCTGGCCATTCAGAATGCTCCAGACCCAAAATCACGTTGATTGGTTCAGGGTGGGCACATGACCTGGCACTGGCCAATCAGAGCATTCCGTCCCCAAAGCCAAACTGACTGGTTCAGGGGTAGCCAATGGGCACTAGCCTAGAGCTTCTACTGGCACATTCAGGAAAGTGGCTCCTGTTCTCGAGGGGGTATCCAGGTGCTACGATATGCTATTGCCAGCTTGTTCCTGTGGCCAGAGCTTCCTGGGGAAAAAAGCCACACCAACGACTGTCTCTGAGCACCTGAATCCAGCCGTGCCTGAAGGCCGCCATACCCTGGCCTTTTTAGCTATGCGAATGAATCAGTTACCACGATTAGGTTATAACCACATAAAATTGCTGATGTTAACAATTTTTGACCTATAAAAATGGCAGTTTCAAATGGTTCAGCCTATTATTATTCTTATTGGCTTAAGCTAGAAAGGCTTGGGTTTTGTCTTCTGTACAACCACAAAAATTCTGATTAATGCAGCCAACTCTGATGGTGGCCTTGAGGGTCACTGGATAGTTCCTAAGGGACTCTTTCAGGGCTAATGCCTTAGGGATCAAGAGTTCAAGGGCTCCAGGCTGGAGTGAGGATCTGGGATCAAAGGGTTGGTGGGTGAGGCACATGCCCACATGGGGGTTTTCCCCAAACATGCGGGTTACCGATGACTTGTGCCCAAATACTTCTAGACGTGATCCGTAATTTCTTTTTGTGTCTTAACAGTCACAAACTAAGTACTTTACGTAGATTAACTCATTTAATATATTCACAACAACCCTATGATGGTTTCT
Source organism: Callorhinus ursinus (assembly GCF_003265705.2). Lineage (NCBI taxonomy): Eukaryota > Metazoa > Chordata > Mammalia > Carnivora > Otariidae > Callorhinus > Callorhinus ursinus. Next base: position 4,696,656 of record NW_027397133.1, read on the forward strand.
ACGATTGTCCTGTTTTACAGATGAGGAAAGAGAAGCACCAAGAGGAGAAGCCACTTGCCCAGGGTCACACAGCGAGAAAGGAGTTTCACAGGGATGGGAGCCTAGACGCCTCTGCTCTCCCTAATCGCCTTGCAAACTTCTCTCATGCGCTGACCCGAGGGGCAGTTGCTGGGAAGCTCCCACCCCTGGCTCCGTGGCCCGTAGCTCTGAGGAGCTGGGGCACCTGCTCTCCCTGACCCTCACCGATTCGCTTGGTGTCCCCGAAGTCCTCTTCGGGCTCTGTGTATGGCTTCAACTCCTCACCCTCATAGCCGATGTTGATCCATTTGTCTTTCATGATTTGCTGCAGGAGTCGGGGGTAGGAGAGGGAAAGTGGAAGATAGAGGTCAGAAGAAACTGGGGAAAAATACAGCTCCCCACTGCCCCGGCAGGCCCCCAGGTAGGCCCACCTGCCCTGCCCGCCCCCCACCGCCAAGATCTAACACCTCAGAATCGAAGGCTTCCTGACAGCTAGCACCTCCTCACCCGCACCCTCAGCATCCCTCCCGATGTCACCTCCTTCCTCCGCATCATCTGGGTCCCCCAGCACCCTATAATCAGCCTAGGAGCTCATTAGCTAATTACTGGCATGGCGGGGAGTGGGCGAAGCTGTTTGGGGGGTGGCGTTGAGACGGGCCCGGGAGTCTTTTCCTGGGCTGCCTGGCTCCCCTCCCCCTCCCAGCCACCATCTTAAGCAGATGGACACAGGAGAGGAGAAGTGAGGGCACAAAGGTTGAAATGGGAGGGGGTGCGGGGCTGGGGCTTACCTCGAGAGTACAGCGTTTAGCTGGGTTCAGCACCAAAAATCTCCGCAGGATGCTCTCACAGTCTGTTGACATGTAGAAAGGGACCCGGTACTTCCCTCTGAGGACTCTCTCCCGCAGCTCCTGGGGGGACGGGGTTACTGGGGGAGGGGTCCACCCCACCTCCCCGTGGGGTGGACCCCTCACTCGCTCACACGCACGCATGCGCGTGCGCACGCACATCTTTCTCCCAATCCCCTCACAGAAGCCACAGGTGGCAAACCCCCCCCCTCCCCTCACCACAATTCCCCATCTCTAAAATGGGAGCCCTGTATACGACTTCATTCCGAGGAAATCTCACAGAGAAAGCGCATTCTACAAGCCGGGTCAGACACGAGTCAGCATCCGGGGCCTCAGTCTCCTTCTCTGCACCCAGGGCTCCCAGCACCCACTTGCCAGGCCAGGGTGTGAGTGAGTTTAAGTAAAATGCCCAGCCCATGTCTGGCCCAGAGCGAGTGCTACTTCAATATGCGGTCTATGAAGGGTTAAAGAGTGGGGGTGGGGGGCGGGATCCTGCCCACCCGCCTCCCACCCCTCAGGTCCCCCCTCCCCTAGGCATGCCTGCCTTTCCAAAGAACTATGAGACCCCCTGGTAGTCCCAAAGAATGAGAACTGATTTACACGCAGACCTGTTTTTTGGTAAAGGGCCTTTTATGAGGGGCCCTATGAAGACAGAAAATAAATCCCATGCGCCACGCCATGGCGGACCAGGGAGAGCCCCTTCCATCCTCAGGAAATGGAGGGACACAGGTGATGTGGGCGGGTTGGGGCGGGGGGAGTCTCTGCATGGAGCTCTGTGCTGGGGACTGGCCTGGGAGCCCTCCTCCCCGCATTCTCCTCAAAGGGCTGGAAGAGGCATGCGCCTGGGAGCCTCCTGGGTCTGCAGATCCGCGCAACCCCGACGGGTCGTGAATATTTAATAATACTGGGTATCACTTTCAGAGCAGAGCACTTACCCCGAGGCCGGGCAGTGTTCTAAGTGCTTTATGCAGGGCCCATCTGTGCTCACAACAAAGCTGTGAAGCAGGACTATGATGCCCATTTTTCAGACAAGGAGACTGGGGCTAGAGAGGGTAAGTCACTTGCAGGAGGAGCCTGCGGCCAGAAAATGGCAGGGCCGGTGCTGAACCCCAGGCAGTCTGGCTCCGGAGCCCATGCTGTGTAACCACCGCACCACACTTCTCACCTCAAAGATGGTGAGAAGTAGCCACCGGGCCATCAACACCCTCAACGGTGCAGCTCCCGAGTCTAACGCCCTGGCCAGATGCCAGGTCCCCGGGGGAGGGCTTCAGACACCCAGTTGGGCCCTCAGTGAATACTCTTCACCTCCCCATCTTACAGGTGGGGAAACAGGTTCAGAAACGGGGGTATGTCCCAGGTTGCTTCGAAAGGAAATGACAGAGTGGGGACCTGCCCCCAGCTAGCTGCCTGTCTCCTTTGCCGGGAAAGGTTTCGGGGGGCCTGGTGGGGGAACCAGGACAGCAGGAGGCAACAAGGGCCTGGGGCAGGTGAGACGCTGGCCTTGCCCTCAGAAAAGGTCTCTTGGCTTCATGCTCGGGGTTCAGATTATCCTGTGATCGTGAGCGCTTTGCACACCTGATCTCAGCGAGCCCTCCAATCGCGGCTACAAGACTGGTTACCTTAGAGATGTGGAACACAGCGGGAGCCTGAGGCTTAGAGGGGTTGGCCACTTGGGGGGGCTCCCTCCTCCTCATCACTCAGGTCCCTGCTCTTGTGGACTGTCTTCGGCAGCGACTTCCCTGACCTCCTGAGTGCTCCTAGCTCATGGGCCACCTCGAGAGGACTGAGCGTTCCTGCTCGCACCACTGGAACCCCATCGTGAGGAAACGCTGCTCACCCCAAACTGAGGGGGAGGCCCTGCGGCACAAGTGGCCCGAGTGCCACAAAGCTCCACAAAGCCACGCCATGAAAGACAGAGGAACTGCTCGAGATGAAAGGAGGCTTTTGAGACACCAGTCAACTGTGGGCAACTCAGAAGCCTGAATAAACAGTGGAGCGGGAGAGAAAGAGCTACAGGGACAGTCTCAGGACAGCTGAGGACATCGGAGCATGGCTAGGACTGACTGCACCACCATGGTTCTCCCCGAGTGTGGCTGCAGACAGGAAAATAACCCCGTCTCAGGAGGTACCTGCTGTGTGTCCCCTTCAGGGACAGAGGGATGTGGTGCCTGCAACTAACCCCCAAACATTCCATCAGGAATGATGCGCCCGGACAGACCGACGGGGCCAACGTGCCCCCACGCTCGCTACCGGAGCGCCTTCCGGAAGGTAGCTCTCCGTCCCCACCCCCACCCCCCAGCACTGGCCAGATTCTGACATGACGTACGTTTTGCTTATTTATTTTGTTTTCAAAGACCAGGCCAGTCCCCAGTCCCCAGCACAGAGCTCCACGCAGAGACTCCCCCCGCTCCAACCCACCCACATCACCTGCTCTGGTCTTCCCCGTGAGGGCAGGGATTTGTCCGTTTGGAGTGCCCGATTCAAAGGTTGTGAGTGTGTTATGGTACCACAGAGTTATGTGGCCATCACCGGGTAGTTCTAGAATGTTTCCATCCCTCCAGAGAAAGCCTGTTCTCCAACTCCCCCAGCCTGGGGGCAACCACTCATTTGCTTCCTGTCTCTGGATTTGCTCGTTCTGGACATTTCGTAGAAATGGCATCACACAACAGGTGGCCTTTGTGATTGGCTCTTCCCACTTAGCGGGCTCTCAAGGGCCAGCACGCTGGAGGGCAGAGATTTTTGTCTCTTTTGTTCACACCGTATCTGTAAAACCTAAATCAGAACCTGACCCGGCCAGCCCCGACACCCCTCTGGCCCTCTACAGAGCAGGTGTGTGGGGAGGGGCTGGGGGCCCAACTGTAGGGGGACGGGGAGACCCTCCCAGGAGATGAAGACCTCCACTGCCGGCCCCGCCCAGCACCTTGAGGTTGTGCCCATCGAAGGGCAGGGAGCCACTGACGAGGGTGTACAGGATGACGCCGAGGCTCCAGATGTCCACCTCCGGCCCGTCGTACTTCTTGCCCTGGAACAGCTCCGGGGCGGCATACGGGGGGCTCCCACAGAATGTGTCCAACTTTGAGCCCAGCGTAAACTCGTTGCTGAAGCCAAAGTCGGCAATCTTGATGTTGGCCTCGGCATCCAGCAAGAGGTTCTCGGCCTGGGAGTGGGTAGAAGGTGGATGTGTGTGGCGGACGGCAGCTCGGGCTCTGGAGCCGCCCCCCCCAACCCGGTACTGACTGTGACCCAGTCCCCTACCCCCTGTGTGACCTTGGGCAGTGACTTTATCTGTCTGGGCCTCGGGTTCCTCATCCAAAGAAGGAGGATAATCATAGCTTCTACCTCGCAGAGCTGTCTGAGCATTAAGTGAATCCTAAAAGGTCTAGAACAATCTTTTGTACCCAGTAAGCACTATATAACATTAGCCATTATTATACCATGAGATCTGCAGAGCTGGGGGTCCTCAGGCAATCTCCTGCTCCTTTTTGAGCCCCAGTTTACCCAGCAGGGAAAAAAAACCAACATGAGCACTGACTGCTCAAGACTCATAAAAATGAAAAAAAATCAAGGTTCTGTCTACCTTTGGTGGCACGCGTTCTTATAAATGCCATTTTGCGAGCAAGGAAACTGAGCCTTAGGGAGACCACCTCGTGCCCACAGCAAGACTCCAAAAGAGGCCTGACCTCGCTATGGCTTGAGCGTGGAATGAGCCTCCAGCTTCCCACCTCTTGTAGATTTGGATACACATAACCCTTCAAAGTGTTCCACGTCCGGCTGGTCCCAGCCACGGCCCTTCTCCGGCCAGGCCACCTGCACGTCCAGCTTCCTCATGGTCTCCCTACCTCCCTTCCCCACCTCCAACCCAACAGGGGCAGAGAACCCATAAAGACACACCTCAACGTAATGGCATCTCAACCTTGCTCAGCGGTGACACTTCCCTTCCTAGTGTTTGAAGCTCCGCCACCCAGCCACAACCCCGTGCCTGGGTGGCTCCCTCAGGTCAGGCTGGCCCCCACCCCCACCGGGGGGCACTAATCAGATCCCCCAAATCTCTTTCAGCCACTTCCAGGACCCTCCACCAGGGGGCGTGCCTCCTCCAGGTGATGGCAAACTCCCAAACCTCAAGGGGCTTTCTCAGAGGGTCGGTACAGACAGGGCGTGTGTCTAGAAACTTCTAGAGCAATTTGACAGTCGATTTTTATGATTTGGTTTTTTTTTAATGTAATGATAGTTTTAAAAAATTGGTCTTGTATTTTGGACATCCTTTTTTTTTTTTTTACCCACTTCATTTTTATTGTACTTCACAAAAGTATTTGTCACAGCGGATTGGGACTTGAAAATATTAAAACAAACCTGGTCCTTCACTATTGATACCTTGAGAAGACCTTCCTTAAGGCACGGCGCCTAGCACACAGGAGGTGTTCCAGAAACAGAGTCAAGACAACTCGACTGAGCAGGACAAACATTTCTCTCTCCGGTCTGGGGTCGAGAAGCCCAGAGATGTGTGGTTCTCAGGGTGGGAGGTGTGGAACGGGCGGGGGGGCGGTGGTGGTGTCCAGGCTGGCTGAGTCCCTTCCCTGCCTGGAGGGGCCTCAGGGGCTCGCTCTCTCTCTCTCTCTCTCTCTCTCTCTCTCAAAGGTCCTTCTCAAGTTCGGAGATGCCTGCGATTCTAAGGCCCAGAGGCCATGTGACTCTGGGGCTCTAACGCCTCAGTTCTCGAAGGTTCCTGAATGTCCTAAAGTCTGAGAGATGCCAGGGCTCCAGGGGCTCTGAGAGTGTCGAGTCCTCGTTCAGCACACACATAATCGTAATCGTGTGGTGCATCCTCGGACGTTTTGTTTCTTTGCCTTTGTTCTCTCCTCCTGCCCCAACCTCCCTACCTGCTCCCCCATCTGCTGGCCTTCCTCTGCCACAGAAGCTTGGGAAAGAGTCAAGCGCCCCTGGATGCTGAGGGAGAAGGTCAGGGAGAGGAGCGAGGGAATGTGGAGGCTACAGGGGACCCGCAGGGGGGCCTGGAGGCGGGACTGGGGACAAGTGCGGGCTGAGGTGGGGAGCTTGCCGTGGGGTGGGGGCTCACCTTCAGGTCCCTGTGTACAATGTTTTTCTGGTGACAGTAGTGCACAGCCGATACAATCTGGGGTGGAGGGAAGAGAAGGTCAGTGACCTGTGGCCCCAAACCGCTCGGCCTCTCTCCAACCCCGTGAACCTACTCACAACCAAGACCCAGCGCCCCAGGCCTCCTCGCTTTAGGCGTAGGCCAGGATGCCGGGGCCTCATGCTCCGATTCAATCACTGCAGGAAATGCCATGGGCCCTGCACGGACCCACATCCCCACTCGGACACCTGGACACCCTCAGACCCCTGGACACCCTCCCGGCAGGGGCCTCGGAACCAGGACATCACAACTAATCCCCCCCCCGACTTTCCCATCTGGAAACACACATAAGAACACTGCATACCCGTAGACAGACACTCTGCCCCAATACACCCAGTATAGCCCCATCAGGGCATCTGGACAGTCGTGGACCAACACCCTGGCTCAAATCCCTTCCCCCGTTAGACACGCACCCCTTAGCCAGATACCTGGACCCCCTCACGCATACACCTGTACCCGCACACCTACACCCTTCATATCTGAGCACCCAAATACCTATTTCCCCCACACCTCATCCGCACTGCCCCGCTCACAGGCTTCGGGATCCTGGCACCTGTTAGCCACGCTCCTACACACTGGGCCCACCCTCGCACCCACACGTCTGACACCCGCACGCCTGCATCAGGGCATCCTCACACCTGGGCGTCTGCAGGCTTGCGGACACCTGGGCTTACGCCCCCAGACCCCCTCCTGCCCAGGGATGGGGCGCCACTCTCAGCCCTGCCCACAGCCTTGACCGCCCCCACCTGTCGGAACTTGGCTCGAGCTTCCTTCTCCTTCATGCGGCCGTGGGACACGAGGTAGTCAAACACTTCTCCTGCAGGGCAGAGGCCAAGCGGGGTCAGCGAGGGGCGTGGGGGGCGCAGGGGGCAGGGCGGGGAGGGACGCCTCACCGGCACTTGCGTATTCCATCACCAGGTACAGCGTCTTCTCCGTCTCGATCACCTCGAAGAGCTTCACTGCAAGGACCCGGGGGGAGCAGGGTTATTTGGGAAGAGAACCCCCCAGCTCCGCCCACACTCTGTAACTACGCATGTGCTGACCAGAACACCCCTTACTCAAGAACACTCCATGGCTCCCTACTGATGGCAAGATTTCCCAAACTCCTCAGCCCTACTTCACCACCTTTCCTACTTTCTCTCTCACAAGAAAGTCGGCTCTATGAGGCCGAGATTTGTGCCTGCTTTCTTTCCTGCTTATGCCAGATGTCCCCTGGCATAAAGCAGCCACTCAATAAATACTTCCTGAGTGGACAAACACGTGGATGAATAAATATTGTGGCCACATCCAGGCCAGGCTAAATCCTGTCTCCCCTCTGCCTCACAATGACAAGGACAGTGCTCACTGCTGCTGACGGTAATCAGACCAGGTCCCCCAGCTTAGTTCTGAATGGAGTGTTTCGAATGCTCAGTCTTATCCAAACCCCACAATGACCTTGAAGTAGGCCCTCTTATAAACCCCACTCCAGAGGAGCAAACTGAAGCTCAGAGAGGTTAAGTGACTTGCCCAAGGTCACACAGCCAGTGAGCAGTGACACTGCTAAGAGAAAACAGGTCTAACTGTGAAAACTGCCAATTCTTCTGTCCCCCAACTCTCTCCTCTGCCAAGTGCCCCGGTTGGTAGTCTCTGATCCCACACTCTTCCCCTCCTCACCGATGTTGGGATGGTTTAGGCCCTTCATGATGCGGACCTCCCGGAACAGCTGGGCGTGGCCAGAAGAGAAGAAAGAGAAAGATGAGGGTGGGCGGTTTCGATGACCCTCTTCCCAACCTTATCCCCACCCCGCTCCCTCTCCCTAGGCCTCACTTTCTGCAGGCTGCTGGGGTTCAGCTGGGTTTTGTCAATGATCTTGATGGCGACCTGGAGGTGGAAGGAACGGGTAAAAGATCAAGGTGCCAAGGGCTCGAGTTGGGAAAGGCCCTCCCAACCCAGATCACCCAGGAGTGTCCTTCCTTTGCCCCTTCACAGGAAGCCCTCAATCAGGGCCGTTCCTGGTGGATGGGAGATCTGGGCCTCAGGACCTTTGCACAAGCCACTGTGTCCAGCGCTCCCTGACTTCTACAGGGAAATATCCCCTATTCCACAGCGGGGCCTGGGTGGGACTGCTCAGGGGCCTGTGTGACTGCGTGTGCGAGTGAGACCTTTTGAGGGCCCCTCTGTGAGGGCATCTCAGACCATTCGCCCAGCATGTCTTCTTTGTCTTGCATGCATGAATTGTGAAACAATAAATAACTGTAGCTAACATTTCCTGAGGAGTCCCCGGGCCTCAGTCCGTGTGCTTTACAAACGAGAACTCTTTCAATCCTCACAGCATGAGTGTTAGAATTATCCCCATTTTACAAACTGGGAAACGGAGGCACAGAACTGTTCAGGCAGTTGGCCAAAGTAACATGGCTAGTAAGTTTGTGGGCTGGGGTTTGAACTCATGCAGCCTGATCAAGTTTACCTCTTAAACATCTAAAACTGAAGAAAATATGTACAGTTTATTTATTTTTTAAATTTTTTAAAGTAATCTCTGTACCCAACGTGGGGCTCGAACTCACGACCCTAAGATAAGAGCTGCATCCTCTTCCAAGTGAACCAGCCAGGGACCCCTAGTTTCAAAAAAGCTTTGAGCAGTGACCATGGGGGAAGAATCGGAAAGTTAATGAACTCTCCTTATATGCATCCTGCAGTGGGGTTAAGTTTTGATTTTGAATTGCACTTTGGGGCAGAGCCCCATAACTTTTTCAGTAGTGATGGGCCTTTAAAAGTCTTGACTCAGCTCTAGGTCTATAGTTTTCCCAAAGGGTTTTGGGGCCACCCCCAGATCCCGTGGATTATAGAATCCTTCCCCTGGGAGGCCCTGTTTCCTTAGAAGCTGATCCTCTAGGAAGCCCCTGGAATCAGGTTCAAAATCCACACAAGGGGAACGACGTATTCTTTGTGCAGGAGAGGGTCTATTAGCTTTTCTCATATCCTCACGAACAGGTTTTTAATTTTGTCAAGCACTTTTCATGCCAGTATTGAGACGATCATATGGTTTCCCTCCTTGAATCTGGGAATGTGGTGAAGTACATGAATAAATTGTCAATTTGAAAAGAACTGTGCATTCCTGGGATGAACCCAGCTCTGTCATCACATGGCTTTCTTTAACTGATACAGCGGGTCTCTTTGCTAATATTCTGTTTGAGATTTTTGGATCTATGTTCACATGTAAGGCCAGCCCCTAACAGCATTTGTATCTCGTTCTGACGTCTTGGTCATCGTGCGACTAGCACTTCCAATCAGCTGGACAGTGGAACCTCTTTCGTTAATCTCTGGAAGGATGGGCATAAAATCAGAATGTTTGGTAGAACATGCCCATAAAACCATAGAAGCCTGGTATCTTTTCTGCGTCTGGTGTGGATGGCGTGCGGGCAGGAGAGAGTTCATCCAAGGCAGTGGAAATCACTCCAGCCACGTCCTTTAAAATTAAAGGGGGGGGGCGCCTGGGTGGCTCAGTTGGTTAAGCGACTGCCTTCGGCTCAGGTCATGAGCCTGGAGTCCCGGGATCGAGTCCCACATCGAGCTCCCTGCTCAGCAGGGAGTCTGCTTCTCCCTCTGACCCTCTTCCCTCTCGTGCTCTCTATCTCTCATTCTCTCCTCTCAAATAAATAAATAAAATCTTTAAAAAAATAAAATTACAGGGGAACAGAGGAGTCCCCCCACCTCTGGCGTGAGTGAGAGGCTTCATATCTAGGTTATAAGGTCAGGTCGGTGTGGGCGCAGTAATGTTGCCCTACTCTGGGGGCAAGGAGAATGGGACTGTGGGGAATTGAGAACTCCAGTGAGTTCTTGTGTGGTCCCATGAAGATCACTGCAAGATTTGACGGAACCAAAGCCCACCACTGCAACAGGGAGGTGGTCTGGGTTTAGACACAAAAGCCGTGTGAATTCTTAGAAACACAATGCACGGCTCTGCCTGCGATCTGAGAGTTCCCGACGATTCCAGGGACGATGACCGATATTTAATGAGCACTGGCCATTAATGCGCCATCATCCTTGTTTTAAGGTGGGGAAACTGAGGCCCAGAGGTGAACACAGTTTATTCTAGAGCTGATGTCCTTCACCATCACCTCATACTCCCACATCATTTTTTTTTTTTTTAAGCTCTAGGCCCAAACGTGGGGCTTGAACTCATGACTTGGAGATCAAGAGGCACATGTTCTAGGGCACCTGGGTGGCTCAGTCGTTAAGCGTCTGCCTTCGGCTCAGGTCATGATCCCGGGGTCCTGGGATCGAGCCCCGCATCGGGCTCCCTGCTCAGCGGGAAGCCTGCTTCTCCCTCTCCCACTCCCCCTGCCTGTGTTCCCTCTCTGGCTACGTCTCTGTCTGTCAAATAAATAAACAAAATCTTACTTAAAAAAAAAAAAAAAAAGAGGCACATGCTCTACTGACTGGGCCAGCCAGGCACCCCACCCACATGGTTTTTTATTAAATAGCCTTTACCACGGGCCAAGTCCTGGGCTAATAAGGACCTCATCTACATTTAATTCCCACGGTAGCCCAATTCTACTTGGATTCTTCTGGACAAATCTGAGATGTCCTGACCTGTCCCGGAGAGAGTCAGGGACTTAACCTGAGGTCACGAAGCAAAGCGAGGGCCAAGTCTGACTTCGCCCCACCTCCCACAGTGCTGGTGCCGCAGGACTGGGCCCCGCACCCCGCCCATCCCCCCACTCACCTCCCGGCCGGTGAGGATGTGCCGGGCCAGCTTGACTTTGGCAAAGTTGCCCTTCCCAATGGTTCTCAGCAGGCGGTAGTTGCCCACGTGGGGCTGCTCCTCGGGACAGGAGGCGATGGAGTTTCGGCAGCGGGCACCCAGAGAGCGGCTGGACCAGGATGGTCCCTTATCCGAGGAGCGGCCACTGCCCAAGGTGCCATGCTGGACGGGGGGACAGCGCGTGAGTGGTGGGCAGTGCCCATCCGACCCCGCCTTCGGTGGCTCCCGTGGGTTGGGGTGGTTGGCTCCAGCCACAGCCACCGGCCCCTTCCATGGTCCTTCTCAAACGCAGGCCAGAGAGAAGCACACTGCCTTTGGGGGTCCCCATCTCTTGCCACAAGAAGACGCCTCCAAGAACAAAAACGCTGGGGCCCCCCAACTCTGCAGCATCTGGGGTCCCAGACATCAGGCTCCTCCGCCCCCCCCCCAAATCCCGACATTCACTCTACGCCCAACTTCCTTTTCCAGGTGCTGGGACCACAGTATTTTACTCTAAATGCTGTGGCCCTCAATCCCAATCTGTGTCCTCAATCTGGGTTCAACTCCACCCCAGGTCTCTCTTGCTGCTCTCGACTTCCCGGATCACCCATCACCTCCCCATCCGCCGGCCCCCCCCCCCGGCCCCCTGATTCTACTCTGAACCCCAAGAGCAGCATTTTATTCCCAGCTTACTGCCCCTAACCTTTTCTCCCAATTCTTCTTGCCCCAAATTCGACTCCAAACACTGTAACCAACACTCTTTCATTCTGCCCTGACCTTCCAGCCCCACTCGGTTACCTTCCTCACGTGGAAACACTGTTGCCTCCCCTTCATGGCCCGCCCACCACCCTGGGAACCGCTGTCTCCCACACCCGCGCTCCGATCTGGCCCCGACGTTCTGTTCCTGCCGTCCTGTCTCTCCTGGGCCTCTCCCCCGTAGGTCACTGCCTGCTCCTGACTGTGAGCCCCAGGGGCTGTGCCTCCCTTTCAGCGCTGGGGCCCAGGGTGCAGGCTGCGCAGGGAGCCAGAGGCCCCAGCAGAGGCGGCTCTGCTCAGACCCCGCGCGGCCCTCCCCGCTTCCCGGGGCGGGGGTGGAAAGCGCGGGGACAAAGGTTGCTGAGGGGAAGAAAGGCCAGGTAGGCAACAGGGAATCCGCATGGCTACTGTCCGATTCGGTCATCATCCCCATCTTAAGGTGGGGAAACTGAGGCCCGGAGCAGGACAGAGTTTAGCCCAGAGTTGCTGACCCTCACCATCACCGTATCACGCTGACTCACACTCCTACATGTTTTTATTACGCTGCTTTTACTACGGGGCCAAGGCTCGGGCTAGTAAGCACCTCATCTCCATTTAATTCCCACGGGAGCCCACTGAGGGCGGAACCGACATCCTCATGCTCCAGAGGAGAAACTGAGGCTTGGAGACAGAAGGTACCATGTCAAGGTCACAGAGTTCCCCCACAAGGCGCAGAAGGACCACCACCACCGCTGAGCCCCTAACCATACGCCCGCTGCCCACTGTGCCCTCACCCGGGGCCTCCCGCCTGGGTCCAGTTACCATCCACACTCTCCAGACAGGGACCCCCAAGGCTGAGGCAGGGTGAGCACCTCGGCCAAGGTCACAGGGCTGAGAAGCAGAGTGCCAGGGATTTGATCCCGGGCCTGGTGCCTCCTGAGTGCTGGGCTTTCCCACATCCCACTGAGCTGCTCACAACCGCAGGTCTCCTCCCAGGGGAAGGAGGGCAGGCAGGGAGGTGGGGATCCTGGCTGATAAGGCCCTGATCCCCACTGAGATAAGGTCTTGGAGAAGAATCCCCATCAGGTGGCACCAGGGGAGCCAAACTGAGGGTGGGCTGGCACCCCACTGAAAGCAGCATGCTAGAGGGACCCCGGCAAGGGGCCGCTGGGGCAGTGGGTGACAGAGCCCCCAGGGGCCGGGGGCGGGAGCTAAAATTGGCCCACACCACCAGCTGGCCTGGCTCCCTCCCTCCCGCCCGACTGGCGCCCCAACACGGGGCCTGTTGCTAGGGAACCTCCAGAGAGTTCGGTGGTGTGGGGGGGGGGGCGGGAACTGGGGGTGGGGGAGCATGACCCCACATGGCTGTTGTCATGGTAACCGGGTGGCAGGGGAAGAGCCTGAGACCTCCAGTTCCAGAGGGAGAGGTGAGCCCCAGGCAGGACAGACAAGCAGGACTTACACACTAGTTGGGAGGACGGGAGACAAGAGGAGACAAGGGGACTGGCCCTCCTCAAATGCCCACCAGGCCCAAGTCTGGACCACGAAAGAGGAGGAAGTGCTCGGATGAGCCCCATTTTACAGATGAGGACACCGAGGCTCACGGCGGTGACGTCACTTGCCCGAGGTCACACAGCTAGGGAGGGACAGAAACTAGATTTGAAGTGCATCTTACTCACATCGTCTCCTTGGCTCCCTAAAGCATCCCTAACAGGGAGGTGCTACCATCAACCCTATATCGAGATAAACTGAGGCTCGGAGCACGGAGGGGATCCGTGAGCTCCTGCCACGACCCGATGACAGCCCCCAGGTGGAGAACGCATGGCCCGTCTGACTCAGAGCCATAGTCACAAGAGCAGCAGACAAGTGTGGAGCGCGTCCTATGTACCAGGCTTCCCCCGTGTCATCTCGAGTCATCCTCTGAGGGACTCAAGTGATCATCCCCACTTTCCAGAGCAGGAAACTGAGGTACAGAAAGGAAGAACGAGTAGTCTGAAGACACAGCGCCAACCGGCTGGCAGAGAGAGCCAGCATTTGAACCCGGGCCCGTGGGCTCCCTGGCACTTCCTGAGGGACTTGGGGGAGGGGTGGGGATCTCACCCGAGACTCCAAATCAGAGTCTGGCCTATTGCAGGTGTGCTGCAGCGGTGGCGGGGGGGGGGGGGGGCGGGTTTCTGTGAAGGAGGGTCTTGCAGGATGAAGGGACGGAGATCAGTCTCTCCGGTGGGGGATCTGGAGTGAGGGTGGCTGGGTCGGGGTACAGGGACCTAGCAGAGGCCTAGGGGAAAAGGGACAAAGACCCCAGCTGGGGGTGGTAGGAGGCCCTTTGGAAGGGCCGAGAGTATTCAGAAACCGGGGAGATGGGAAGGGGGGGGTCTCCCAGGATTGTTCTGGGCTGTGGTATAGGGACAGGGGGCCTGGGAATAATGGGAAGCATTAACGCCATGGGGCAGTAGAACTCAGAGGAGCCAAGGAAACTCCTAGAAGTTAACGGAGGGGGTTTCTAGGAGTTTCTAGTCTTTGGAAGCAGAGAAAGGTCCAGGAGCATGTGAGTCCTGGAGAAGGGCCTTGCTGGGCAAGGGGCAGCCCAGAAGAAGAAAGCCTGAGCCTTGTGGATGTCGAAAGGGCCTAGAAGCTTGGGGAGGAGGTTTCCAGCAGACAGACCCCAAGAGAGGAAGGCTTACAGCCAGGCCAAGACCCCAGGCTTCGAGTCTGGGAGTCTTCTGGAAGGAGGATCTGGGGCCCAGCCTTGTCAGCGGGGAGAGGCCTCCGAAGCTGAGGAGGGGGTTTCCCTGGGAGGCCAGACCCCCAGGAAGGAAGAGGGAGGCCCTGGGGCAGAAGGGATGGGGACCTGGAGATGAGGGGAAGAGGTGGTATCCTGGGGGGAAGCTCCTGGCCTAGGAGGGGATCGAGGGGTTGGGGGCTTGGGGGCTTGGGGAGGGGGCTTGCCTGAAGCTGAGGAGTTGATACAGGGAGGATGAGGCCTGGAGTCAGACTAGTCCAGGGCCTAGAAATCCCAGACTAGGCTAGGGGCCTGGAAGTTGGAGGCCAAGGCCAGAGAGGGTCCGGGGAGTACGGGGGCGGGGGGGTACCCGGGGTACTGGGAATCCAGGTACAGGGCTGCTTGCACGATAGGGGCCAGGCCTGGGAGTGGAGAGACCTTGAACAAGCTAGAAAGGGCCCTGGGCCCAGGAAAAGGTGGAAACCGGCTTCCTGTGAGGGGGTGCCCACAGGATCTGGGAGGATCCAGAGGGGCGGAGGGCTGAGAATGAGAAGGGGGGGTTCCTGGGGAGCCCGGCACCCACATCCAGATGGGGAAGGCCGGAGCCAGAGGCAGCACTGGGCCAGGCCTTCCTGGGAGAGGGCCAGGGCCGGGCCTTGGGGTCAGGAGCCCTGCAAATCCGGGAGGGGGCGAGTTGTCGGATGCGGGCGGCCAGGAGGGGAAGGGGCTTAAGAACACGCCGGAGAAGGGAGGGGCTCCTGGAAGGCAGAGGAGGGGGCTTCCTGGAGGGAAGAGACCCGAGCGGAAGCGGTCTGCAGACGGACAAGAGAGGGGTCCCGAGAGAGGGGCGCCCCCAGGGGTCGGGCTGGGCTGGAGTGGGGGAGGGTCGAGAGGCCTGGAAGTCCGGGCGGGGGTCGGGAGGTGGCAAGCTGGGCCGGGCCCGGGGAATGCAGGTAGGGGCTCGCGCGGCGAGGGGCACACCAGGACGAGGGGTTCGGCGGCTGAACCCGACCGGCGCTCCCCAAGGGGCCGGGCCCCACTCACCGTGTCCGAGTTCCGATCGTTGCCCGGGGCCAGCGCCGTCCGCGAAGACATTTTCTCCGGGTCCCGGGGGACTGGGCGGCCGGGTGGGGGGGGGCGGGGGTCCCGGGGTCCCCTCTCTTCCCCTCCCCCCCCCGCTGGCCTGGGGACGCGAGCTCAAAAGCTGGGCGCCGTGGACACCCGGGTTCGCGCCGCGGGAGAGGGGGGCAGGGCGGGGAAGGGAAGGGGACGCCGAGGGTCCTAGTGGCCCCGTGCAGTGGGGGCCCGGGGCGCCATGGGGGCGGCGGGCAGGCGGGCGGGCGGGCGGGCGGGGGCCGGGGAGGGGGCGCGGAGCCGGCCCGGGCGGCGGCGGAGGGAGGCGGTGGAGGGGCCGGGGAGGAAGGGACGTCAGGGGGAGGGGCGGCCAGGGCGGGGCCGCCGAGACCCCGCCCTCTGCCGCCGGCCCTTAAAGGCGCAGGCCCGGGCTAGCCGGGGGCTCTGGGGGCGGGGGCAGGTCGGGGCGCGTCGGTAGGGAGCGTGTTCTCGCAGGAGTGTAGAGACTCACCGGAAGAGAAGGGGAGAAACGCCGGGGCAGAGGGCCAGAGACGCAGAGAAAGATACTGAGAGACGCAGAGATAGGGAGAGACAAAGAGACACAAGGGGAGAGGGACAGAGGTGGGGGAGAAACCCAGACACACAAAGAGATGTAAAGGGAGCCAAAAGATCGGGGCGTCAATAAGAGAAAGAAAGAGGGAGAAAACACAGGAAAAGAGACACACACAAAGAGACAAGAGATTCAGAGAGAACAGAGACACAGAAAGCGACAGAGCCCGAGAGACCCACACACGGACACGGAGGGAGAGGCAAAAAGAGACAAAGGGAGACAGAGACTCAGAGACCTGGGAAGAGAATGGAGACAGCGACAGAGGCAGAGAAGCCCCCAGGGACGAGAACCAGGCCGACTGCGCTGTCCACCTTCTGCCTCCCAGCTCACCCTCTCTCTTGGTCGAGGGGCCCAGGAAGTTTTTGGGAGCGCAGGGCTAAGGGTGCTGGGGACAGAGTGTGCTAGGCAGAGCCACTGCCGAAGCCTGACCACCATCTCTAGCCAGGTTGCCTCCCACCTCCCAGAAAACTCCAGAGCCCAAGGTCGTAGCTGCCGGTTCCTCTCCTGTGCACCCCAGCTGGGATCTGAGGACTCTCCCTATAGCTCTGTGACTCAGGGCGGACCTCAGTTTCCCAACCTATAAAGTGGGGGGAAGGATATACATGTTGCCTTCCTGGCAGGGCTGAAGCAGGTGTCAAAGAGCCCTGTGTAAGTATTCACCTTCAGGGTGCAGCTGCTGTCGGGATGGGCAAATTGAAAGCAGAGAGGCAAGCGCTCCGCTGAGGTCATCCAGTACTGTGGGGACCACCCATGCCCTCTAGACCAGAGTGGGATGAAAGAACTAGGGGCATTGCGTAGCCCGCCCTGGCCCCAGAATCCCGCAGCCCTTGGAGGGATGGGGTCCCTGCCCTGCCCCTGCCTGACCGATCATCTTCTCGAGCCTCAGTTTCCCTTTCTAAAATAGGGATGTGATGCCAACAGCGGTGTGTTGGAGTCAGCCCGAGTGAGCTGACTGTTAAAGTCGCAGGAATTTTGGAACTCGTTGTTAAACAGCCATTATAAAAAATTGAATTATGCAAACATGTAATTAAATCAATTATACTGAAAACAAAGGTAATAAATACTCATCACAACCTAATTATTTTACTACACTTTACTATTATCTGTGATCCTGAGGTTTACATCTATTGTACGTTCGTAGACATACAACTGTGTAACGTGCTACTGTGCATCTCTTCCCCCCAAAACTCTTTCAATGACATCACTGTAGCTTGACATCACTGAATTCAAGCTTGAATTAGTCATGGTGGGAATATTTACACCATGGAAATTGGCACATGCCACAGATCAAGGCTCCCTGTCCCCAACCCCCCAGAGAGCTGGTTGTGAAACATTTATCAGCACATCACTGGTTGATACCATCAGATACATGGACTCACAGAGGCTTCCTTTGTGCCAGGCTCTGAGCCCTTTATCCTTTTTGCCACCCTGTGAGATTGGACCATCTTTATCAGCCCCACTTACACACGAGGAAGCAGAGAGCCTAAGAATTAGAAAAAAAAAAAAAAATCACAGGCTGAAGGTCACATGGCTGGTGAGCAGCAGGACTGAGATTTGAAACAAAGTGCCTCCAAACTCTGGAACTTGGGCTCTTAACCACTATGGCTTCCTGTCCCTGAAAAAATCATAGCAGCATCCTCAGTCTGCAGTAAATTAATGAGACCGTATACGTAAAAGCTCCGCGTGTGAACAGATTAGAACTTTATAAGTGGATGACATTACTGTTGTTACTCAGCAGATGGGGCCCAAGGAGTCCCAGGGATGGTGGGATGCAGAGAGGGAGGAGTTCAGGCTGGAGTTCTGGAAGTTCTGAGATCCCAAGGGCTCTGCAGGGTGAGGGGTAGGGTCTTGGGGATGGGTTGGGGGAGCTGAGTCACTCCTTCCCAGGCTTAGCAGGGAGAGCTGCAGTTCTCCAAGGCACCACGAGGGGGCAGCAGATCCCCTCCCTCCACACACCTGCCCACCGCACCTCAGGCCCCACCCCGGCTCCCCTGACGCCAGTACTGGCCCCACCCCACTTCCCAGACGAGGGCACGGAGGCTAAATGAGGAGGGAAGCTACAAAATGCTGAACCTTAAAAATGATGAGCCTGCTTCTCCCTCTGCTTGCTGCTCCCCCAGCTTGGGCACGATCGCTGACAAATAAATAAATAAAATCCTAAAAAAAAAAAAAAAAAGAGCTCTCTCTGCCCCTCCCCCCTAAAAAAGGGTGAATTTTTATGGCATGTGAATTATATCTCAATAAAAAATTAAATTGAAAAAAAAGAGGAGGAGATCTGACACCTGTCCCCGCCCACAACAGGCCGGCTGGTTCCAGCCAGGGCTACTCACCGTCTTCTTCTGATTACCTCGATCCACACTGACCTGCTGAGGACAAAGCCTCCCCCTCCCCTCTTGGCCACTCAAGCGGCTCCTTTCCCAGGGCCCATTGTCTGGCAAACCCAGTTCTTGATCGGAAGCCTTCAGACCTTGGAATCTTAACCCCTGACCCACTTCTGCCAGCCGGAGTGTCTACAGAGCCCTTTCTGGGGCCGGGGACAGAGCAGTGATCCCTGAACCCAGCCCTGACCCTAATCCCACACCAACCCCAACTTTGTCTAGGCACGTGATCTCTTGTCCCAGGCCTAACACCTGGGATGCTGTGCCTGAGCTCCTGAAAGACCCCCTAAACCTAAAACCTTAAAAGTAACCCTAATCCTGCATCTAACCCCACCCAATCCCCAACCCATTCCTAGCCCCCACTGCACCTGCTTATACGCATCCCCAACTTCCAATCCTTAGCTCTAATCTATCCCCATGTGTGCACTTGGTTAATAAATCTCTAGTGAGCACCTACTATGTGCCAGGCACATATCTAGGGATATAAAGATGAACAGGGTAAGCAAAATATGCTTCGAATTCACCTTCCAGTGGGAGAGTCAGAAACTCTACAACGGAGGGACACCTGGGTGGCTCAGTCAGTTAAGCGTCTGCCTTCAGCTCAGGTCATGATCTCAGGGCCCTGGCATCGAGCCCTGCTCAGCGAGGAGCTTGCCTCTCCCCCTGCTTGTGCCCTCTCTCTCTGACAAATAAGTAAGTAAATAAATAAACAAACAAATAAATAATAAAATCTTTAAAAAAAAAAAGAACTCTACAAGGGAGACAGAAAGCTTATCATTCAAATTGAGGAAGGTGATATAAAGGAATTGACCAATCAGAGCCAGTCCCTGGGAGAGAGAAGGGATGGGGGGGGGTTGTGGAGAAGAGCTTCTGCTGCTCAGGGAATGTCTCCTTTGAGGAACAGATGCTGGAGCTGAGGCCTGGATAATGTCGAAGGAGGGAGCCATGCAGGGACCCGGGGACAGGGCCTTTTTAGGCAGAGAGAACAATTCCAAAGCCATGCCCAGTGCCACCCCCTTTCGACCTCTAATCCCAGCTTCTGGGCCAGCAGAACCTTCCTCCCTGTCTCTACTCCAGAGCGAGGACCCCGAAGGAGAGCTCTGGGCCCGTGTCCAGCATTGGGTGTCTCCCCAGGGTGCCCAGGATGGTGTTGTCACCTTGGAAGGCGTGAAGAGCAGGCAGGAGGGGGGGCCGATTCCGGGTGGGGGCGAGGGTAGGGGCCAGGCTGTGGCCTTGTCCTTCCCAGCCCAACCCCAGCTTGGCCTAAAAGGGCAGACAGATAAAGAGTCCTTCCCGCCCCTGGCCCGAGAGAGGGAGGGGTTTCCTGACAGGAAATTGACCTCCTCTAACCCCCCCCCCCAGTTCCAAGTTCTAAGCAGTTCTAACTGAAGTGTCCTCAGGGCAGGACAGTAGCCTCAGGGACAGAAGGACCAAGGCACTGACTACGAGGTGAGTGTGCTGGAGGAGGGGGCAGGACCCACATGCCCCCAACCCGGGCCCCCCCCCATCTGGGCTGGACCAGAGGTGGTGAGAGAACACATGCCTTGGAGCCAGGAGAGGCAGGGGGCAAAGAGAGAATGTGGGGTCTGACCTCAGGAGGGTGCCAGCTAGAGGGTAGGAGGAACTGGGAGCAGGAGGAGGGTGAAGGGAAGAATTTGGGGGCCCTGGGGATCCAGAGAAGCTTCGAAGAGGCAGGGAGAGTTTGGACCATCAAGGGAGACGAGACCCGAGCCATGGCTGGGTCTGATGCCCTCTGAGTTCAGGTGGGAAGACCGGCCAGAGAGGGATGGGTACTTTGCTCCATCCCCAAGAGATGGGGGCTTGGACATGGGAGAGAAGACAGGGCTGGGATGGAGAAGGAGCAGGAGATGGGGTTCAGAAGGAAGGTGTGCGTGAGCTTGAAACAGGCTGGGCTGGTGACAGCATTGTTCTGGGGCAAGGTCTGGGTGGAGGTTGTGTGGCTGGGGTCCAGTGTGGACAGAGTGTGTGAGGGCTGTTCTCTGATACAGACTTGGGGACTTCTGCAAACGGGTCAAGCTGCCCGCCGAGGGTTTAGGGCTTTGGGGGAAAAGGCTGGCAGCACGGAGGAGGAGGGGGGAGGGGAGGGGGAGGAGCCGGAGCCCAGAGAGGGAAGCTGGTGGCCAAGACATCCTGTGGGAGGTCGGGAGGCTGGGGGCTTGAGGGATGCCTCGGAAGTGAGTCAGGGGCCGGGCACTGGGAGGCAGATGAGGGGGCTGGAGGGGGCAGGATGTCGGAGCCAGTTTGCAGAGGCGGGTGTTGGAGCCAGGAAGGGGAAAGGCGAGGGGGCCACTTTTCAGAAGATGTTGCAGTGGGCTCTGAGGATGTTGGAAATGGTTTGGGGGTATGGGATCCAGTTTGGGGATGGATGTGGGAGCCAGTGGGGGAGTGGCAAGTCCAGTTTGGGTAATGTTGACTTCTGTTAGAAGGAAGTGGGAGCCCCCTGTTTTGCGGGGGAGGTGGGGTTTTGGGGGATGATGGAGGCAGTTCCTGGGGACGGTGAAGCCATTTGGGGTATGAAGCACAGAGAAGCCTGTTTGGAAAATGAAAGACAGAAATCGGCGTGTGGCTTGTGTGTGTGTGTGTGTGTGTGTGTGTGTATGGGGGGGTAGTATCGATTCCCCACAGCCATGGGGGCTCCAGGCAAGGGTTGGCATGGTGACTGCCTCCCTGGGGGACAGCGGACCATGGAGACTGGAGAGAAGCTTGCGGGACAGCAGCTGAGGTCTAGAGGCTGAAGTCAGGCAGGAAAGAAGGGGGTCTCCACCACGAGAGGAGATGCTCTTGCTCACAGCCCAGCCAACTCAGGGCCCTTTGAGCATCCTTCCAGATGATCCATGCAACCCCCCCACCCCGACCCCCAATGCCTGCCCAATCCCGACCCTGTCCCTCACCTGCTCAGAACCCGTCCCAGTTCAAAACCACCTACATGGCCAGCAATAGGGGAACGTGTGAACGGCTGACAGCCGATACAGGTTTGCCACAGCCCTACGGTAGAATAGCACGCAACAATTAAGAGAAATCAATTAGAGTCGCAGAGAGAGGCATGGCTACATCTCACTTGTATGTGAGCCAAAAAACAGCCATCGGACAGCAAGTTGCCGGATACGCATAGTATGATAGCATTTATAGAGAGCTTGAAACCACGTGAAACAATGCATTATTTCTGGCTGCAAGTCTGTGGAGGCATAGACTAAAAAGTCGGCTTGGATGGGGAGACACACATTCCGGATCTGCTCTCCTTGGGGGAGGGCTAGGGCACGCAGGGTCAGGAGGAGAGTCGGGGGGCTTCGGTGCATCTGTAATGCTTGATTCTTAAATAAATAAATAAATAAATAAATAAACAAACAAACAAATAAATAAAGCCAACCTGAACCAAATAGAGAGCATGTTTGCCTTAGATGCTGCTAGGATTGGAGGAACAGGGGGTGTTTGTTTTCTAATTTTTTCTGAATTTCTGAATGTTCGAACTACTTCATCATTTTAAAAAGCGCCCTTCCGTGGCTCCCCAGTGTCCTCGGGAAAAAGCCCAAGTCCCTCCTCATGGCCCTTTGAGGCCTTGCATGTCCTGCTCTTTACTGACCTCTCCAGCTTGACTCCTCCTCACCCCCAAGGAATGAGGTCCTTCCCTCCTTCCCTTGTTTCCTGTTTAGCACCCATTCATTTCCTGAGCGCCTGCCCTGGGAGCTGGGGACACAGCAGTGACTGAGACAGCCTGACCCTGACCTCTTGGGGCTTCACAGTCCAGTGGGGGACACAGATTCATCCCCAGACAGTGACAACTCAGGGTAGGCAGGGCTGGGATGGGGGAAATCCCGACAGGGGCGACTTGACTTAGCCTGGGCATCAGGGAGGGCTTCCTGGAGGAGGGGGCTTTGGGGCTGAGTCCTGAAGCATGAATGGAGCGGGGAGAACAGGTCTCCCTGTAGAAGGATCAACACAAGTGCCGGCACCCAGGAGCCTGGAGCAAGGAGGAGGAGAATGTGGGATAGCATTGGTGAGGAGCAGAGCTGGCCCAGGAGGGCAGCTGAATTTTGTCCCGAGGGCACTGGGGAGCCATGCAAGGTTAAGAGAAGGGGAGGGAGCTGGTTTGTGCTTTAACGAGGTCTTCAAAGGTGGGCTGGGGGGCGGGGACAAGACAAGAGCCTGGAGACAAGGGAGGAAGTGGAGAAGCCAGAGGGGGCTTGGACTGGGGCAGGGGGCCATGGAGAGGGAGGAGATGAGGGACTTAGGAGGTGGGATGGGCAGAACTTTGGAGATTTTAAGCCCCAAGAGGGCAAGAACTGGGTCTGCCTTGGCCACCACTGTGTCCCCAGTGCCTTCACCGGGCAAATACCTAGTGAGGTTTTTTTTGGGGGGGGGGCAGGGGGAGGGTAGTAAAATATATAAAACATAAAATTCACCATAGGAAGCACTTTAAAGTTTACAATTCAGTGGCATCTGGTGCATTCACAGTGTTGTCAACTGTCACCTCTATGTACCTCCAGAACATTTTCATTTCCCAAAAGGAAACCCAGACCCATTAAGTAGTCACTCCCCAGCCCCCCTCTCCCAGTCCCTGGCCACCGCTCATCTTTCTGTCTCTATGGATTTGCCTGTTCTGGACATTTCCCAGGAAGGCTTTGCTCAAGGAATGCACAGGGTGGGCTGGCGGGACGGAGGAGACGAGGCGGGTGCGTATGTGTGTGACTGGCTGTCTGGGTAGATGGTGGGGCCCGAGTCCCTCTGCAGCTCTGCCCTTCATGGGCTGTGCCAGCTTGGCAAGGACCTTTCCCCTCTCTGAGCCTGTTTCCTCATGGAGTAGGAGGGTCCACAAAGATGATGAACCCTCCAGGCAGGAGTAAGGCAGGGAAAGGGCCTGAATGCCAATGCTCAGGGCGGGAGGGCGGGGGGAAGAACCCCAGCGCCTGAATCAGCAGGTCTGGGTCTGAATGCTGGCTTCGTCCCTGATTCACTCTGGGACCTTGGGCATCATCTGCAAAATGGGCATGATAATAGCACTAACCTCATGGGATTGGCGGGTGCTCAGACTAGGGACCGGCACGCAGAGGCCTTGTCGTCAATCATCAACACCACTACTGTCATCAATCCCACTGATGGTCCGTTATGTTTTCCCCAGGTCCCCACCTGTCAAAATGCCCATCCTGAAGAATCTAGGGGTGGCAGACTCCAAGGTGCCCAGGGCGGGGACCCTGCCCCTGAGGTCCTCTCGGAACCCCTTTGAGGAAGTTCCAGGATTGGAAGAAGAGGAGGTTGGGGAGCTGGGGACCCTGCCCAATGGAACATCTTGTCGCCGCCGGGCCACCCTGGAGAAGCTGGCTGGCCTGGCCCCCTTCCGGTTGGGCTGGACCCCTGGCCGGCGGGCAGGCAGCCCAGGAGATGGGCAGCCTCGCTCTTTCCTGGGCCGCATGCTGACACCGGGGATTCGCAGGAGCTCAGCAGATTTTGGCCTCCTGGCCAGGCTTCAGGGCACCCGAGCCCAGGGCGATGAGGAGGCGGCTGGGGAGGCTGCCCGGAGACTGGCCTTTCTGAGACTGGGACGCGGGCCCAAGCCCCGCCGGGCGTCACTGGCCGAGAGGGTGGTGCCCGCAGGCGAGGCGGCTCCTGAGCCGCCGCCCAAGGTCCCCGAGCCCCTAAAGATGAAGGAGCCTCTGTCAGGTGAGTCGGGAGCCCCTCCCCACACCTGACCTCCACCTGTGATCCCACCTCCGTTCACTTCTCCAACTTCTGTCTGCCCACCTCCATGTAGGACACCAGTCCGCGCCCCCCTGCAGTCCTGATCTCCATCACCAAGCCCAGGCTCTAGCTCCATTTCCACACCTACCCCCAATCCATCCCACTCTCCACCCACCACCGGCTTCAATCTCACCCCCATGTCCTGTGATAAGTGAATCACCAACTTTGGTCCCATTCCCTCCCAATCCCTTCCCTACCCCCAATTTCAACCCTCCTTCCCTCCCTCCCTTCAAATTTAACCTCCAACCCGTCTCCTTTCAAAGTCGCCACATCCAACCTTGACCTTCTGCCTCTCCCTAACCTCCACACCCCACCCCCTTCCCATCCCCAGCCCCAACCCTGGCCCCAGTCCACAATGCCCACCTCAACCTGCTCCTTCACCCCCAATCTCTTCGCCTTTTCCATCCCACTCTGAACCCCAACCCTAACTCCATCCCAGTCCCAAACCCCCAGCCTCCATCTTTAACTTCATCCCTACCTCAGCTCACATCCAAGCTTCATCTCAAACTCACTGCCATGCCCAGTGCCTACCTTCCACCTGCATCTGCCAGCTATGTCCCCCACGGCCTGTGTCCGGTTCCTGGGGCCCCCATAGTCATCGAGTCCCACATACCAGGTGGCTTAAACTATCGAAGTCTGTTCTCTCGGTTCGGGAGGCTGGAAGTCTGAAATCAAGGTGTCAGCAGGGCCACACATCCTCAGAAACTCAGAGAGGAACCCTTCCTCACCTCTCCCTGCACCTGCTGCTTTGCCAGCCAACCTGGGAGTTCCCTGGCTCGCGACCATCTCACTCCTGTTCCCTTGTCTCCACACGGCCTTCTCACTGTGACGTCACATCATCTTCCCTCTGTGTGTGTCTGTCTCTCTGTCCAAATCTCCCCTTTGTATCTGAACACCAGTCATACTGGGTTGGAGCCCACCTTATGACCTCATTTTAACTTGATCACCTCTGTAAAGAACCCGTCTCCAGATAAGGTCCCCATTCTGAGGCATGGGGGGGCGGTTAGGACGTCACACTTCTTTTTTCTTGGTGGGGGGGTGCAATTCAACTCAAGACACCATTCTCAACTCCAAACTACCCCAAGCCCCAGTGTCTTCTTCAATGTCTTTTTGGTTTCCAACCCCATCAGCCATCTTGGGACACACCCATGTGCTCATCCCCAAGTCATCCCTTTGTCCAAACACCATCTTTAACCATCACTGTGCCCAACGGCGCCAGGACAACCACCCACCCACCGGGCCAGGGCTGTCCCACCTACAGCTGCAACTGGGTCCCCAATTTAGTCTCCTGCCCAACCCCCAACACCGGCCCATCTCAGCACCCATCTTCAACCCCAACCCCAGGCTAGCCTCTCCCTTCATTCTTTTTTTTTTTTTAAGATTTTATTTATTTATTTATTTGAGAGAGAAAATGAGATAGAGAGAGAGCATGAGAGGGGAGAGGGTCAGAGGGAGAAGCAGACTCCCCGCCGAGCAGGGAGCCCGATGCGGGACCGATCCCGGGACTCCAGGATCATGACCCGAGCCGAAGGCAGTCGCTTAACCAACTGAGCCACCCAGGCGCCCATCCCCCTTCATTCTTAATCCCATCTCTACCCCGACCCAGAGTCCCCGTTCCCAACCTCCACCCACGGTCCTGGCCCCAACTCATGTCCAGATTTCATCTTCAAACTCACATCCATCCCCACCTTCATTCACCCCCATCCTCACTCCTAGCCGCCCCCCCCCCCAAGGCATGCTGCCTCAGCCCTGGGGACCTCAGGAGAGCCCTTTCTGTGCATCCTCTACATCCTGGCCAGAGGCTATTTCAGCCCCGGCTCCCTGGGGACTGGGAGGGCACTTCAGGGAGGTGAGGAGGGGGTGACTGGAGCCCCCGCCTTCTGGAAACGGATGGGCAGAAATAGCGCTGGCCAGGAAACAGTTTCTCTGCCAGGGAGGAAGTGGAGGGGGGTGGAGGTGTCGGGGTAACCCTGGGCCACCAGGACCCTCCCTTTGCCTTCACTCAGAGGCTTCCCAACCCCATGGGGCTGGCTTTCGGGGGAGTCTGAACTCAGAGCCTCAGATCACCCCCACAGCTATCCCACCCCCAGAAGACCCCGGTCTCTGGTCTGGCTAACCTCTCCCCACCTCCAAGCCTCCACTCTGCCCTCTGATCTGCTCTGCCCTCCAAGCCTTCTCTCCACCCTCCCCCCCTACCTGGCTCAGACTGGCCTTCCCCCAGCCCTCCCATTGCCCGGATCCCTTTCTCTAGCTCTGATGCCCTTTTCCTGTCCTCGCCCCTCAAATATCCTGACCCCTTCCCACATCATACCCCACTTTCCAATACCCTCTGCCATCCCCTGCCCCCTGCCCCTCCCCCTTCTGCCTCAGCCCCTTAGCCCCCCCTTCCCCTGATCCCTCCCCATCGTCCTCCCCCTCCCAACCTCTTCTTAGTCTCCGGATGACGCTCTGGTCCTTTGACCTAGCTCCCTTATCCAGACACCTAACCCACGGCCC